>NW_004955464.1:9626447-9773204 GCF_000276665.1 Chinchilla lanigera | reverse complement strand
AAAAAAAAAAAACAAAAGTGAAGAAGTAGCTACACTCACATCATTTATGATCCTGGTGCTTGCAAAGGCAATGGACTCTGAGTAGATATGGGATGTATGGCAGATGGGTGATACCATTTGGACTCCTGCCCTGAGTCTAAATACAATGGACAACCAGAAAAGCAGGGGATAAAAGGTAGCAACAGGAGGGGGAACAGGAAACATCCTCCAAGTGATGATGGCCACTGAGGAGAGGAGCTTACAATAGAAAGAACCCAGGAGAGTAGCACGTGAGAGGGAGTCAGCTGAGAACATCTTCCAGCCACAGAGACCCCCTTCTGGGAGCTTAGCAGAAGCTCTTCTGTTCCCCTTGCACTCCTTTCCCTCTGTTAACCTTGGCAGCTATCGGAGAAATGGGTAGAAATCAAAGAAGGGACAAACTCAACCCACAACCCTGCAAACTCCCAGCTAGAAGCTGGCCTTGACTAGGGGAAGAAAGAGATATGAAGGAAGACAATAATATTAAACCAAGCTGAGAGCTTTCATTATCTAGGACTAAAGATTTTAATTACTGAATTGAGGCCTTTTTGTTAATTGAGGTGATAGAAGGACTTTCTATTGCCTAAAAGAGAGCTCGTCATCCAGGGCTATCCATCTAAGGACTACCCTTGTAAATAGATCTGAAGCATTGGTAGGAGACAGAAAAATAAAGCTTCCTTTATTTATGAACATAAAATTCTTGCATATTGTATCAATATATTATTGGCAACATATATATTAACATGCTCAGTCTTGACAACAATATTGGAGAAAAGTAATCTTTTTGTTCACACTTTAATAAATGAAAAAACCGAGACACCGGGTGATTAAGTAAATCGCTGCAGTCACCTGTTAACCAAACAGCAGTACAGTACTTGTAAGCACCATAGACTTTGTATGAGAATATATTTGAACCCTAGCTATATCATCAGAGCTCAGCAGAGATCCAGTGGCTCAGTAGGTACAACACAATTATTGTTTGAGGATCTGATTTCAGAAAGCTCTGTTGGAAATAAATACATGAAGAGGCTTTAGATACTCAAGAGCAGCTGTCTTGAGCCAAATGAGATTACAGGTATTCATTAGGACCCAGCCCAAACGTTCTAAACTCCATCTTCTCATCTCCTGACCAGGCCATACCATCCATGCCAATATTTTGTCCTTTAGACTCAGTTTTATAATCTGCACTGTCTTTTAGATTGCTTTTGTCCTGGGGGGTCTTTTCCATACTCTTCCGTCTTATTTCAGCCCACCTGTCTCACCATCACACCAAGATGACTCAAGTCCCTTTCATTATATCCTGGTACTTTTAATAACTATACCATAACATTAGCCAATGACATTTTCTCAAGAGCCTACAAATCCAGATATAAATGCCTATTCAAACTCATGTCATGTAATCTGGACAAGGTAATACAGATGTCAATTTTAAAGCTGAGGTTAGATTCAGTTCCATCTCTTATTTAGTACTTTTATAAAAGGACAGTTGATATGGATTGGTGTGGTCAGCAAAAACATCAAGATTTGGGATTACACTGCATACCTTACATTTCAGGAATCCCTGCTCTTTTGAGATTCTTAGGGGTTTTTTTTGACATTAACTATACCAAGTATGTGTAAAGTGTGTTGAGCCAAGCTACTGTGTTTTACTTATACTACCTACGAAAAATATATGGTAAGCCAATTTACAATGGACCGAGTGTCCGTGTCCCCCACAATGTACATATTGAAATCCTAACTTTCCCAATCTGATGGTATCAGAAGTGCGGACTTTGGAAGTACCTGAGAGGGTAGAACATTCATGAATGAGATTAATGTGCTTGTAGAAAGGTTCTCTCTGTCTCTCTGTTTCTCTCTCTTTCTCTCTGCCATGTAGGATAGAAGAAAATGGACCCCCACCATAGCTCATCCATATTGGAATCCTGGTCTTAGACTTCCAGCCTTAAGAATCGGGATAAATAAGTTTATGTTACACAAACAAGTCACCCAGTCAAAGGTACTTCTTAATGAACTTAGATATTACCTCAGTGTGGTCAGTATTTTTGACAAGAATTGTGAAAAAAAAAATGAATACTGATGAGAAGAAATACTTTATTATGTTCATCTTTATATGGCCTTACAAGGGAGGAGTTATTATCTCTGTTTCAAAGATGAGAAAACAAAATCTCAGATAATCTAGATAATTTCCCAGGGTCACAAACTAACCAATTAAAGAATCCAGAAGGAAGCTAAATTTATGCAATTTTTCAGTTCCAGTTCTTTCTCCTATTGCAGCTTGAGAATAGATTTAGAAGCTCATAATAAAGACAAATTTGTTGAATAGAAATTAAGAAAGCAATAATATCATTACTGAAATAGGTATGCAACCTTTCCAGGAAACCACTTTGAGTGAACGTTTATGTTCATCTATTTATTCCCTTATTTGTTCATCCATTCAACAAGTATTTCTTGAGCATCTAGTAACTGCCAGGCATTATGCTAGGCACTGATACAAACTCAGGCAAGAAAGATTTTGCTAGCCAGGTGCAGTGGCATGTGCCTGTAATCTCAGCACTTGGGAGGCTGAAGCAGGAGGATCACCATGAGTTCAAGGCTACCCTTGTCTATATCGTGAGTTCAAGGCCAGCGTGGACTATATAGTGAGACCCTGTCTGAAAAAAAAGAAAGGCTTTGTATTTGTGAAGCATATATTCCAATAAGTAATAGCAGATGATCAACAGAAAATGAGTAATCAATATATTATAAAATATATTAAGATATGAGGAAAATAGAGTGATGTGATAAAAAGTGAGAGGAGCTTAGAGGATCTAGTTAAATAAGGTGGTGAGTGAAGTCTTTTTGGAGGAGATAGGATCAGGGTTCAAGAATAAGAGGGTGAGTAAAGGGGATGAATGTTCATGTTTTTCAAAAATACACAAGGCAGATGCAGAAGGGAGGAACAGTCTCTCTAATTCCTGTGACTCCATCTCCCTAAGTTCTAAGGCAGAGGCAAGTGATATAGGTGGAAGATGATGGGCTTTGAACTGGATACATCCCAACCTGTGGAAACACGACCAAGTCCTTTAACCTCTGAAACAGTTTTCATGTTCAAAAATGGGGATAGTAATTCCTCCCTACATATGAGGATCAACTGAGATAATGAATGAATTTTCATTTCTTAGTTGTGAGCAATAGAAGCTGATTGATTGATTAGGCATAAAAGAATTTTATTAAACAAATCATGGTGGGTCACATAATGAATTGAAAGTCCAAAGAGCCAGGTTTGAGGTTAAATAAACCTCATGCCTAAAACCATGCTAGAGGTAGTTGGATAAGAAAACCACAGCTGCTACCCATGCTGCTAAGGACCAAGTGCTACATTCTACACTACTGTCACTTTTGCATCACTAATTCAGTTTCATAGCACCTACTATACTGCCAGCACCAATGACATTCCTAGGCCAGGAACTCAAGGTTTCTTGTACCGCCTAAGCCTCAAAGTTGCTTGCTTCACAATTGATTTCTTGTCTAGATGTTTCTGAATGGTGGAAATTAGATCATATATCTGTGCCCTACCCCCAAGAGAGTCCAGGGAAGTAAGTTATGTAACTCCTACCTTGAGGAGGAAAGGGCCCATGAAAAGTGTTCCAAAGGGACTGGGCAGGGGTAAAATATGACAAGTACACACTAGGGTGTAAGAGGTCTTGCAGTATCTTCCAGTGCCCAGGGGCCAGCAGATGCTCAGTGAAGGTGAGCTTCTTCCCTTCTTTCTATTGCACAGACCTCCTTCCATCTGATCCTAAGCTCTGAGGAGGTATTAATAATGCTTGCTGTATGGGTAGATGAAAAGGCCACCATGTACTATTTAAGACTCCCAGAGAGGAATCATAAATTTAGCCTGTGCTATAGACACCTTCCAGAGAGACAGGCTGCTGACTGAGACTTGGCTCAGAGCACAAACAACGTGCCTGGCATTTGCCTGCATCCAGCCTAGCTCAGATGCACTGCAGTCTGATTAAATGAGGTGAGCTGACAATCCATCCTCAGATTGATTGCTGACATATAACAAAAGTCTCTGGGACCAGAAACACAGAAAGAGAGACAGAGAATCTGTGATGGGCAAGTGATGGCTAGCACAGCAACTGGTCTTGCTGCCCCAAGCAGCATGTTCAAGGGGCCTTAGGGGTTGTGCCCATTGGAGGTCATATCCTTCTCTATCTGAACTCAGTTCCATACTGGATATATGCTTCAGTTTTCTGATTTCCACTTCATGTCCTTCTCCCTGCCCCTCCCCTTCCTGCCCTTTGGGGCCTGAAATCTTTCCTACACTTTAAAATATTTTAAAATCTGTCAAGATATTAGCAAAACTATTCCCTAGGGTGGATTTCCTCATCCTAGCTAAGGCACTCCTAGAAATAAATGATATACTTGATGGAAGTAGATGTGACTCTCTAATTATTGGGTTACAGTAGAGTTTAAAAGGAACTTTCCTGTGTATTATCAAATTTGATTGCGATAGAATGCTTCTGAATTTCATTTTACTACAATAAACAAACATTTATTGAATGTTATTACCTGTTCCTAGCACTTCCTTATAGGCACTACACAGAGGCTCATGGGGGAGGAATGATCTGCCCAAGAGCACACAGCTACATTTTGTGTTCTTTCATCTTGCCTTAAAGGTTGTCAAGATCCAATGTGAACTCCAATGATCAAATGAGATCATTTCTCAAGATCAATGGGGAAGTGCTACATAAAAGCATGAGGCTGTTATTTGCATGGTGGTAGTATATGGTTCTTGTTTCTACACCACTACTCTAATAATCTAGATGGCATAAGAGAAGCCTGAATTTCTGGAAGTTTGTTAAGAATTTGGATTGGGCGTCAGTGTCTACCTGACCATGTACCAAGCCCTGCTCCTGCTCTATCCTCAATCACATTGATTGCCAGATATGGTAAAGCATGTTGTCCTAGAAATTAGTCCAGTACAGACCTGGAAGGAAAAGGAATTTTAGACAATAAAAGTAGCACTCATCTCAAGGGACAGCAACATACTCTATATATACAGCATTTTATATTATTACATTTACTTTAAAAATAAGGAAAATGGGGTTCCTTGTAGTTGGGTGTTGTGCACATAGGCACACAGCCATGAAGGACAGAAGTGAGGATTCCGCTCCAGGCTTCATTCCCCTGTACTGCACTACCCACCTATAGAGCTATACATACTGCATGCTAAGGGCACATCCTACCTCTTCTTCCAAGCTTTCCAGAGCAAGTCAGACAAAATCACTGTGCTCCTCAACAGCTTGTCCTTGCCCTGGCATTTGATGCAAGAATATCTGAGTTAGGAGGAATATTGAGAACACTTAGACATTTTTAACCACAGTTAGATTTTTGCTAAGTGGTCCCTTTGTATGGATAGTGATACAATTGCACTTTGGACCCGAATCATTCTTTATGCATCTGTTGTCCTCATTCCAAAGTAGTGGTGAGACTGATGGGCTGCTGAATGTGAAGGTTGGAGCCCAGTGTCTGGTGGGGGGAGCGGGGAACGGGTCGCCTCTATTTCCATCCTCACTCTTCATCACAGGTTATCTCTCATTAACCAGTTCTGCACATCAGTTTGTTTAACATGGTATAATATAAAAAGCAGGAGCGAGACTTACATTTTGGCTTTGCCCCAGGCTGTGTGACCTTGAGAAAAATGTTTAACCTCCTTAAGTATGATTTTTCATCAGGGAAATGGAAAGAATACTGGGAGGAATATGAGATAAATATACACAAATATTTGAGAAAAAGAACAACCAGAAAGCTACGCAGCAAATACAAAGTATTTCTACTCAGCAAACAGCACCTGGGAGTTATTAATCATTTGCTACAGTATTATTATTACCTTTCTAGATTACACCCCTGCAGGTAGGTGCTGTTTTGAACATGGCTCTTTAACTTGAGCTGACCTTCCCTAACTTCCTGCAGCTGGAAGCAAAAAGACCATCCATAGGCAATTGCCCTACTGCATTTCCCTACATTGCCCTTCTTTACCCAGACTGTTGCCTTCTCCTTTCTCTCTACTAAGAAAAAACTTACTGGGATTTCTTATAAATTTTAAAACATAGCGCCAAGCTTTCCTGAAATTTAGGGTTAAATGCACCTGCCTAGAATTTCTTGCTGTCCAGTCTATGTGCACAGTCCTGCCAACTATTTATTTTGAACTCAAAGTGAAATAACTCCCTTTCTTGGAAAGACAGAAGCATAAGTCCTAATGTATTCAAACTCCAGGGACAAGAGCAACAGACAAAATTACTTTGGTTCAGCTAACCACTATGCCTTAAAAGTTACATTACAACAAGTTAATGGCTTTCAATCACAAGGGCCATTTTCTTACAGAAATATTTAAATGTTCCTCATATCATTCTTTAAAATTTTTCCAATTAAAATATAACTGCAGCTCTTAAGGACAGGGAAAAGAGAGCCTGGGGGAAGGAGACTGGGAAGATATAAGGAGAAGTCAGAGAAAAGGAGAAATGAAAATTTCAATCATTTATAAGAAAATTAGAGGGGGTGGAGGGAGCCTGCGGCTGGGGTGGTTTCAGGGAAAAGGCTGGCGGACACCAGCGGCTGATTACTGCGCTGCGGAACCTGAAGGAGCCCTTCTTCCAGATCCACGTGAGCAACCTGCAGAGGCTGGGGATTTGCCGGGTGCTTCACCGCGCAGCAGATCAGGGTCAAACCAAATCTTCCTCTATTCAAACTAAAGAAATCTGCTGTTAGAAAACAATGCACTGAATTCGTATGGCTACAAAGCAGTGAATTAGAAAGACAGCAAGTTGGTAGTTCCCGGCTCCCTGAGAAAACATTTTTGCATCAACTTTCTTTTAGAGGAGATGATGAAATATTTGAGAACAATTTTATTGAGGAAGGGAAGTAAGGGAAGGAGCAGTTTATAAACAAGGTTGTCGGTCATTCTCTGGCACAAATGAATGTTGTCTTCACATGTTTTTTTCTACAGGATGAAATAACAGATAAAAGCTATACTCCATCTAAAATAAGACATGCTTGAAATTTGGCAAGAGGCAAAAACATGACCATTAACAATTCATACGCACCAGTGAAGACATTCTAGCTATCTATCCTTTGGCATGCTGCACAGAAAATGGTATAGCATGCTTTCAGTATACTAACACTTAGGTGCTCAGTTTTGTTTGGCAGTTGACAATTTAATTTGCTTTAGTGAGAATTTCTCATTCCAGCCTTTCTATCTAAATAACTCTTCATTGCTGTTTTAATGTAGGATATACACTATAGCCTTGCAAATCTTTCCACATCATCTGCGGTGTCCTAACTAAAATTTCGGACTTGGCCTTATTTGCACAGTTTTTGTGTCACGTTTGCTTCTTCAGTCTGATTAACTAGACTATTTTTCTCCCTTCCTTTAATGTATAATGTCACTTGATCTAATTTGTGTGTAGGAGCACTACACAGTTCACTTTCAGAGCTGCACAGAAAAGATACACACTTGTGTGCAGAACTTATCTTCCTTTCAGCATATAGTACCCTTCACATGGAAGATTAATGAGGGAAATCTTCATATTCTAGATAAAAACAAAATCAAATTTATATACTAAAATTATTTGTCTAAAAATTAAAGTTGTTTTCAAATAAAAATGTATTTCTGATATGCAAAAAAATGATAAGAAATTTAATGAAGAATTTATGCTGCTTCTTCTCAGACTCTGTAATGAAATTGAAAGTGAAGCAATATTCCCAAATTCATTCCTGGAAGCAAGCATTACCCTGACACTAAAATCAGAGAAAAATCCAACAAAAAAAAGAGAATTACAGGCCAATCTCCCTAATGAACACAGACACAAAAATCCTCAGCAAGATACTGGCAAACAGAATGCAGCAAATAATTAAAAAGATTAAACAAACAAACAAACAAACAAAAAACAACAAAAAAAAGAAGGGGCTGGGGATTTAGCTCAGCAGCACAGAGCCTGTCTGGCAAGCCCAAGGTTGTGAGTTCAATTCCTGGTACCAGAAAAACACAAAGAAACAAACAAAAAACATTATATACCATGACCAAGTAGGACTCATCACAGGTATGTGGGGATGGTTCAACCTACTCAAATCAACAATTGTAATACTCCATGTTAACAGAGCCAAGGACAAAGTCATATGATTACCTCAATAGATGCAGAATGAACTTTTCATAAAGTCCAACACCCATTCATGAGAAATACCCTATAGAAAATTAGAATAGTTGGTCTTTACTTCAATCTGATAAAAGCCATCTATGACAAAACAATAGTCAACGTCATACTAAATGGCCAATAACTGAAAGCTTTCACACTAAAATCAAGAACAAGACAAGCATGTTCACTATCACCACTCTTATTTAATATAGTTCTGGAAACATTAGCCAGAACAATGAGACAAGAGAAAGACATTTAAAGAATGACAATAGGAATGGAAGAATTTAACTTATCATTATTTGCAGATGACATGATACTTTATATGGAAGATCCCCAAAATTGCACCAGAGAGACTTCTAAATTTAATAACTAGTCAGTAGTTAGCAGGATACAAAGCCAATAGTGAAAAATCAAAAGCCTTCTTGTACACAAATAATAAACTCATTAAGAAAGAAATTAGGGAAATGTTTTTCATAATAGCATACAAAAAAAGAAATACCTATGAATCAATCTAATGAAGGAAGTAAAAGACCTTACATTGAAAACTTCATAACTTTGAAAAAGGAGATTGATGAGAGTATCAGAAAATGGAAAGATATCCCTTGTTCTTGGGTAGGAAGAACCAATATAGTGAAAATGGCCATACTCCCAAAATTGATATACAGATTAAATGCAATCCTGATCAAAATACCAACAGCGTATCTAACAGAACCAGAGAAAACAATCTTAAAATTTATTTGGAACCAGAAGATGCCCAAATAACAAAATGAATTCTGGGCAACAAAGGTAAGTACAGAGGCATCACTACCCCTGACATGAAATTATACTAAAAAGCTACTACACTAAAAACAGCATAGTGCAAGCAAAAAACAAACAAATAAAGCCCCCTTAAAAAAATGAAAAAAACTCAACCAAATAAAAAATCCAACCCAAAGAGCAATGGAAGAGGTTAGAAGATGCAGAAACAACTCTAAACATACTTAGCTACCTTATCTTTGACAAAGGAGCCAAACACCTTCACTAGAAGAAAGATAGACTCTTTCATAAATGTTGCAGAAAAAACTGGCTTTATACATGCTGAAGGTTAAAACTAGACCCAAAACTTTCATCATGAACTAAAATTGAAATGAATCAATGATCTAAATATTAAAACAGAAACATTAAATCTGCTGGAAGATAGAATAGGTAAAACTCGTGATATTACTGTAGGCATAGATGTTATAAAAAAAATCAGTTGCATAGGAAATATCACACAGAATCAATACTGGGATCTCATCTTATTAAAAAGCTTTTGCACAGCAAAAGAAACTACCAACAGAGTGAAGAGACAACCCACACTGTGACAAAAATTTTTGCCAGCTGTTCCTCAGACAAAGGACTAATATATAGAATACATAAAGAACTCAAAAGAATCAGACTCCCTCAAATTTAAATACCCAATGCAAACATGAGCATCTGAAATGAATAGACAGTTATCATATGAAGAAGTAGAAATGGCAAATAAATATACGAAAACATGTTCAACATCACTGGTCACTCATAAGATGCAAGTTAAAATGATGCTGAGATTCCACCTCAGCCCAGAAAGAATGGCTATTATCAAGAAAACAACTAACAACAAATGTTGGTGGGGCTTTGGGGAAAAAGCAACCCATCTCAATTGTTGGTGGGAATGTTAGGAGTGTAGTCTGGTTCAACCACTGTAGAAATCAGTATGGAGATTCCTCAGTAAACTGAAACTAGAGGTTCTGTTTGTCCCAAATATTCCCCTTCTGGGTATTTTCCCAAAAGAGTAAAAAGTATCATACCATAGGGACATATGCTCACCCATGTTTATTGCAGCACAGTTTATAGTAGCTAAACCTTGGAAACAGTCCAAATGCCCATCAACCATTGAAGGATTTTTTGATAATCAAGTTTTATTTTATACAATGGAATACTACTCAACAATAAAGGAGGACAATTTTGAGACATTACTAGCCAAATGGATACATCTTGAGACCATATTCCTAACTGAAGTAAATCAGACACACATGTTTAAATAACACATTGTTTCTCTGATGTGAGAAACTGAAAGAATAAATACGGACCAAAATGTATAATAGATATTGGGAAATGGGAACAAAAATATTCAAATGGGAAGGGGAGCAAGGGAGGAGCTAGGGGAAAAGGAAAGAAATGGCAAGAAAAATAAGAGAATAGAAGGATAAAGTGGAAACAAAGCTTTTGTAAAGAAGCAAGGGGAGAGGTGTTGAAGAGATGGGAGAGAAACAGGAATAAAAGAAGCAGAAAGATATATCATGTACAGGTACAAATCCCCTATGATAAATGTTATCATTGTGTATATCTAAAATGTATCAATAAAGTTAAAAAAGGAAATAAAAATAATAACATAGATGAATACAAAAGAAAAGAAAATTAAGTTTATTAACTGGCACCCAACAGACACTAATATGAAACTGACTCTAGTTTAGGCTCTAACTAGGGCCTGCAGATATGGAAAAGAACTGCCCTTGCCTTCAAAGAACTCTCCTCACCAATGTAGCACAGACATAAGCAAACAGTAATGATTAGTATTGTAAATTCAACAATGTGATTCAATAACAACATTACCAAGTGACTCACTGGAGGATATACGGGGTATTTTGTTTTATGGGACTGAAGTTTTCAGATAAGGTGAATTCACTTATTTAAATTTGTAAAACTTTAGTTTTTAAACATTTCAAATATTTCAAAAATTAAAGACTATAAATTCCTAACATTTCCCAATATACTTCATTTTTTAAAGAAATAAAACCATAAATACGGATTAAAACCCATGTTTTAGCTCAAACCCTTCTTCCCTAACAGGTGTAAACACTGTCCTGAATATCATCATTCCTATTCTTCTGTTTTTTGGGTATTAATACAGGTGCCTATAAAGAAATTAGAATATCCATGTTTTCAAAGTATATATAAATGATGTCATGTTGTACATATCCACCTAAAGCATGTTTTTCTCCCCTTACAGTATGACTTGGAATTTAACTATATTAATAGCTGCATCTCTATGCATTTTAATTTCTATATAATATTTCATATGTATGAACAGACCAATTATAAATATACTTGTATGGTTTACAATTCTTGTTACTGCAAATAATCATGTGACCAAAAAATTTGTCTACATTTGTATGACATTCTCTAGAAATGGAGTGGGTGGCTAGGAATGTTTAAACATTTTTAGCTTTACTAGATAAGGTTACTGTACTTTACACAATGTTTGTACCAACTTACACTACTCTTCCCAAAAGTGGATAATTTCCCATTGCTCCACATCTTTTTGTCACTAACTGCACATCCATGAGACTGTCCCACAGCTGCTTCTCTGACTTTCACTCTTCAGCCCCTCCACAAGTTGTATTTAGTATACCAAGAGTACTCTCTCTGTTCTGAATTACCCCTGGCTGATACAGCATCTCACACCAGGATCACATTAATGGCTTCTGAACTCAAAGACTTCCTGTTTCTAACCATGCTGTCCATTTGCCACAGCCGAAGATCTTTCTAAAATACAACTCTGTCGAAGACCCAGTCCAAAAATGGGCATCTGAGATGAATACACACTTCTCTAGTGAAGAGATACTAATGGCGAATAAATACATGAAAAAATGTTCAACGTCATTAGTCATTTGAGAAATGCAAATTAAAACAACACTGAGATTCCATCTCACCCAAGAAAGAATGGCTATCATCAAGAAATCAACCAATAACAAATGCTGGAGAGGCTATGGGGAGGAAGGAACCCTACTCCACTGCTGGTGGGAGTCTAGACTGTTGAAACCACTGTGGAAATCAATTTGGCGATTCCTTGCAAAACTAGGATTAGAAGTCCCATTTAACCCAGCTATTCCCCTCTGGTATTTTCCCAGAACAATTAAAGACATCATACCACGGTGATATATGTGCACCCATGTTTATAGCAGCACAATTTGTTATAGCTAAATCTTGGAAACAACCCAGATACCCATCCACTGAGGATAAAATAGTTGTGGTATTTTTACACAATGGAGTATTACTTAGCTGTTAAAAAAGATAAACTTGATGCTTTTGTAGGTAAATGGATGCAACTAGAGACCATACTCATAAGTGAAATAAATCGGTCCCACATGTGTAAATATCATATTGTCTCCTTGTTGTAGGATCCTGAAAGACTAGGTAAAACTCAAAATGTTCAATACATGATAGAAAAGGGAAAGAAACTGCTCAAAAGAAGGAATGACTGGGATGAGGGAAAGAAGAAAAAGGAAAGAAGGAAGGCAAAACAAAAATATATATATGAATAGCTGCAATGACTGTATTGCTGTTGTCTGATGGTGTATTGAAATGAACAGTTAATGCTCACAATTTTTTATGTTCTAATCAACTTTGCATGCTTGTGTCTGGTGGTCTGAGCAACTGATTTGAAGGTAACAATATACAATGGAATTACAATGGTGAACTCCTACCATGCTGTCTAGTGAAACTCTGTATTATCTCTAAGGTTTTATTGAGTTACTTTCTTATTCTCTTTAATGTTTTGAGCAACCTTTCATTCTCACATCTCATAATCTGAGCAATGTAGTTGAGGATAGGGATATGCAATGTAACAATCACTGTTGATTTGTATTAATTTGTCTTGAGACCCTGTATCACTTTGAATGTTTTTGCTTTGATTTGTTTATGTTTGTGATACTGGTATGCTGCTACTGTTCTATTTTTTTGTTTGTTTGTTTCTCATGTACTACTCTCTTTAAAATAAAATAAAACTAAAACCCAACTCTGACAACACCAATTTCCCTTGCTCAAAGTCCTTCATTACTGTGTATTTTTTCTCAGAATAAACTTCAGGCTCTATGGCTTGACAGTCGGTCTACACAGCCTGACCTTTAATGACTTCTTCTGCCTTGTTTTGTGCCAATTATTTGCCAATATTTTGTAATAATACCTGTCTGTAGTTCTCTGGACAGGCTTATTGAACTAAACAGATTTTACTCATGTTGATCCTTCCCCTGTTCATACTTTTTTGTTCCCAAATTCCTCAAGTCAGCCTAACTTTTCAGTAAGTGTTCATATTTCTTCTTCTACCACTACAGTATAAAGCTACCCCTAAGAAGTATCTACTTAGCAAAAACTGCATCACCAAATCTCCCAAAACAATTAATGTAATTATCTTAAAATATGTTACAGTCAATAAAATATGACTGAAAGAGATATATACTACTTTCAGGGCTACATATTGTATATTAGGGCTTCTCCATACTTCATTCACCTGTGAACTGGATGCTGAGAATACTAAAGCCCTAGGAGATGGCAGAAACAAAATATGGAAAGGGTCTGGCCTCTGAGCACCAGTATTATAGTCTTTTTTTTTTTTTTTCTTTTTTTTCTGGTATTGGGAATTGAACTCATGACCTTGCACTTGCCAGGCAGGCGCTGTGCTGCTGAGCTAAATACCTAGCCCCATTATAGTCTTTATAAGTGGCCACGAGAGCATCCTGATCTGGCCCCTTACATCATCATGGCTTCAGATCTGGGGTACCTTCCTTGAAATTTTCTAGGATTTTTATATATATGGGATCAGTCAGTGCTAAAAGTCTGGGCCAGGTTCTTTGAACACAGACCATTCCTCAGTTTTCCTCATTGAGAATGTTTGCTGACTTCCTGTGTGCTATCTTGTCTTAATGCTCTGTTGTTGTCATCTTGAAATTCTTAATATATTTTTCAATCAGGGGCCATATGTTTTTATTTTGCATAGAGTCTCACAAATTATGAAGCTAGTCAAGCCTCTAAGCATGGTATACCAAATGTCCAGAGGAGCTGTGGTACTCATTCCCAGTTACCATTGGGTCCTGTGCTCTGGATTCAGAAAGAGATTCCAGGGAGAGGGCTGTTTCCATTGGCTGGCACATTTCTTTTAGGGCATCATTGATACTGCATTGCCAGATGGTACTAACGCTAGACACACTGAATATAGAACAGTTTCAGGGATATGGGTTATTGACTGCCCACTACTAGCTTTCTATATAGATGACACTGCAGGTATATGAGTTCCTCAATGAACTCTTATTCTGCTGTTTTGTATTCATGCATATTAATTGCTCCACATGAGTGTCTTGTCTGTGTTCATCTAGTAGTCCTCTGAGAGTGGCTATTCCTATGTCAGCTAAGGGCTTTTGAGGCTGTTATAATACCAGGAGCCCTTCCCTATATATGCTACTACTTAGTCTCCAGTTACTTTTAAATTGTGATGGTGGAGATATGGATAATCCCTTCACCAAAGAAATGACTTCCTTTACCCACAGCTCCTAGATATGCTCTCTGTTTTGGTTGTACATTGAAGTGAGTGATGTAGTCAGTATTGAAAGAGTTCACGTTTGAGGCATATGAAGATTATGATCTTAGTTCAAGAGGAGACATGATTGGAAGGTGTGTTGCCCTATATTTACACTATGAAATTGCAAAGAGAAAATTTAACCTGATTTGTGTTACAATTTTGGTATAAAATACACCCCAAAAGGTTCATATGTTAAGGGTTGATTCCCCAGTTCCATGGTATTTGCAAGTAGACTTTTAGAAGTGATTGAACCATGAGGACTCTTGTGCTCCCTCTGCTTCGGGACTGCCATGCAGAAGGCAGATTTACTTCTCATACCCTCTCTGCAATGACCTTCTGCCTCACTACAGGGCCCAAAACAATGAAACCAAGTGGCCATGGACTGACATTGCTGAAATCAGGTGTCAAAAATAAATCATTTTTCTTTTGAAGTTGTTACTGTAAGGCATGTTGTCATAGTGATAGAATGTTGACTAACACAAGCTGCAATGACTTGATCACTTTTTCTGCATATCTGAGGAACATTCCCATTTTCATCACTGAAGCAAAACAGTAACCCTTTGAGAGGTTCCAGGAAAGCCACCATTTATGAAGGACAATGCAGCATCATTAGTATTGCTGTAACTACCACGGAATAAATGGTAAGTGTTATGGAACAGGGAAGGCAAAAAGTATATATTGTTTCAATTTAAACAAGTTTCAAAGAGTCATGGTATTGTGATTAATAACAGTGGTACTGCTTTGTTTTGATGTTGGAAATATAAAATTAGGCAAGAATTACATATTTGACCCAAAGACACGTTACCTGAATACTATAAGGGGATCTTCATATGTACTGATAACACATAAAATAATATACAGCTATCTCATCCTTCAACAATATTATAAATCTTCTCTGATATATCACTAGACACAAAAGGTCCACAAGTTCTGTAATTTTTAAAATCAGTTTGTATATTTACAGAGACGCCTTGTAAAAAATGTGGGTACTTCCCAAATCATTAACTATAGGAAATCTTCACTTTGATTAAGAGCAACTACATTGGATGGTTACATAAATGAGAAATAAAATTTTATTAGCTGACGACACTGATGTTATGGAGTTTATGAAGCCACTAGCACTTCTCATTGTCCAGTTGCATACCATTCATATTAGTCCTTAAATACTTGACCTGCCACATTTTTGGAGAGTATTTATCTTTCCTATTTCTCTGTTATGCTGTCTTTATTGTACTCTTGGGTGGGGTTAGGTAATCCTTCCCTAATTGTCCATGATATCTTGCACTATTCTCTATATTGACCAGTTAAACCTGTATACTTATTGGTTTATGAGTTCAATTCTCCTATTAGACTATGAACTTGAGGGCAGGAATTTCTACCCATGAATAATACCTAGAACTATACTCATGTTCTGGGGAATAGAAATCCTCAAATATCATTTTAAAATTAATTTTATTTCATAGTGGAGGCATATGGGTAGAACAGGAATACACATAAATGAGAAGACATGAATTCAACACTATTTCTCTATATAATCTTAACCAAATCTTTTCCTTTCTTGAACTCAAATATTTTCATGCATAAAATAGAGATGCTAATACTACTTTTCATGGCTTGCATGGCTAAAACATATGATAAAATATAAAAACTTCATAAGTTTCCTAAATCATAGCTGATTTTCAGAAGAGTACTTGTTACCATAGTATATGCTCAATTAATATTTGTTGAATTGATGAATTAACCAATTATCTGAGAGACTGTTCTACTCCAAGCATTATTTTAGGAACTAGGAATATTTCAATGAACAAAACAGTAACAATAGTCTAGCACTCTAGGAATTTATGCTTTAATAGAAATTTCTGTACCTAACATGTGGTATCTCCAGATGTCAGGTGGAGAACCAAAGCAGAAGAGGGGAACAGAGAATGCTAAGGTAGGATGGTTCTTATAGAATCTTATGTGGTCAGGAAAAGCATTACAGATAAGGTGATATCCAAGCAGAGGAAAGAGTGATAGGAAGAGAAGGAATGATAGATGAGAATATTTAGGCAAAGTATTCCAGGTGGAGATCACTAATTATGAACAACTTTGAAGAAGGAATATGCTGGGTAAGTACATGAAATAGCAAGAAGGAGAGTGTGGCTAAAGTGGAGCGGTCAAGAGGAAGGGTGGTAAAGAATAGGGGAGAGAGGTGGAATGTAAAGAGATGAGTTATATGGAACCTTGTAGGCCATCATGGAAAGACTTTGTATTTTTTGTTTGTTTTGATTTGAGGGAGATGAGAAACCCTTGATGGGTTCTGAGCAGAGAACTATCATGATATGATTTTCCATTTCATAAGGATCTCTCTGGAAAGTTGTAGAAAAGTTGCTGGGAATGTATATGGAGAAGAACAGGGAAAGCAAGACCAGAATCAAGACCACAACTAGTTAGGAGTTGTTATGGCTTAGAGCTGAAATGTCTCCCAAAACTCAAACATTTGAAGGTGGGGCCTGGCAGAAGGAGCATCACTGGGGGCATGAGTTTGCCATGCCATTCTGTCAGGGCATTTCTCCCTTGCAGCCAGTTAGGGATGGACTGAACCCACAGACACTGTTAACCAAAATAAACCTGTCTCTTAAATTGTAGGTGCCAGATGCTAAGGTTCAGTGGCAGCAAATTGATTAATAGTAGGAGTTTTTTCAAGCATCCAGAGGAGACATAGTGGTTTGGAAGGAGAAGGCAGAAATGAAGGTGATGAGGATGATTAAGAATACGGACATAATGGATCACAGAATGAAGACAATACATTAGTAAATTGGATATTAGATAATCTAGAGATGGCCGTCATTAACAGAAACGAAGGAGGTAATGAGAGAAGTGGTTTTGGTGATTCAAATTTTTAAGTTTGATTTTGGACAAGGTGTATTTCATATGCCTATGAGGTATCCAAGCAAAGATTTTGAGTCAGCAATTAAGGATATTATTCTGGATTTCAGGAAAGAGGTCCAAATAGAATCATCAGCTCATATATGCTATTTCAAGCCATGTGACTAGCTGAAATCATTAAGGAAGTAATACAGAGAAATGAAGAGACTGAGAAAACCAGCTCCAGTATACTTCAATGCCTGGGGAAAGAGGAAATGAAAGACAACCAGCAAAATGATACCTGAAAAGAGAACTTTAAGAATTATTTCCCTAAAGCCAAAGGAAGAATACAACTTGAGTAAGTATGCGTGGTCAATCATATTAAAAAACTCCTGTTATTACATTGTCATGGCAAATGTTGACATAGAACACACTTGTTTTCAAATACATTTGTCAGTAGATGTGGCCTCACATTTACCAGATAACTTCCTCTATCAATTGTGGATACGAATTTCTGAACACTGTCCTAGTCACTATAGGTCACATATAAAATAATAGCTGTGAGACCCTTGGTGAATGCTTTACTGTTCAAATATATATCATTTACACTCACTGACACCAGTTTTATGCCAAGACGATTTGGAAAATGGGGACAGAGACAGTGCAATATAGTGCTGTTCTCTGCCTTGGGCAGACGCAAGACTGGTGTCTGAATACAGGTTGTGCCGATAGCATAGGATATCGGGCACTGGTACAATTTCCAGAGCACTGCAGTAGCACAAAGGAGCATCCAGGTAAAAGGAATTGGTCATAAAAATGGGAGTTCCAAGTCACCACGAGAATTAGATGGGAGAAAAGATTCTTGAGAGCTTGTTTCTGGAGCATAAATCACAGAAGTGGCAGCCAAATCCTGAAATGCCAGTCATTTTTATCTCTCTAACCTTCTGACTCCCTTATAGCATCAGCTCTGTTAGCTGAATCAATACTTTCTCCTTGACCCAAGCAATTGATTTTCACAATATCCTTCTTTGTTACAGACAGAAGACCGAGAAGCAGAAACACACAAAGACTTTTATACTCTCTGTGAGGGAGCAAAGGACACAAGGAAGAGGTGTCTAGTGACAGACAAGGACTACACGGTATAGTGAGCACAGGGCTATAGCGAGCACAACTCACAGGGGGAGTTAGGGAAGGGTTAACTGAGGCTTGCACGCCAAGAGGCTCTCAGCATTACTGCCTGGTGTTGCTGTCAGGAGGAGGGAAGGATTTATATTGACAAGTCCTGGACTAGGAGGCCAGCAAGAGTCAGAGAGGAAGGGAAAAATATTACAGTTCCACCAAGCAAAAACAAAGGCCAGAAAAATGGCAGTCGGTACAGTTCAAACCTTATACAGAGGCTTAGGACGCCTGGGTCCCTGTTCCACAGCCCGTATCACTTAAGAGCAGGAGCTACAAGCTCTGCACATACAGGCTCCTGGGAGGAAATTCCAGGTGTTCCAAGACCAGCGAACTTCACCTCTGGCTTTGTAAGAAAATAATCTAGGACATTTTAAAAATACCAAATCCTGGGCATGGATTCTGATTCATTGGAGGAGGAGGCAGGCAATTGGCATTTTTAGAGCCTCTGTAACTATAGCAATATGTAGCCAAGTATCAGGAAACACAGCCATAATCCATCCTAAAAAGGGATTTGAGGGAATTGGAAAGATCCTTGATCTTGTTATCTCATTCATTCATTCATCCATCCAACAAGTACTTAGTAGTTTTACTAAGTAAATAATTACTAAGTAATTAAAATCACAACCCAGATACTTAGCATCTTTGCGACTTGGGGCACATTACTTTTCTTAACTTAAATTTCTTTAAAATTGAACTAATAATGTTACCTATCTCACAGGGTTATTTAGAAAATCACCAGCAATTACATGCTAGAAATTCTTTAAAATAATAAGCACTCATTATTCAGACTTTTTTTTTTTTTTTTTACCTTTTTCGTAATGAGTTGGAAAGGAGAATGGCCAGTGTGGGGAGAGGAAGCAGAATGTAAAAAGTTGGTGCTCAGTGACTCAGGATATTACTGGTCATTGTGCTTCTGTTCGTGTAACTAGAGAATTAGAACTCAGCTTTTTCTTGTGTCTAAATCCTCACCCAGCACCCAGTCTTTCTGGGCCTGGAGTTCTGCCTTGCTCTCAGAAGTCGTAGGGTCTCAGGGCTAAGTCCCTGCTACCTACCTATGCACAGAACTGCTTGGCTTTCTTCACAGGCTTGTACCTAGGAGGTTTGGAGGGCTACAGACTGGTGTGAGACGCACTTATGTTTAAACTGATTATAAATAACACTGGACCTCTGTTTCTTCATTTCTACATTGGCCATATGATTATTAATTCAGGTCGTAGATTCTGGAGTTAAGCATTATGAATTTGAATCTAGATTCTGCCACTATTTCCTGTTGTAAAGGAAAAATAAAAACAGCATGCACCTTATAAGACTGCTGCATAGATAAAACTATCCATTTAAGGGGCTTCAAACACTATCTAGCATGTTGTAGACTATTGATTAATATTACCTGTTATTATTAGTTTTATCATACTGTTTACCTCTGCAAGTGGCTGTGGAAGCCTATGATCAGCTGAGCAGCACAGCTGACAATAAAAGCACCAAAACACAGACAGCTAATTAATCCATTAAGGCAGCAGCTTCAATGACAGCTGGGAATGTGTACAAATCATGTTGTTTTTTTTAAAGCTGTCATCATACACAGGATAATGGCTCCCAGGCGGCCTCAGTATTCTGTATGATAGTCCTAGGAATTCCCACAGGGGTTTCAGGTAGCATGAAAGATGGGAACTTTACCAGAGCTTTGTGGAAAGGGGAAATAAATGACCACACATGTCTCTTCTGACTCAGCCTATACCTCTGGGGCTCACCACATGGCCATTTCGTGCCCTGAATGCTTAACTATAGAATAACAGATTCAGGTCCAACCTCACTGGCTGACTTAGTAATAATCATTGTTGATAACATTCTTACAAATTGCATCTTATAGTTCAGGGAGTCCTTTGGTATCCAGCATTTCATAGATTCATTCATTCATTCACTGAACATTCACTATTTACTGTGCTACAGGCTATGTGTAAGGTAGTTATCAATAAAATACTCTGTTTAAAGGCTGAAACTTTAATAGTAAACTGGATTGCAGATGTCAATCAGGAAAGGCCCCAGCAGATGATAATCAGATTGGAGAGTTAGCAGAGATGAAACTATAGGCCAGGCACAGATCCTGTGATAGAACCAGGGTATGTGTAGGGCAGAGTACAAACAAGAAGGTGACAGTTCCATCTACAAAGAGCTGAACAAAAAACGTGTTAGATCTGCAACCTCTAACTTAGGGTGGACTCTAGGTCTAACTGATCCCGCTACCATACCTGAGTCAGTCCTGCCATCTTGTTTTCTTAGAGAAAAGAGGCTTACCTTTTGATAAATAGGAATAATGATTTTCAGTCTTGAATCCCACAGAATTACTATGAGTGTTAAGTAAGATCATGGATATAGAAATAATGCCATTGATATAAAGGGCACTTTATTGTCTGCTATGTACCCAACATCAGCCACTTCATGCAAATTTGGTTCATCTTCACTTTTTTTCTACAAATAGATATAAAGGCCTTATTTTATAAGTTCAGTGACTTGTCCAAGGTCATATAAGTAGTAACCAGTAGAATTTTTCTATTGCAAAGTTCTTTTATTATTATGTGGCTCTTTCCTCTATATCAAATTGCTTCTTCAAAGTGAAATACATACACTAATAATCATATAAAATTATAAATGAAATGTATATTGTTTGTCAGGCCCTAAATCGGGCATTTTATCTGATGTGAAACTCAGAAGGAGAGAAAAGTTGTAATGACAGATTTCACCATTAAGGTAACTGTGGTTTTAGTCAGATTTCCTGGGCCACCCACTCGTACATAGCAATATTTTGCTATTGGTCTTCATTAAAGTACCTCATAGTTCCTGAAAATTCGAGGTTATATAACTAAACTGAGGAGTAGTGATTTTAGAATAGTGAATAATTAAAGCAATTACCCAGATAATTATATTCCAAACAGAGAGAGAAAGAGAGAGAGAGAGAGAGAAAGGGAGAGAAACTTGCCTCTTGTTTTATGTTGACAGCTTAGAAGAAGGCAAACATTTGGTTACACATCCAAAGATAATTCTGTCAATTCTCTTGATCACAGGAAAGACAGCATATTAACAGAAAGCACTGACTCTTGTTTTTGCTTTGATGGTAAGAGAATTATTTTTCTTGCTCAAGTTGAGGGACAGACATCATCGTTATATTGCCCTAGGAGGTGCCCAAAAGCCCTGTATGCCTTCAAAGGCTGTAAGAAACACAAACCTCTGGCTAACTGCTAAGACCACAGCTTAGGTGGGTAATGCTTAGGGGTCACATTACTAGTCCTCAGAGGTCTATTAACATATGAAATATCAGGGCACTAATGGGAGTCTTTATAGCTGTGTCAAAGTTCATGTTTTCTAGCTTTCTCCTTAGCCTTTACTTTTCTGATGAACTTGGTGAATATACTCTCATTTCACAATGCCACAAAAATCCTCCCTTTTTAATATTTTCCATAAGTGAATACACCATCTCTTTAACATTGCTTTGGTATTTGATATGGTTCAACATTCTCTCTTTAGAATTCCCACCACCTTTGGCTCATGGGCATTGCTGTCTTCAAATTTCGTTCCTCCTTTCCTGACTGCTCACTCTATCTCAATATTCTTGAGGGATTCTTAATTTGTTGATCCCTTCAATTCTGCTGTTCTCAAAGTTTCTATCTTTCAACTTTAAATTTTCCTATCCATCCATCCATCCATCCATCCATCCATCCATCCAACCAACCATCATCCATCCTCAATTTATCCATTATATATCCAATGAATACCTAATTATTCAGACTAGATCCCTGAACTCAAAGAGTTCATTGTTCAGTGAGCAGACAGATGCATGAACAGATAATTCCAAGCAGCTTTAATCACTGCTTCGTGAAGGTGATACAGTCTGGTGACAAAGCCAAAATTAGGAGAGGCCTTTGGTTTTTACTGTAAACTTTTGGGTAAAAGCTTACATCTGCCTACTTATACTTATTTAGAAAGCTGATAAATACATAACTCATACTGTCATGTCAGATTTATCAAACAGAAAAGATAACAATATTATAATAATCCTATCATCTGCGATCTCTTGGTTCTTGAGATTGTATTGCACTTAGGAAGCAGTATACTATAGCTTAAAGAGCTTTTCTTTAAAAAGAGAAAACAGATATTTTTCTGTCTTCATTTTTTTTTCCTGGTGCCAGGAATCGAACTCATGACCTTGCGCTTCCCAAGCAGGTGCTGTGTGGCTGAGCTAAATCTCCAGCCCCTCTGTCTTCATTTTTTAACAACTGCATTAATCAGACAAGTTATTCAAATGCTCTGATCCTCATTCTCCTCATCTGTAAAGTGAACATATTTCAATTACAGAATTTTTAACAGGATTTTATAGAAGAAACATGTCCGTACAGTTCCTACAATTTAGTATTTAGAATGGACATCAGCCTTAGCTTTCTCTTAGTGTAAATGTGGGATTAATTAAAAAAGAAGACAGAATGTGGGCAATCAAGCGTATATCTGTTCAGGTAATGAGGCATGATGCATTGCAAAAGGTGTCCAAGTTAGCCCTGTTTTAAATACAAGTCCTAAATTCCCTTTCAATTTCCTTGTTGAAATCACTTAGGGGGTGCTTTCTGTAGTTCTGCTAATGAAGTCATCCTCAAAATCACTTTCAGACTATTGCTCAATAATAAACTAACTGCATGATAATATACACATCCAAGCCCCCAAGTTGGGTGATTTTTTTAAGATCGGAATCCATATAAACAGTCATTGAGAGTCTTAAGGGGGTCATTTGCAGAGATTGGATTTCTCCAAAAGAAAAGAATATATACGTTTTATTCTCTTTATTTTGCCAGCTCATCAAGAAGAAAATGATGAAAAAAACCCTCTAATTCCTGTGGTACAATTCATCATGAGGAATTTTATGGCAGAAAAAATTTTGGTTTTCAGTTTATAATGGCAGTAATAAGTGACACTGGGCAAAGGCTGCAAGAGATTTTTTTTTTCTATCAGGAGTCAGCTAGGAATAGAAGAGGGTTGTAATCACCATTCATGTCTGGATTCTGAATGTAAAAGGCATCTTACACAACAGCATGAATTTTATTACCCTGCTATACACCACGCAGAAAAATTTTACCAATGCTGTAGCCTGCATGCCTTGTTTATTGGAGCTGAGCCCAATTAAAGCCACACGGCAGATAAAGGGGAGGATTTTCTTGTCAGACCATTAGGACTTTAACAAGTCCAACAAAGACAGTCTTACGAAGAAACCAATGTTTTCAAAAGTGGCTCTCGCACTGAAAAGAAAACACACATGCACGTGCGCGTGCACACACACACACACACCTCTTAATTTGACAGAATTTTCTATGAATAAAAAGCAATAGTAGAAAAATCCTTGGCAGTGTTTTAAAAATCCACTGTATTTCCTTGTATGTCACAGTCTTTCATTCTGTTGTTTGATTCCACAGGATGGGAAGTTACCTATGAATACTCATCATTGCCGTTGTCATCACGGTAACTGTGCTGCCTCACCTCCATCACCCTATGTATCAGTCAGTAACTCATTTCTACACTTACTCAAAAACTCAAACCAACAAGTATTTGTTGTATGACAATATGCCAAAAATTAAAATACTATATAACTATTATTATTATTTCATGATCCTCTATTTTCAAGGCAAGAAACTATTAACATAGTAAATAGCTGAACAATTGTAACACTGCAAGTTTGCATCAATGTTCTCTTGAGGGTATACTAGGTCAAGATTCACAACTGGCAGAAGGGGATACATATGTAGCATAAAAGCACTGAGATACTTCTTCCTGAAGATGTTCTTTTTGAACTGTAATGGCGAAGTGGGCATAATGGATACAAAGGAGGTCTGGGGCAGAAAATGGAATAGAATATGTAATGGTGAGCAGCCATGACATGGGCATAGAATAGAAGGCAGTTGACTTCAGCTGAAAGGAAAGTCTGAGGCACTGATTAGCTAACTGTAGGTGATGTATTGTTCTATGTGTTCTGAGATCATAGATATGAAAAAGTATATGGCTATTAATCTCAAAGAGCTATTAATTCACACTTAGAGAGACACTTTTCTTTGCCATGTCTTCCTTACCGTGCAAGGTAATGGGCTCAACTTTATTTTTTAACCATTTCTTTGTTTTGAAAAGAAGTAAAAACAAAACACAAAGGCAAAAACAAATCAAAAAAAGAACAATAAACAAACCAACAGATAATATCATATTAAATGGTCAAAAACTGAAAGATTTCCCTCTTAAACCAGGGACAAGGATGTCCATTATCGCCACTTCTATTCAATATAGTTCTGGAAACTTTAGCCAGAGCAATTAGACAAGAACAGGAAAGAAAAGGGATAAGGATAGGAAAAGAAGAAGTTAAATGATCATTATTTGAAGATGACCTGATACTTTACATAGAAGATCCCAAAAACTACACCAAAAGACTTCTAGAGTTAATATTCAAATTCAGTAGTGTAGCAGGATACAAAGTTAACACTCAAAAGTCAATAGCATTCCTATACACAAGTAACAAACTCAGAGAGAGAAATTAGGGAAAGTGCACCCTTCATGATATCATCCAAAAAGTGAAATACTTAGGTATTAATCTAACAAAGGATGTAAAAGATCTTTACAGTGAAAATTACAGTACCCTACAAAAAGAGATTGAGGAGGATATCAGAAAATGGAAAGGCATTCCTTGTTCTTGGATAGGAAGAACCAACAGTGAAAATGGCTATACTCCCCAAACTTCAATACAGATTTAATGCAATCCTAATGAAAATACCATTAACATACCTCATAGAGGTACAGAAAACATTCCTGAAATCCACTGGAACCAGAAAAGACCTAGAATAGCAAAAGCAATTCTGGACAACAAAGGCAAATGAAGGGAATCACAATCACAGACCTGAAATTATACTACAAAGCTACAATGATAAAATCAGGTTGGTATTGGCAGAAAAACAAAAACAAAAACAAAACAGGCCCGAGGATCAGTAGAACAGATTAGAGGATGAAGATGCATCCCCAAACATACTCAACCACCTTATCTTTGACAAAGGAACCAAACTTGTTCACTGCTGTCTGTTTTTGTTTTAAGGGTTTTGTTTATTGTTTATTTTGATAGTCTTTATTGTAATTCTTTGACAGACCTAAATGAAGAACTCTGGGACCAAAAAGCTCCCTGTCAGAGGGAACAGGTATGATTTAAGGACGAAAAACGTTCTCAGGAGTCAAAGGAGCAATAGGAAAGCCATAGTGCTGGAGCAGAGTGAAGGAGAAGAATGGTAGGCAAGAAACTAAGGGAGCAACTTAGGGGCCAGGTCACCAGAAGGCTCTACAGCCATATAGGAAAAACTCTGGATTTAATGCTAGATACAGTTTATGTAATTGAAGCCTTGCTAATAAGAACATGAAACTGTCCCCTTATTTTTAAAGGAGCAAGCTTGCTGCTGTGTGGTGCAGAGACTGTAGGGGGACAAAAGTGAAGGATTTGCTAGAAGAGAAGTATCTTAACAGATAGAGATAAAGGGCTTAGCTAGAGTGGCAAGTGTTTGAAATTATACATATTTGAATATTATTATCTAACTGTCCATCACTTATTTTATGTAACTCCTCAGATGCCTAAATTCTTCATTCTGCCCATGAGAAATTGAAGTGCAGAGGGAGGAGGACTTACTCAAATAAGTCCACAGAAGAGATGGACCTACGATGCAGGTAGGCTCCCCTTCCCCTGGTAGTTCAGATTTTCTACCAGGATCTTCCAGCTCAAGTCAATTTTGTTGTTTTTCAAAAGCTTGCAACACCATCCTCACAGTGGCATTTTAAGAAAACCAGACGGCATTTAGCAGCAAGCATGCCTAGCATCAAGAGAAACCGGGACTTTGATGTACTCCAATTGGAGCAAAGATGTGTGGAAAATACCAAGCAAATGTTTGGACTCAGAATCCAAAATAACATGTACTTAACTTTGCAATTTAAAAAGCTAAATTCAAACATGTGTCTTGTTGGTTTTCCAGAAAATATAGAATCTTATAGCACAAAATTAAATAAACACCAGCCCAGACATGTGGTCCCTTTTTCCCTTTCTCCTTCCAGAGATTTTTCTAATTCTTTCCAAATTCTCTGTTTTACCAAATTGGGAAATTTCCATATACTTGTTCTGTATGAGGCAACTTTTCACAATCACTTATACCATAATACACACAGGTCCCTCCTTATTTCCTAATTCCTTATATATGGCTAGCTCCCTGGTCCTTTGCTTGTGCTATCTCTCTGCCTACCTGTTTCCTCAGGGCCTTCTATTTGTCTGAAATATAATCTCTGAAGCCTCTCTCCAATTCCGCAATTCTTCCTGTCATTTAATTGACTACTTTATTCCCCTTAAATATCTTTGCAAAGATATCTAAGAAATATTTAATTTCTTCATCTTCATAGTAAAAATAAAAAATATTTTTACTTGCTTCATTGAGTTTTATCAAGATTAAATGCATGAATATGAATGAATTTCTTTAAAATAATTGGAAGAGAGTAAAGTGTTCAAATATTAGTACTGTATTGCCTTCCTTTTTTCCTTCTCTTTGTTCTTAAGGTCTGAGGTCAAAATATCCTTCTTTGTTGAGCAAAGGAGGTGCCTCGAACATATAAATGCAACAGACAAACATTTATCCTCAGCTGCCCAATGCCCAGAGAATGATAGCTAGAGAAGTAGCTACCTTCAGCACCTAGAGCCAGCCCGGGACCTATTTCCTGGTTGAGCAACCCTATATCACACCTAAGTTTTACTTCGTTCCCAACAACCATAATAACCAAACTCTGAGAGAGAGAGAAGCGAAGGAGCGGGGAGGGGAAAAAAGGAAAGAGGAGAGGAGAAAAAAGTAAAACCTCAGGTACCTCCTTCACGGAAAGGATCTGGATCTGCTCTGTCCACTTCAGTCTGTACATCTCTTCTTTGACTAGTTTCATACTAACAGGAGATTTTGTTGAACAAGAGCATTTATTTCTTTTCTTTAAAAAGCTTTGAAATAACTGCCCTGGTTCAAAGCCCTCCTTTTAGAGTTGTAGAAGCTAAAGTGCAAATAAGAAATTATCACAGGAACATATTGCAGATCAGCCTTCCAAAGCCACGTATAATGATTTCCAGACCTAGCATAAGCTATGTCCACAAGAGTTTGGTTATTACGGTTGTTGAGAACTAAGTAAAACTTAGGTGTGATATAGGAAATATATCACACATGTTTGAAAGGTTGCCCAGCCAGGAAATAGGCCCTGGGATGGCTCTAGATGCTGAAGGTTGCTACTTATCTAGCTATCACTCTTTAGAAAGAATGGTAGCTATTTACTAGCTATTTCATAAGCTATCATTCCTACTTTGTCTACCTCATAGGAGGTCTTCTTGTCATCAAATGAGTTAATGGTCTAACTCTCTAGAAACATTTTCTTACAGAACAAATGGCTGTAATATTGTTCCTTTTGGTTCATTCTCCTGGGTAATCCAAATCTGGGTCTCATGCGGAAAACCTTCAGGTTTCCGGGCTCCATTCAACACCTTAAACTCATTTTGGGTCACTTTATATGGATTGCTACTGACTGACAGATGCTTTCTTCCAAGCCAAAGGAAAAAAATAAAAACTCTCAACATTTCAGTAATGGGTCCTGAGTCTATAGGAAAAAATATAGTAGCCTCCTTGGTCCTTATCAGAAACTAAGCTTTGAAATGTTGGGGCTTTAAAGGAACAGGAGAAAACAAATGAACCCAGGACACTGTGGGTGTTGAGGGAAGTGGTAATTTCACTGTTGCAGGAAAAACTGCTACAGAGTTTGAATAGCGAAATCAAAGTTTCAAGGACTTGTAAGCCCTCCTCTGGGGAGGCTATGCAGATATTTGTGAACTCAACTCTCTAGACAAATGAGAATAAGATCACAGGTCAGTTTTCTTCTGTTCATTAAATCCATCATTTCATGCTTACAACTTCTAAGTCTTCATTTCCTCTTCTTTAAAATGAGGATAGTAGTATCTACCTCACCTTATGATGGCTCAAAGAAAGATGTTTATTAGGTTCTTTGAACTATTTCTGCCATATGATGATTGGTGAAATAAGAACAGTGCAGGTAGGTACTAAACATACTACTTGTATTAATTCATTTAATGTTTAAGGTAACTCTTTAAGGATGATTATTACCTCTGCTTTCTAGATAAGGAGAATAAGGCACAGGAAAGTTAAATTACTTGCCTGAGATCATATAGCTTGAAAATGATGTGAGCCAGGTGTCTGATTCCCTCTCTGTGCACTTAACCACTGTAGTAAACCATCTCTAAATAAGCGGTGGAGTTATTTTTAGTTATTAATGAAGACAGCACCAGAAAGGAGAAAAGCAAACATGGTGTTCTGTAAGGCCCTGCAGAACCCTCCACACACAGTGGTCCTTCTGAGTTGATCCAGAACAGAAACGCCTGATAATTTCTTTCAAAACGGCTCCCGCTGACAGAAGGCCAGATCCTCACATTTTGCTCCTTGGCATTAATTAAAACAAAGGAGTTAATCAAGATAAACTTCCACACCTGCCTGGAACCAGCCTGGAAGTTTATCATGTCTAAATATGTTTCTCATGCATTTACTGCAAATTAGTTTCTGAAAGTGAATTTCAAGGTCTAGTGACTCTGAGGTTCCCTAACTCCGTTTTCATTAAGTTTTCACAAATGATCTACTGTTGCATTATTCTTTTATAGTGCAGATTTAAGGCCCCACTATGAAAAGCAATTATGCTGTCAGAAAAGTGTATTTTGACTTATTAAAAAATCTGAAAGGTTTCAGAAAACTATTTATTTAGTTTCTCACTGGGAGAGTGTTTTGACAGTCCCTGAAAGGAAGCACTTTGCAGTTGCACACCATTTGGGGAAGTCTAGCGAGACCTTTCTGCTGGGTATATGTGGAGCCGTGGAGCAAGCACAGTGCAAGGCATCAAGAGGCCTTATATGCCACTTCAGCAGAAAGGCCCTGGGCCTCTCTGTGCTCATCTGAAGAATGAAGGTGGCACACAGGAAGCTCTAAAGTAACAGGTGTACAAAGATTCTGTGATTACAATTACTCCCATTCTTGTACACCAGTTTTCTAATTTTAAAATAGAGAGTTTGGATTTGGTAGTCTCTAAGAACCTTTCTAACTTTAACTTCCCATTTTGCACTATAGGGACTTTTTATCATGACAAATGTATAAACTTAGTAATTATTGAAAGCTGGACTGAGTGCAGGCAAGCAGGAAAGTTGGAGGGAAGTGGTCTAAGTGGGAGTATGGATTTAGTTCATTCATATCATCTCAGATAGTAAGTATAAGGAAAATAGTGAAATAGTATAATAGTGAGTCACTACAAGGAGGACTCAGATATGATACTATTTTATGTCTCAGTCCATGGCCGGGAACAGGGCTGAACTGTGTCTTGTTTTTGTCTCGTTTTAGTATGCCTGTTGTCTTCTAGGTGCTGCCTAACACACTTTATAGATGCTTTTTCATATCATTCTCACAGAAGCCTTTTTATAAGTTCACCATGACATCTCCTTGTAAGTGAAAAGAGAGGTTAAATGATTTGCCTGAGGTTATAATTTCCTTACAGCATAGCTGGAATCTGATTCATAAACCTCTATTTTGTACCTATGTCTTAACAGGCAGAGCTGGCGTGAAGTTAACCTGTGGGTCAAGGCTCAGCCTGAAACCACATTCAAGAGGCTTCATCTATGGCCACGACCAGTAACAAAGGTTAAAAAGAATTGCTTATTTCTGGGAAGAACATTATTTTTAAACCAAAGTATTGCAAATCAAAAGAAAAAAATAATTGGAAGGCAAATAGAACTGGGTTTTTTGAGGGGGACAGCTACTATCTGTTATTCACTAAAAAGCCAGACAGGAACAACTAGAAGACTCTTATTTCACATAACACTGAAATATACCATTTGATCCAGGTATTTCCAAGTTCATGTATGTCAGATAACTGGCCCAGAATAGATAATTCCATCTGTAATCTATGTTGTGTATGTGTATATGTATATGTATGTGTATGTGTGTAGTTTGGGGAGGATGTATAAGAAAATAAAAGTTTCAGTGTGGTGCTTGAGAAGTCCTCAAGAAATTTTTTATTTTGTAATTGATATAGATGAGACAAAAAACCCCATTAAGTTCTTGTGCTATATTCTTATAGCAACTCATGGATGTAATATCAAAATGCCAAGATTTCTATTTGAAATATGGCATGGAAAACTAGACACAGATGAAGTTACTTTTATAACATATTTCAATCTATTTCCTGACCAATTAACTATGGAAATATCAGATTTTAGAGTGAATTACCCTATTGCAGCCTCTTCCAAGTTGCTAATATACAGGAAAATAAAGTAACAAAAATAACTTACAATATCTACAATTAAAATGGTAATAATCTATTTCCAAAAACTGCAAGTTACTTCTGAAAACTCTACTGCTGCCAGAACTAGGTTTAAGAAAGAAGTTAATGGTCTAATTTTGTTTTGCCTAGAGAAACAGAACAGGTGTCGCCACCAAAAACAAGGTATGAAAAATCCACTTTGTCTCCAGACCACTCCCCCTGGGACTCAAGGGCTGAAACAGGAAGCAGCTGATAGCCAGACCTCTACCTCAGCATGATTACTATTTGAAGCTCCCAGAATACTTCTTTCCTCAGTACGTAACCAAACCCTCTCCCCCAGATACAGATATTCAGATTGCACATATCAGCAGTTTAACCTCTCAGGAAACATCAGAGGAAGAAATCATGGGCAACAGTAAGTATATTATGTTCTAGGGACTGTTAATTGTCATCTTAACATGTAAAGTAATGTAGACAAGCATGCACATGCACATGCACACACACACACACACACATGCACACACATCAGACATCTGATAGCATCATCTTTTAGAGATACAGTAGTTGCTATGGGTTCTTGTATGCTTCCTTTTTTATTTAATGTGCTCTAGAGAAAATATTAGTATGAGTTAAAGTCAGAGAAGATTTCATCTCAGTGTATAATAGACTAGGTGTGTTGATCTAGGTGCTCCAAGAATCTGACATCAAAAAATATGTATTATGCACAATAAATCTAGCATGAGAAAAGCCTACGAGAGAAAATGGAGACAGACTTGTGGGAGGCTGGGATTGCTGTCAGGGGTGGTGTGGGTACTCAAGGAAAAGAACAAAGGAAGGTACAGTACAGTTCTAAAGAAATACTGACAAAGTCAAACATGGACTTGTTGGGTTAAATTTGCCTGTCAGAGAATCCCCCCATTAACCAGGAGGAGGACAGTCTTAATATCCCAAGCAAACTCTGCCTTTCCTGGGAGCAGCCCCTGGAAAGTGTGGCCTCAGGAAAATACAACAGAAGATTTCATAACAGCCCTTCTGACTATGACGGGGAATTCTTGCATGAAGAACATTCTGATGGCTGCCACCTTGGAAATGTGCCTGGCAAGAGTGTGAAATTTAGCCTCTAGTTGGAGACCCGAGGAGAAGATAGAAACACAGTGATAGGAAATGCCATATCCTATATTTCATTGACAGTTAAGTCTGGATAGATCTTCACAAATTCTATATTTTAAATTTTTGATAGTGGAAAACTTTATGAGCCAAAAATGAATTGCATCTATAGACATTCTCATCATTTCTTCTAACTTATTTGGTCAGTGAAGGAAGTGGGTATTTTTGGAGGATGTCTATAAAATACTACAAATGGTTGGAAACAGTAACTGCAAGTTGCCATTACAAATGTGATATGTTTACTGGCCTGTAGTAATACAATTTATGATACCTTGTATAAGTTATTTATCAGGTAAACACTTTTATCAGTTTCTAATATCAGGTAAAAGCAGGCACAATAGTTTACCATTCCTTTTTCTCAGAACTATTTCAATCTTGTTGCTTTTCATCATAGTCTAGCCTGCAGAGGTCTTGAGCATCTTGATGTCTCACATATCCTCCCAGTGGTATACTACATTGATAAGTACATTATTATGAGTAACTTGTAAGTACCCTAGATGCTTTAGAAGACATAGAGAGTGACAGAAAGTGCGATATGAGCTTCGTAAAAATTCAGGAGCCCACTATTTTATTGTTATTTCAAGAATGTTTGGATCCAAAGTATTTTCAAATATCCCCTTCAAAGTAAAAAACAAGTTGCTACATTTTATACTAAAAACTAAACACAATGATAGGTGGACCTGTCTCATTTTGTAAGTAACATGCTGACTGCACTGTTCTGGCCACTTAGTGAGTAATCTGTAATGCTGTCAGTTTTAACTAGAACCCACAGCAGAAGAGAGATCTGCAGCAGATCCAAACTGCAGTCAACATTGTTCTGGCATTTTTATCTTATGTCCCAAGAAATCTAAAATGAACAGGGATGCTGTATGAAGTCTATGGCAAGCCCCAGTAAGAGAACCACAGAAAAGATTCCTGGAGTTAAAAAGAAAACAATTTATTCTGAGAAGCAGCTCCTAGCTGTGTAATAAACCCCAATAAAGACTAAAAGTTTGACTGTAGGGTATCAAGTGGTCATATGACCTGAGCTGCCCAATAGAAACTGGGTATCAGTTGAATTGGGCATTAGATATATAATGCTATAGGTACAGTGCTGAACATACAAGTAAGTTGCATGAACAAGTGGCTTGGTTTCCTCATCAGCTTCCTGAAGCATTACTTTCATCTCCTTTAGTTCACACTATGGTCTTATATGGAAAAATTATATGGTACTGACAGGAAGAGAAAACATGCTTCTGGTTTATAAACAGTTCTGAATCACATGCTGACATCAGTAACAAGAGAATTGCTACAGTATTACACTCATCAAATCAGAGATATCTCTTGAAGACAATAGTGAAATAAAAGCTTTCTGGTAGTCAGAATACCAAGTGGCTCATGTGTGTCTTCTCTGCTTAACACAGAGAGAGCAGGAAAGAAGTATATGCCTTCACTGATATATGGCCTAGCAGTTTGGTTAGATGATCAGGGACTTAGAGTGAATAGGATTGGAAGATTTTTACTGAAGAGTTATGATAATGGAATTAGTGGAAATGGAAAAGTCTGAACATTTTAGATTCTTCCTGAATGCTAACCAAAGAACATCTTCTGTAGAGGACAGTACAAATAATCTATTTGAAAGAATATTATATTCTTTGGGTGTCAGTCAGTCTCCATATCCACCTACCCAGCTACTTGCTTGAAGGGTCAATATACAAAGCGGCCATGGAAAGAAGGATAGAGGGCATTCAAGTGCTCAACAACTTGGGCTTTTCCTGAGGATCTAATCTCACAATAGTAGAGATCAAATTTTATTTTCAGATATGGTACCATTACCCATCCAGTCACTTGGTGGCAGGTTGATTATAATAGACCCTATCCATAATGAGTGTTCAGTCATTTGATCTCACTGGAAAACATTTATTATAGATTTGGATTTGCTTTCTTTTAGCACTATTATTCATGAATTTAAGACTACCTAAATAAAAATAAAATTGAGTCATTTGCAGGAAAATGGATGTACCTGGACACCATACTGTTAAGTAAATTAATCAATGTTAAATATTGCATGGTTTCTCTTAATGATAGACTCAAATTATAAATTATGAACAAAATAAAAGATAATAGGAAGTAAGGAGGTAAATCTTTCTCAGATGGGAAGGGGATCCAGAGAGGTGGAGAGGGAGGGAACGGGATGAAAAATGAAGAAAGATGTGTTATGTCCATGTACTGGCTCCACACAAGGAATGGAAACATTATGCACTACAAACACAGATAAAATAAATAAATAACAAATTTATAAATTGCCTTATTCACCTTACATCACAAGCAGAATTAATTCTGATAAAGAAGTTCATTTTGTTACAACTCTATGCAGTGGTGTCATACAGGTAATACTTATTGATCTTCATATATATACCTGTTTTTCCAAAAGCAGCTGTCCTGATAAGTTTGTGGAATGGTCTAATGAAAGATCAGCTCTACTCTCAGTTGGAAAACTAAAATTTTGGATTTTCTCATGAGATATCGTATATAGTTTCAACATATAAGTAGAATATGGGCATCAGAGAGTCAATGAATTGAGATAGGCTCCTTTCTTATTGTATCTAATAATCCACTCACAGAAGACTTATTCGTAATTCTTTTAACATTTGGCCCTGTTGGACCAGCAAGTCTTCATTCCTTGAGGAAAATAATACTGATGCTACTGAAGTGGAAGCTAAGGCTACCACTAGCCACTTAGGCTTCCTCATGCTACTAAATGAACAAGCAAAGAACTGTGCTTCTAAGGGAAATTTGAGTTGCTGTGACACAATGAGAACAAGCAGGACTAATATGGAATCCAGAGGATTCTCTGGGGGGCTTTTTAGTCCTTGTGTGCCTGATAATAATGGTTAGGGGAAAAAATATGGTAACACAATGAGGTTTCACTGAAAATACAAACAGTTTAGAAACAAAGGTTTTGATCATTTCATTTCACTAGGTAAAGCACATTAAGAAGCTCAGGTGTTTTGGAAGGCAAAGGGGAAATGGAAGGGTTATTCGACAATAAAAGTTATAACTATCATTTACCCTTGTGATCAACTCAGAAATAAGTAGTACAGCAAATACACATCTCTTCTTTCATGCTAATTAGAAGGGTGTGTGTGTGTGTATTTCTCTGTGTGTGTGTGTTGTGAATTTACTACTGCCTCTCTCTTTTCTCGTAAAATTTTATACAAAGTATTGTTAGTGGTTATCTTTGCCAGCTAGCTTTAGACTTTGTGTTATTCAAGTGGGATGGTCACTTGGGATGATCAAAAGACATGGATCAGACATAGATAAATAACATGATCTTATCTACAGACATACAGTGAGCACTAAAACTTTGTCTTTCCCTTTTTGAGAAAATAGAGAGAACATCCTTGTGTATATGAAAATTAGTTATGTATAACAAAGTAAATATGTGTGGTTGATGCATTCTCTTATATTGAAGGTCAAATATGGGTAGTTGGTGGCTATAGATGACACGTAACCAGAGGGATGGGTTGTATCAGTTATTTACCTATTATCTCTCAATTTCCAATCTACCTTTTTTTTTTTTTAACTCTATTCTATCATACCAAAAACTATATTTCCTAGGTGACTTTTCTATCTGGCATCATATTAGGTTTTGTCAATAACTATAAAGGAAAATTGGAAAAGCAGAAAAAGGAAAGAAGTGGATGCTTTTTCTGTGTTCCTATCAGTGTGTCTTCAAAAATAGCGATTGTCTCTAGCTTTCAGCTTCCCATAGCACTTTGAAAATCAGCCACTTCCTGATCCTTCAGAGATACAAGAAATAAACATGCAATGCCCCCTTCTTTGAAATCTGAGTCTAATTCCACAGAGGCTCCCTCTAACTTCCTAGTTCTCATAACTCCAGTTGTTCTTTTTGTCCCTTAATCCTACCTGTGTTAACAGCTTTCTGTAATTCTTATCTTTGAATTATCTCTGTACCCTCTGTTTGCTCTTTTAGCCCTCCAACCTAGCAAAATTTTCCGTATATTATCTCTTATGCTGAAATATTTAGTGTAGTTTTATTTTCCTAAATAAACCTGACTAACCTAGTCACATGGGAATATAAAAACCTCAAAGGTTACTGGAGAAGGCAGTGGCTAAGTTGCATAAATTAATACCTCTATTGTATTTATTCTTTAAAATAAATTCATTTTTCATTTTGAGTATAAAGAGTAAAAGAACAAAAGACACCCATGTATTCAAAAGAAAGATAATTGATTAAAATACTTGGTAGTAAAAAATACTTGACAAAAGTCTGTATCTTTTACAAATTGAGGTCTTTGTATAAGATCTATTTAGTACTTCATCAAATAGTTTCATTCTGATTGGCAAAAACTGAACAAGGAAGATGAATTTTTCTTTCCCTTGCTAATGGTATCATCTAATGGGGTGAAAATATTCCTCCCAAATATGAAAACTATTTTACAGCTGGACCAATAGCACACACTCTATGTGTGTGCATGAAGGCTTGTCTATAAATTAGTATCTTTAATTTCCTGATACGGAATACCCTAAAACTTAATTCACTTATTCACTATTTTAACAAATATCAAGTATGTGTCTGCTATGTTCAGGGGACTATGATAAGGAGTGGGAATAGAGAAGGAGCAACAACAGCCATGTTGCCTGCCCTCAGAGCCTTACTGTCTGTCTGGTAGGAAGACAGACATTAATAAAAAAAATCACAGTTAGTAGAAAAATTCAGCAGTGACAGGACATAGGTGTAAGATATATAGTGATAAGATATAAGGTCCAAAGTATATGAAAACCTATATGAGATATGGATAGAGTGGAAGAAAGAGAAACAGGAAATCCAAGCAAAATCTTTAATGTATGAAGAACGGGAGACCATTGAAATGCTGTCATTCTGGGGGAGCTTCTGTGATGAAATATGCACTTGATTTATTGAACAGGATACATGTTAGAAAATATGTTCAGGCAAGGATGCATGTGTAAAGAGAGACACTGGATTCATGAAATAATAACTGTTATTACTATAATTGGTTGTGAAGACTTGAATGACAACTACAAATGTTTATGGCACTGCATTGCTTTACACAAAAGTTTTAATTAATCAGTTTACATGTATGAGTTTATTTCTTAAATATATATAATTGTAATATACATTATTATTTATGAAGGTGATAAGAAATTGTGTGTTGTTTTTTCCATCTCTCCAAATAAGACAAACTTAGCTTTCTCTGTGAGACTGTCCCCAGGTAGATTCTAAATATAAGCGTAGCAGTGGGAAGGTGTTTCTTTCCAGCCCCATCCATTTCTCACAAAATGCTGAGATGGTGATTTTTTATTTTAGCTATTGTTTTCTTCTAATTATGTTCAATTTAAATGGCTATAAGAGCTAAAAATAAAGGCATGGAGAGGAGCTCCGAGAGCATTCAGGAAAGGTCCTTCAGAAATCACTTTTTAAATTGCTTTGATGCTTAATATGGGAGAAATCCCAACAGGTCCCAAAGCTATTGTCATAAAACAGATAGCCAGATTTCTGGCAAACATAATCCTTGGGACTGTCAGTTAATTCAGGGAATTATGGAGGCACAATTTTAAAGAAACAGACTTTTCAAACTTTAGTTCTGTAGAATAAAACACATTTTGAAATATAGAAAAAGTTGAAACTAATTGAGGTCTATCTGCTTCAACCACGCTGTGTGTGAAGCTGTTATAATATCTGATCCCCTCAGTGGCTGGTAATACTGCACTGGGGTGTGTCACATGTTGAAGGCTCATTAGCTTTCTGGGTAGACTGTTCCAAAGTGAGGCAGCTCATAATATTAGAAAGATGACTGAACATATGAGAGGCAATATAAGCCCTACAAATGTCTACACATCGGTCCTTCTTCTGTTACCAGTGGTATGAGTGTTCAAGGAGGGAAAACACGGTTAAGCTGACTCAGTCTCCTTAGGATTTGTTTGATTTTCTTTATGCATCAATATGGCAACACCATAATCCAACCAAAACATCTGTGCACTATGTTATGAAACCTTAGTACTGGTTTTCTTCTAATGGTTCCTATTCATTTTCTTGTACTGGAATCTAAATTAACCTTGATTCTTTCCTATCACTACTTTGATATCTGATAGGGAGCATTTGCCAAGTGCATTCCACGTCCTGTATAAACGTTTTAAGGATTTTGTGTATATAATTCATTTAGTTTTCACAAAGCTCTGGGCTAGGTTCTGTCAACGTTCTTATTGTCTACATGAAAAAAACTGAGAAACAGAAACATGTTTGTGCTATGTATACATTTCTCAACAGTGAATGGCAGGATTGGAGTTCACACTTAGGACATCTGGTGGTAGAGTTCATCTCTTAGCCTCTATGTTAGAACAGAAATTGGAGAAGCATTAAAAATGCTTGCAATAAGGAATATTATACCTCACAATTTGGCAAAAAAGGACTTATTCAACAATGGAGAAACACTATGAAATGTACACTGTAATCGTGGGCAAATTAGTAATTTTTCTGGGCATTAATTCCCTCATGAGTAAATAAACCAACTCCTTTGAACATATCCCAAAATCCCTTTTAGTTTGAAATGCACAGAACTTTACTAATTTGGCTCAGAATTTAGTCACAAAGATTTCTTGAACTGCAGACATGTGTTGAGATCTGTATTTAGTCCTAGCAATACAAGAAGATAAAAATACAGTCAAACCAATATAATACAGTGTGATAGACACAATAATAAAAGTGTGAGCTCAGAGAAGAATGACCAGCTCTATTCTAGTATGAGAGTGGGAGTCAAGGGAGAATCTAGAGAAGAGCTACTATCTGATGAAGGTTTTGAAGAGTGACAAAGAGTTCTCTAGGTAGATAAGTGATGAAGAACTTTCCAGGTAGTAGAGAGAACATATGGAGAAAATACAGAGGTATATTTGGAGCCCAATAAATAGTTCACTAGGGTTGGAAGGTAAAGTACAAGAGGAGAAGAAAGAGGATACAAGACTGGAGAGATGAGCAGGGGCCAGATGAGAAGGCTGTGGGGCCAGCTCAGGAATTAGAATGGAGCTAAACTGGAGACAGACAAAGCAAAACAAAAACAAATGAATTCTGCTATCCTGTGTGTAGGTGTTTTTAAAACAAGTATGATCAGTTGTATAGCTATTATTTTGGAACCAAGCCTGTCATCAAAAATGGCATTCTTATGACTGAAAGTACTTTCAGTGTAGTAATACAATTTTCACTCTTTTTTCCTTAATATTCATATGAAGACCAAACACAGTCTAATACTTTTTGCAAAACTATAATTCCACTTATGCTGTCATCTAGATTAATTGTCCCAATTATGGGTAAAAAATGATGCAAATAGCAACCACCTAGAGGACTGAGGAGAAGAGGTTGAGAACAGTTTGTTCTGTTAGGCTTTGACTTGGCACTGCTGCCAGGTTTACAGCTACTCAAGGGAGACAAGGACAAGAAGATTTTAGGTGAACTGCTCAGCATGAGCAGAGATATTTGTAAGAGCTCACTGACAGGCATCCCATGGGGGACATCTGGACTTTGCTCATTTTTTAGAGTTAAACATGATTGGTTGCACAATGTAAGAAAGCAACATTATAGGAGGAAAAAACAAGTCAAGTAAAAAAAAAAATCGTAGAAATGTTAGAAATGTATTTTATTTTCCTAAATGAATACATTCAGTCATTTATTCATTCAATTAGCAAACAGGAAAGTAGTATATTAGAACTTAATTTCTGGCCATGGCTTAGTCATTTACTAGCTGTCAGTCCCTGGATAAGTAAATTAATCTGTTTGCCCCAGTTTCCTCAACTATAACAAGAGGAAAAATCATACTAATATCTATATTTTTAAGGGTAGACAGCAAGTAAGGTAGACATTCAAGCGATGTCAAAGAGGTAGAAACAGCCACAACCAAACGTGCTGAAGATATAAGTGTGGAATGAGACAAAGGGGTTTAGAAAGGCTCCCAGGATTCTGATATAGTGTCAGTTACAAAACCAGAAATACAAAAAGAAGAAAAACTAGAGAGAAACATATAGTCTTACAGCTGAGGCAAAATTTTTATCTAGATCATTTAGGAGAAAACACACAACAGCATGATTGGTAGAATGAATTCTGGGACCTATAGGAATTCACCATAGGAAGGCTCAGGGTAGGCTGGTGCAATGTTACAGGTAGTAGAGGATTAGGAGGCTGGAAGGTCAAATTTCATAAGCCTAACTGCTTCCCACTTTTGAGACATGGAAAAAAGATTTAGAATGGGGGAATAATTTGGCCAATGCCACACAATGAACCAGAGGTAGGTGGAGGACTAGTCATATGGCCTTCTTTTTGCTACAGTGAACTCTATACTCCCACAGAGAACCAGCAGAGAAGCTCTGACACATTTTCATCTACCCATTGCCCAGCAGAGCCTCAGTGGGGATGTTTCTGCTGTACAGAAAACATCTTTCTGAGCTTCCATTTTCTTATGCCCAACATATCCCCTCTTTTAGAGAAAAATGATGAAATTTAGTTTCTAAAAAGGAACTGAAGTGAAAAAATTGTTTAACATTGTTTAAACTAAAATTTTCCAAACAGATCTCTACTATCTTATCATGCTTATGTTTCCATGAGACACAATTTGACACATCAAAAAAATTCTGATAAAGAGACCAAGGTTCACGACTTAACCTAGGAGTGAAAGTTAAAACAAGTAGGGGTATAATGCCTGGACTCTGGAAGAGTGAGTAGCGGTAAGAAGAAGGCAACAGTGAACGGGAAATTCTCATGGGCTGAGGGATTCCAATTTTGTCACAATATGGAATATGCAGTATTCTAGGATGGAAAATAAGCATGAGAGACTACAGGGAGTTGGGATAAACAAGTAACTAGAGTTTCAGTCAGAAGGGCTTGAAATGCCATGATAAAGAATTTGGATTTCTTCCACTTCTGACTAAGAAAGTAACAGAAATTGGATTTACTACAACAAAAATTGGATTTATCTACAGCAACCAAAAAAGTAAAAATAGAAGAAATATATAAAAATTGATTTGTAAAACACTGAATATGAGGCAATGAAAGATCAGTGATCGCCACGAAATGGGAAAATAGTGTGGTGAGCCCTATTATTGCTCCAGCTTAGGCCTTAGGAATTTTGTGCACAGGGCGGGAAGCCCAAGCACAGGCTGGTACCCTCCCTGAGTTGAGGAGAAAAAAACTGAAAACCTGGAGAGACCCTCATCTGAAGTTTACAATTCTGAGAACTGGGACAATAGAGCTGATGAAAAAAAAAAAAAAAAGAAAGAAAAAATGCTGCAGAGATCTGCCAAGGCTCCTCTTGAGTATTCATTAGGGAGTCAGAACCCTTAGGTGACAAAACTATCAAAGTCAGAGGAATGAGCACTTGGAAAGATCAAAGAAAATAGTGACTAATACTCATCTAGGTATAAGAAGAATCTTTATGCCTAACCTTTTTCCCTGAAAATAAGACGTAGGCAGAAAATAATCAGCCTTGAAAACCAGAGATCAAAAATGCCAGTCTCAAGCAGTCTGCCCTTGCTTTACCTGCCATCACTATTCTCTTGCTCTGTAGCTACTCTCTAAGGCAGGTAAGGCAAGGACAGGCTAATGGGGACTGGCATTTTTAATCTCTAGTTTTCAAGGCTGATTATATTCCAGGTAGGTCTTATTTTCAGGGAACCATGAAGCAGCTAAACTGGAAACTTAGTAATTCACAGGGAATTGGGTAGAATTAGTCAGAAGGGATTTCTCTCAGAATAGCAAATAATTAGTTTGAACAAATACTGCTCTAGCCCCACCTAATGAATTTAAAATCAAGACTTGAAAGAACAAAGCCATTTTCAAGTAACATGACTTCATCCCAGAACAAAGTTTAAGAACATTTATAGAAATATGGAAATGTACACCATCAAACAGGGTAAAATTTAGTCATCCAATAAATATCTTCCATATAATAAAAACAGGCACATAGAGAAGCAGGAAAATATATGTATCCATAATAAGGAGAAAGTAGATGCAGGACTGATACAAATGTTAACATTATCAAAAGACAGTTATTATAATTGTGTTCCAAAGGTTATGAAGAGACAGGAGAATACTTCAAAAATTCAAAGTAAACTTTTAGAGATGAGCACTACAATATCTAAAATGACAATACATATTCGATGGAATAATGACACAGTAGAGATTCCATGTGAAAAGATGAATGACTCCGAAACATAGCAACACAACAGTGAAAAGTATTCAAAGAGAAATACCCAAGAAGACCCCACCTTCTGCTAACAAAGCATGAACAAGACAGTGTCAGTCATCTAACATACTTAGCAGTAGAGTTCCTGAAAAGGAGTGGGGATGGGAAGAAAAAAATCTGAAGACGCAATGTGTGAAATTTTTCCAGGTTTGATAAAAATCATAAACCTGCTGATCCAAGAAACTCAATGAACCCCAAACACAAGAAACATGAAGAAACTATAATGTGGCACATCATAATCAAATTGTTTGAAACTAATGATAAAGAGGTAATGTGGAAAGAGCCGGAGGGGAGAAACACATGTAACGAGAAACAAAGATAAGAATAAAATCAGATTCATGGATAAAAACAAAGCAAGGAGATGATAATAAAGGAACATCTTTGAAGTGATGAAAGCAAAAAAAATTCAAGATAGAATTCTATACCTAGCAAAAGTCTCAACACTAAGGCAAAGTTAATGTTTTATGGACACAAACAGCCAAAAAAGTATGCACTGCTAGCATGCCAAGATTCTAAGAAGTATTAAAGGAGTCCATGAGGTAGGAAGAAAATGATCCTGGATGGAAGTATGGCTACCAAACGGAAGTTAAAATGCTATTATTTAGCTATATGGATATGTGTATAAAATTTCTCATTATTTTTTGTTTGTTTGTTTGTTTGTTTTTTGTTTTTCTCCGGTACCGGGAACCGAACTCACGACCTTGTGCTTGCCAGGCAGGCGCTTTTGCCGCTGAGCTAAATCCCCAGCCCCAATTTCTCATTATTTAAATAAAGCAATTAACTATTCAAAAATACTGAAGTGTGGTTTTTATAAGATATATAGAAGCAAAATATATTTCAACAATAGCACAAGGGCTGGAGGAGGAGGCCTGGATGTATACTATTGTAGGTTCTTATACTGCACATGAGGCAGTATAATGTTACTTGAAAGTACACTGTGAGAATTGAAAATGTATAATATAAATCCTTGAAAAGTTACAATAACGCAACTAAGAGCTAGATCTAATAAACCAAGAAAGGAGATAAAGTAGAAATATAAAAAACAAAAGAATACTCTGAATACCCTAAACAAGACAGAGGATATTTTTTAAAAACAATACAGATGAGAAGGACCAAAAGAGAAGAAATATTGCAATGATTGACTTAAACTTAATCATATAATAATCGTGTTAAATGTAAACAGTATGCACACTGTAATGAAAAAGTAGAGTTTGCCAGACGGGTTAAGGAAACAAGGTCAAATTATATGTTAGCTATGAGGAATTGCCTTAAAACATAAAGATGCAATGGATTACCAGTGAAAAAATAGAAATATGTAATAATTTGACACAAATAAATAATACAAGTCCTATTTGAGTATTTTTATGAGGTGTGATAAAGAAAACTAAATGGTCCTGCCTAGTGTCCTCCAACAAAAAGCAGTCTCATAAAACCATTACCGTGTGCCCTCATCCACATTTTTCGCTAGATCCAGCACTGCCAAACTTTGAGTCCTTCCTCAAAATAAAAATGACCATGAATGGTAAATGTTTTTAATTAATTCAGGACAGTGAGATAGCCACAACAGCACAACTGATGATAGTCATAAAAGAGGACTTCCACAACTGCTTCAGAAATGTCAAGAACAAGGACATAGGTGTGTTCTAAATAAGGTGAAGTATTTTGAGGGGGATTAATGGCAATGTGTCTTTTACAGTAATTTTTAAAAAAATTATACATCCACCAGTTTTTAAAATTACATTTTATAAGCTTGAATGGCTATATCAATATTAGACTTTAGGGCAAAGAAATGAAAAGTGTGACTTAATAATGATATAAAGATTAATTCATTAAGGAGACATAATATTCCCAAATGTTTTTGGACCAGAATGTGGGGATGAAGCAAAAATTGACAGAATGGAGGAAATTCATAATTATACTCAGATTTTAAAACTCCCCTCTCAATGATGATATAATACTAGAAAATCAGATAAGCAATAGATTTAAACAGCACTGACAAGAAATTTGATCTTAATGATGTGTATAACCACTCAACAACACAGAATATATATTTTTCTCAAGTGCATGCAGGTTAATTAATATAGATCATATTTTGTTCCATAAAATAAATCCAATATAAGTGAAAAACCTGAAGGAATCTACAGAAGACTACAACTAATAAGTTAGTTTAGAAAGGTTTCAGGCTCCAAGATAAAAACTATACATCCTTAGGAGTTCTAATTTGGTTCCATGAACACATCAGCCTATATCTTTTCTTTTCTTTTCTTTTTGTTTTTGTTTTTTTGTTGTTTTTTGTTGTTGTTTTGTTTTATTTTTTTTCCAGTACTTGGAATCGAACTCACGACCTTGCTCTTACCAGGCCGGTGCTGTGCCACTGAGCTAAATTCCCAGCCCCTAGATCAGCCTATTTCATAGGTCTAAGTTTTTCTCACACTGAACACTCCACCCAGAGAGCTCTTATTTTCACTCTCTTCATGCTTTTCCTTCCCCACTATGTCTTCAAAACGGCTTTGTAAATAACTTGATTATTTTTCAACATTTAATTAAAATATTGCCTTCCCTATAATCCTTTCCTCATCCCCTTTCCACGGAGATAAAATATGCATATCTTCTGAATGCTGTATGTATACATCTCAAAGGGAACCTATTTGTATGATCTTTTAAAAATTAGTCTATGAGCTTCTGCCTTTCAGGTACTTTTTCTTACCCACTCTGTGTAGTTTATTGGATAAAGGAACACCTTTTCCACTCTTCTAACTAACAAGCTGATGAACACCTATATATATGATTGTTTTCTGTTCCCCAAACTAGAAGATGCCTTGTGAGCGGGGATTGTGTCGGATTTATTTTCTTATGCTCATTGTTTAATACAGTGTCTGCCATGTGAAAGTTCCTTCATGCATACGTGAGGACTGTGTGCCTGTATAAACAGAGTAAAGAGGGTCTGAGGTTCCTCACTTTAGGAGGAGAATATTTCTTCCTTTTTTATTCTAAAAATTAAAAGGAAAACATATGAACAGATAGACATCCATTTACCAAATAGCATAAGAACAATACAAACAAAACAGAGTTACAGAAAAAGTTGTAGGAAATTAACCATGGTTGTTGTATTACTTATTGATAGAGGAAGAGAATATTTCAAAGGCCATGGCATAAGGTCAGTGATAAAAGAAAGCTTGAAAAGACAAAACAATTCTCTCTTAAAATAGCAGGCAGAGGGCCTTGAGCAATCTCTCTTCAGAGGCAAATGTTCACTTTGCTAGAAACCTGTTGGTCAATACTGAGAGTTTATGGCTGGGACAAATGATGCTGCACTCTTTTCCTGGAAGTTAAGAAATCTCCAGCATCTCAATAAAGTGTTAGATCAGAGCCAAAGGAATTCAATTTAGAAGGCCTTCATAACTCTTCATGGAGGTACTCCTGGGCATAGGACTAGGCAGGAAGAGGAGGAGGCCTCAGTATCTCATTACTGCTGACTACCCTGGCCTGGAAGGTCAGCACAGAAGTGAGGGTCCCAGGGGAAATTTAGCTTAAGGGCAGTGAGTCTGACTTTCAGCATCTTAATAGACTAGTTCCCTTCACTCCCCTGACAAAAAGATGGGGTTATTTAGCATAAGAAATTTTACAACTCTGGAAGGCACCTTTAGGAATCACCTGATCCAAACTTCTGTGGACAGTGAGGAAATAGAAGCCCAGAGAACAGAAATCAGAGGCAAGGGTTCTTCCAGCACCTGAGGCTCCTGACTCTTTCCTACTGTGTCATCAGAGAGTATGTACATGTTTTAATTTCAATGGTGTCTACAGGGTGAAGTGTAAATGTATGAGCAGGCCCCTCAAGATCTTTCTATCTTGATCCTAATTTAGCTTTCCATTCTCATTTGTGCCTCTCCTGCACCTATAGTCCAGCTGCAACAATGTACATGAACTAGTAATGCTTGAAATTACCCATGTATTTGCAGCTTCCTATGCCTTTTCTGTGCTGTTCCTACTTCCTAATGACACATCCTTTCTTAATATCTGGAAAAATCTTACAGTCTTCTAAGCCTAGTTCAAATGTTGCTTCCTCCCTTTTTTTTTTTTTTTTTTTGTACCAGGAATCGAACTCCGGACCTTGCACTTGCCAGGCAGGCACTTGTGCTGCTGAGCCATATCCCCAGCCCTGTTGTTTCCTTTTTGAAAACTTCTGGGATGTTCCAAAACAGAACTACCCCGCTACACACACTGCATCATTTTTTATTACACTTGCTATATGTATATTTTTTAGACATTGTACTTTATCATAAGCTTTTCTTACTTAAATATATAAATACATATATAGTAATTATGTTGCTATATGCCTTCCACATACCCACTTTACAATTATCAGGGGTATGTGAAAGGCAAACACCTTACCTATGTAGCTATTCTAGCATGTGGACTCACATTTGACGATTCGGTGAAGAACAAGGATATTGTACACCATGAATCTGCATGATTTTCCTAAATTGAATAACGAAGTTGTAAGTATTAGGACACTTGGGGAATTATGGCTTATTTATGATGCTAAAATACTGTATAAAAATCACAAGTTTAATGTTATTTACAATGTATAGTTTATATACAGATCCATTCAGATATTAATTAGCATGATGTTGTTATTACCAAAACCGCGCCATGAGTTCTGCAGTATTTAGGGTCCATTTGCATGATTAGGTCAGTTACATGTACAAAATTTGAAAAGTTATGTAACTCACATTCAGTGGCATACCAGGTAAAAGTCTTCATGCAAACAGGGAACTCTCTAGATACAAAATTTTAAAGAATACACAAAATTTTCAGTATAATTTGAGCTACAAAAGACAAACAATGAGGCTAGTTCATTTGGCTGCTTGCTTGGCTTTCCATTTAAAGCTAAATTTCTAAGTTTTGAGACTACAACGTAAGTCTTTTAATAACCTATGGACTGGGTACTTCTTTCCACTCCTCTTGCCCTGATCAATCATCCACTACAAAGTCCCACTATGCCTCCATGCGTACTTTCCCCCTCTACTTTTTATCTGACTGGAACCAAATTCTTCTTTAAACTTTAGCCTCAGTTTCTGTTCCTCTGATGTTCCCAGTTTGCTTTTGTACCTTTTGGGAACTTTTACACCCCCAGGCTTCCTTCTTTTACAACACAAATCATACTATGCAGCCATTATTCACATCTTAGACTCCAATTATATTACAGACCTTGACATGAGGGATCTACTTGGTCAGGGTATACTTATTTACTACTTATTAACTGATGAACATTTTCCTAGGTAGTAGGATTATAGCAATGAACTAAACGGAGGTCTTATTCTCCAGGAATTTAAAGTGTAGCAGGAAAAAAGTACAAGTTGTGATCGAAATACACAATGGATGTTTAAATCTAAAAAAAATTACAGTAGAAACACATTTGCCACTAATCCCCCTAAAAATGTTCCCTCAGTTAGAACATATTTGCTCCATTGTTCTTGCCACTTACTGAAGCAGTTCTGGAAGAGTTTTTTCAGAGTGTCTTTATGAGATGTGATCAAAAGTATGATGAACACTGTTGCCGAGTGCCACCCAACAGGAAGCTAATGAGATCATATCAAATTTAGAAGAAAACATCTGCACAGCAAAGGAAACAACTAACAGAGTGAATAGACAACCTACAGACTAGGGACAATTTTTTCCATCTATTCCTCAGACAGACAACTAATATTTAGAACATATAAAGAACTAAAAATTTAGACCCCCTCCAATACAAGACCAATCAAAAAATGGGCAACTTAAATGACTAGATGTTTCTCAAAAAAAAACCACAAATGGTAAATAAGTGCATGAATAAATATTCAACATATTTAGCCATTAGAAAACTGAAAATAAAAGCAACACCAAAATTCCATTTTACTCCAGAAAGAATAGCTATCATCAAGAAATCAAACAATAACAAATGCTAGCAAGATTACAGGGAAAAAGAAACCATTCTGTATTTTTAGTGTAATGTAAAGTAGTACAGTCATTATGGAAATCAGCATGGAGATTCCTCAAAAGATTAAAAACAGAAACTCTATTTGACTCAGCTTTCCCCCTCCAGGTATCTTCCTGAAAGAGCTGAAGACGTCACACTGCAACAATATGTGCATATCCATGTTTACAGTAGCACAATTCATGATAGCTACATCTTGGAAGCCACTGACATGTCCATCCAAACAGGACTAGGTAAAGAAAAATATGGTATTTATATGCAGTGGAGTACTACTCTATCGTAAAAAAGATAAACTTGAGTCTTTTGTAGAAAAATGGATACACCTTCAGATCTTGATGTTAAGTGAAATATAGCAGACACACAAGCTTAAATATGGCATGGTATCTCTTATATGAGAAACCCAAAACAAATAAAAAAACAAAATGTAAGATAATAGGATATAGAAAGATGGATTTTTTTTTTTTTTTTTTTTTTTTTTTTTTTTTTTTTTTGCTACAGGGAAGGGGATCAAGACATAGAGGGTAGGGTTGGGAAGGAGGGAATAAGAAAAGGAATTAGGATGTGCTGTGCATGTGTACTGACTCCCCATGAGGAATGTAACCCTTATGTACTACAAACATATACTAATAAAATTAAAAATTAATAAAGAATGTGTGGTATAATACACACAATGGATACCATTTTGCTATGAAAATGAATGAAAGCCAATTATATTTGGCAACATGGACAAAACCAGAGGACATTATAGTAACTACTGCATGTTCTCACTAATATGTGGTGGTTTAAAAAGTTAATGTCATAGAAGGAGAGAATAGAATAGTGGCTATCAGAGGCTAGGGAGAAAGCAGGGAGGAAGCATAGATATTGTATAATGGATAGCAAAATACAATTAGGTAGGAAAAATAAGTTCTAGTGTTCTATAGCAGAGTGAGGTGACCGTAACTTAGAATGATTTGTTATCTACTTCAAAATAACTCAGAGAGAAGAGTTTGAAATTTCTCAACATAAAAATGCTAATTACTCACATTTGATGATTACATATTGTATATATGAATCAAATATCACAGTATATCCATAAATATGTGTAGTTTGTTTTTTTTTTGGTTTTTCTCTGGTACCAGGAATTGAACTCATGACCTTGCGCTTGCCAGGCAAGCACTGTGCCACTGAGCTAAATCCCCAGCCCCTTTATAGTTATTGTGTATTAACAGAAACTAAAACTTTAAATGTGATATACTAAATAAACATATATACAAGCAAAAATTATAGTGTGTTCTTGCTCACTTCATTCAGTAAATCTGGCCTCATGCCAATTCTGGCTCTTCCCCAATGTCAAAAAGACTATGAAAGATATGATCCCATGAACATATTGAATCAATTCTGTACACTGAAGGAGCTAAAGCAGCGCAACTATTGGTATTTATGAAAGAGGACTTCAACAACTGCTTCAGAAAGTGGCAAGAATGATCAGATAAGTGTGTTTGAGGTAAAGAGAGAATTTTGAGGGGCTTTAATGCAAATGTGTCTTTTACTGTAATATTTTTAAAGTAATTATTCATTTTTATTTTTGATCATACCACATAGCCTTAAATAAGTGCCCCAAAATTAAATGAAATAAGTTCAGCTATTGATGTATGTCATAAAGAAAATTAAATAGCATAATGTAATAGTTACTAGGGTGATGACATTGTATTTTAAATAGAATGATCTGCAAGATTCTCCTTGAGGGGGAAATCTTGCTGGAGATCTGAATGATGGAACTTGCCCTATGGGAAGAGTGACAAGTCTTGGAGAGAGGATGAGCTAGGTATGTTTAGGTGACAAAATAAGGTCATGATACATAGATCATAATGACTGAGTGGAAGGGCAAAAGGTAGGAAAGTGAGACTAGCTCCTGTCAGCTTTACTAGGCCTAGTAATGATTTTATTCCAGTTGGAATGAAAGCCATGGACAGGTTTAAGCAGAGCACATTATCTAACTGTTGTGTGAATTTGGCTCTATGGAAAATTAGGCAGACTACCTGAGGGCTACCTGAGTAGTGCAAAGAAGACATGACACTGACTTAGGCTAGGGTTATGGCAGAGGAAATGGGGGACAGTGACTGCATCAGGGATATGCATATTAGAAAGAGACCAGCGAAGACTCATCAGTGGGCTAGATTGAGATGTGAGGGAAAAGGAGAAATTAATGGAAAATGGAAATTAAAGGAAAAATTAATGGAAAATGGAAAAGGAAAAATCCCTCAAGGATTTTTCTGAGGAGATTCACTGTAGTGGAAAGAACTTGAATTTCTGTTTTGGGTATACTGATTTTGACACACCTATTAGACATCTGGATAAAGATGCTGCATACACGATTTTATTTTATTGATCTAGCGTACAGGAAAAGTTAAGGTGGAAAATGTATATATGGAGCATACAATTGACATTTAAACTGGGGGAACTGATTGGATTTCCTGGAAAATGAGGATAGCTGCAAAAGAGAAAAGAGAAGAGAAGGCATTGTTGCGAGGGTAGTCCTACATTTAAAGTGTGACAAAGAAGAGTCATCAGAAGATCCTGATGGTAGTCACTGAGGAGAAGGAAGAAAAGAAGGATCAGCAAAGTTTGGTTATCTTGAAAGCCTAAAGAATAAAGTACTTTAAGAAATAGGTTATGATTTACATGTGTGAGGTACTGTCAGGAAATCCAGTAACACAAAAATGGGGAAATGATCATTCAAAATGAAAGAATTATGATCTAGAGTGATTTGGAAAATGACTGTCTTAGAGGAATCTTGGGGATAGAAGCTCAACCAGAGTGAACTGAGAAGAGTGAAACATGGTGAGGAACTGGAAAGAATGATTTATTTGAGAACTTTGCTATAAAGTGAGCCAAAAATAGTAGAAAATGTGAGGTCAGAGGAGCCCTTTCCTTCCTTCCTTCCTTCCTTCCTTCCTTCCTTCCTTCCTTCCTTCCTTTCTTCCTTCCTTTCTTCCTTTCTTCCTTTCTTCCTTTCTTCCTTCTTCCTTTTTCTTACTAAACAGGAAATTGGACCTATTTGTTCGCATATAAGGAAATCCTTATAGTGATAAATTTAAGATGTAGCTAAGGATGATCGTAAGTAAGATCCTAAGTAAGATCGTAAGTAAGGATGATCGTAAATAAGATCGTAAATAAGGATGATCGTAAGTAAGATCGCGAGTAAGATCAAATAGAGCCTAGCATACCAGTGACTAGCTTCGGAAAGGAAGAAGGACATGTCTATATTCCAACAAAAAGAAAGACAGTGTGTGGGTGCACACACAGGTAAGATGCTCAGTTCTGAGGCAGCTATCATATGGCTTATGCTTATTCCATTAAGAATTAGATGAGGTCATCCTATCTGGTTCCATCTTCCTGGTTTACAGAACAGTTCTAAGCACACAACTGGCACTGTGAAAACGTTTGCTGAGTGAACTACGAACCAGGCAAAATCAGACATGATCTGACTTTATGAATTGAATCTTCTTAATTCATAAGGAGGACCTATATAGGCTTAAAGTCTTAGACTAAAATTCTGGGACTACCAGCTATAAGATGCTGACCAACTAAATTAAACTCTCTGACCCTGAAGCAGTGATGGCAAACCTTTTAGAGTCCAAGTGACAAACTGCAACCCCAAACCCACTTTTATCACAAAGTGCCAACACTGCCATTAAACCTAAATACTGTGGTTTTAGTTTAGAAAAACAACTCATACATTAACATGTTTCATCCTTTTTATTAATGAAGTTTCTTGGTAAATTTTGAATATACATAACGATCACTTTCATCATAGGGACTTTGTACCTGTACCTGATTTATCTCAATTTCTCCTCTTTTTCCCCATTCCTGTACCCTCTCTTCAACCTCTCAACGTGTATAATTTTAAAAGTAAAACAATGACACACATGCCATAGGTTTGCCACAACTTTCCTAAAGTTTCTCATCCATAAAACAGGCACAAAATGCATAACGCATAGGAATAGTATGAAAATCAACCAGATACTATACAGGAATGCCTTGGCACAGAGTCTGGCACATAAGTGCCTGATAAATGGATTTTGCTCATAATGATGTACATTGCCGTCATTGCCGCTATTCCTGTTAATCTTGGTCACCATCATACTCTTCCATTTGTTTTCCCCAAAACATGGCAAATGCCTGTAAGTAAAGAACAGTCTTATGATCCTTCACAGTAGGTTTCTTCTACATGCTGGTGGATACTATTGATTTTGGTGTTATTAACAGAGAAAGAATGTTTTAGGTTGCGTAGTGTGATAAATACTAACACTGATAGCTCAAAAATTGAAGTAAGTCAAAGTATTTCATGTTTGCTTGGTTTTAAATGTAATTGGATCAATTTTTTCTTTCTTTACAAGAGTTTGTGGGATGAGCTGTTTTCCTAATTTTATAAATACAGACTTAGAGAAGTGAAATGATTGGCTTAAGAGCTCAGTTAATAAGTGTTGGGTTGGGATGTCTATATCCAAATGTTCTGTGCTCTTCACTATGTTTCATTAATTTACTTTTTATAGTTAGTACATTATGTTTGTTATCTTCAAAGTAGTTACTCAGAGTACAAGATATGGGCATAAAAAGTTCTCCAAACTATATCAGCACTAACTTTTCCTTTCAATGAACTAAGAGAAACTAGTACAACAATCTTGTATTTATTTTCTTTTCCCTTTCTTCCCTTACCCTTCTACCCACTCTAGTTTCTCTTTCTTTCTGAACATTTTTTTCCCTTTTCACAATATCTGTTGTATGTTTTGTATCTTATTTATTCTTTCAGTTTCTCACACCAGGGAGACAATACAATGTTTACACATGTGAATCTGATTTATTTCACTTAAGAGTATGGTCTCAAGTTGCATCCATTTACCTATGAAAGTCTCCATTTTATCCTTCTTTATGCCTGAGTAGTACTCCATTATATAAGAAACCAGTCTTTTCTATCCATTCCTCATTTGATGGGCATTTGAATTGTTTCCAAGATTTAGCTATTACAAATTGGGCTGTTATAAACATGGATGCACATATATCACTGCGGTACGACGTTTTTAATTCTTCCACAAAGATACCCAAAAAGGGCATAGCTGGCTCCAATGGGACCTCTCATTCTAGTTTTTTGAGGAATATCCATATTGATTTCCAAAGTGATCATACCAGTCTACACTCCCACCAACAGTGGAGAGGGTTTCTTTTTCCCCACAGCCCCTCCGGCATTTGTTATTGGTTTATTTCTTGATGATAGCCAATCTTTCTGGAGTGAGAGCCAAGTGGAAGAGAATACGACTGGCAATAGAAATGAGAAGCCCATCTGGGCTGCATGACTTTACAAAGCAAAGTGGAGGCTGGTGGGTAACCCTAAATCTCTGCTCCCTCTTTCTGGGAACATGAGCATACTCGATGAATGAAGAAGTAAAGAAAATGCACATGTCTCTAAGTTCTGACCAGTGGACCAGTGGAATGCAAATGATTGTAATGGGTGCCCTGTGTGGCCTAAGCTTTCAGGCAGTAGACATTCTTTCTCTATCTTTTTTCCTCTACCTGCAGCTAAAACCTGAGGAGACCTGAATTTGACTGTAGAATATGCCCCAGGCAAAGGTGGACCAGGGTATTGGAAGAAACACGAGTTTCTAACAACTGTGAAAAATAGAGCTGGCTATGGGGAATGGAGAGACTGCTTAATTCAGAACCAATTTGTGAAAGAAAAATAAACTTCACTGTTCTTTAGGTTATTGTACCGTTGGGTCTCCTTGACCATTACTAATATGAAGTGGGATAGAAAAATACAGCGAATGTTTATTTAAAATTGTTACAGTAAAAGAGGCATTGTTATTAATCCTCCTCAAAATACTCCCCTTTGTTTTGACACTTCATTCTGTTATTGCAAAGTTCTGAAGCAGTTCTGGAAGTCACCTTTTGTTAGGTCTTTAGCTGTGTTGTTGTGGTTACCTCGATATCCTGAGTTAATACAAAGCATTAACTTTTGGTAGTCATTTTGACTTTGAGGAAGGGTCAGAAGTTACACTGTGCCAGATCCGCTGAATAAGTGAGATGAGGACACACGTGATGTTTTTAGGAGCTTGCTTTTCCATTGATGGCACTTGGTAACAGCATTCGCTGTATTGTTTTAAAAATCGTAACTCATAAAGTAAGGGGGAGTATTTTGAGAAGGATAAATGGCAATGTGCCTCTTACTATAATAAAGTTTTAAAATTTAAACATTCATGGTATATTTTGGTCATTCTTTCTACACAGGGACATGCAGCTGAGGTAACAGCTATAGGAAAGGAGGTTCGGGAGAATATGCTGGTCACCTGAAGATGTCTCCCATAGCTTTCCTGAGAGAGAATAGCAAATAAGTCTCACAAAGTCCCCAAAGCACAGCCAGAACTGATGTAGGACCGGAAACCAATGGCAGAGTTTATTTCCATTAAAGGAGGAACTTCTTTTAAGAGTTGTTTACTATGGCAAGGATGTCTCTTAAGGTAATGAGTTCCTAGTTATTTCAGATGTGATAGCAGAGACTGCTTAATGACCTACCAAAAAATGCGTTATAGCCATGGATCGAGATTTGTTGTGGGGTTGAGCAAGATGACCTCTAAGGTCCCTTCCATCTCTGAGAGTCTAGACTACAGAGGAAAACAAATCCCATCCAATTAAGGACCTCAGAAAAGCAAGCAATGACTCACTGATGTAGACACTGGCTGTGCCTGGAGTTCAATTGCCCTAATAATCATCATCATCACAGAAGTTCTATTGGCTTTACCTCCCTTTGATTAAAGTCCTCAGAACTACCTTCAGGCTTCCTTCCAAACAAATGGCCCATTACAGAAACTCAATTTTAATCTGATTTCTCCTTCAGTAATTACATTCTTTGTCAGGGGAACAGGACATTCACTTAATGAAGGAGATACAGCTCAAAGGGTAAGCATTACAAACATCCAGAAGTGAAGAAAATGTATTTACCATGACATGCCTCCATAAGAGCACATTAGAAAAATGCTCTGCAGGATGAGCAAAGCACAAGCTGGAAAGGCAGAACGCCTGGGTCCCGTCTTGCCCTTGACCCTGTCTCACTTTTTCTCAGTGGGTCTCTGCAACTTGCTCCACCCCCACCCAATCTATATTTCACAAAGTAGCCTAAAGGCCTTCCAAAAACCTTAATATGATTTAGACTACTTGTCCCTTAAATTTTTCCTGAATCTCCACTGTTTTGTTATCAAATTTAATACGATCTACAAGTCTTTCTAACTCCATTATCAAAGCCCTGCACGGTTTTCCATCAAAGGGCCCATTCTATTTGCACCTTATTTAGCTTCTTTCAGTACCTACAAATAAACTATCTTTTCTTAGTCTTTGTAACCAGGGTTCTCCCTCCCTTGCTGTTTGTCTAGTTAACTTCTATTCATCCTTTGGATCTCATCTTCTTTTCAATTTTACTTAAAAATTTCTCACATAGCACTTAGTATGTGCCAAATACTAAGTGCTTTCTAATTTTTAACTGATTCTATCTTCACTAAAGCTCTGTAAGTAGATACTAATACCCCTTTTATAAAGATGAGGACACTAAGACCTGGAAAAATTATGTGATTTTTTTCAAGCCCACACAGCCAGTATGTGACGGAGGGAGAATTCCAACGCAGGCAGTTTGGCACTAAAGTCTGTTTTTAACCCCAGCGGTAAATTGAAACAGCACTTCCGCAGGAAGACCGCTCTGACCAGGTGTGTATATTCTTCTGCAGCACAGGCCACTCCATGGACATAAATTATGTAATGTTGCCTTCTTCCCTTCTGCACTAAGAGCCGTGGGAAGAAGGAGGTCCCATCTTTCTTGCATAAACTGAAAACACACTGAGTGCCTTATTTAATTATTGAATACATCAGTAAGTCTCAGTTCCCTAATATGTGAAACTGGGAATTTCACCCGCTTTGCTGCAGGGACTGAACCTAGGGTTTCATGCATGCTAAGTACACACTGTTCCACTGAGCTACTCTCCCAGTGTAGGAAGTTTATATTTTTTCTGTTGTTTTGAATAAGAAATAATCCTGATTTTAGACACATGGTGGAAAACTGTCATGATGTAGCTTATTTAAAACTTAGCTGTTCCTTTTGTAGTGGAATATTGGCCTAGATAGCCTTTAAAAGATTCAGTTCTGAAATATTTCAGGTGTTTATAACCAGTGCATATTAGGAGAGTGTTATGGAAATTTTAAGTTATGTTTGTCTAGTTTAATGTTGTCAGTTTTTGGCTGCTGTAAAATCCTTACTGTATATACCAGTAAGAACAGAGCAATCCCAAAGCTTTAAAGCAGTTAGCATTTCATGTTGGTTAGAAAGCCAGGGAATTTAGGAGTAATAGCAAATAGGTACCCTGAAGTAAAGAGAATTCAAAACCAAAAAGACTAAAACTTAGGACTGAGTAGTTGGGCCCTTTCACTTACCAAATATATCATTTTGAAAAAAGTCTGTTAACTGGAAGGTTCAGATTCTAAACTGTACTAAGAAAGTAGTTACAGATATTGCTTTTGCTTTTACATGTTAGGTTTGATTTCCAAGAATTTTCAGATCTAGTTTAAGGAAGCTTCCATGGTCTAAGGTTTCCAGTCTTCTGTATTTTATGGAAACCCCCCATGTAGAGTTCAAAAGGAATTAAAGTTTTAGAATTTGTAATATGATGCACAAGATAACAGCACCTCAAAGTGACTAACAGCAACTTGAGAACTAACTGACAAGTAATTACTTAGCCTTCATTATATGTTAAATTCCATGAAAGAACTTGGGCAAGTCCTTACTTTGCATTCTTTACTGTTCTTACCTACCAAATGGGAACATTTAACTGCAAGACCAAGAAGTTATGGACAGTCAGGGACTGGGTAGGAAGATTCTAACATTCTATCTGGTCTGGTTTTTTGGATGAAAGTCTCAGTGACCATCTTTTCCAGAAGCTGTGTGCTTCCTGTCACTGTAGGTGGCACCACAATCTACCTAAGCTTCCAAACCACAGGCTAGTCCTTCTTCACTACAACCCTGATTCAATCTGCAGCACATTAATCATGAAACCCTGTCAATTCTGACTCCTAGAGAGCTCTCTAACATCTAAATTCTTATTGCTATGGTGCTTCCTACTTATCTAGCCAAGATTACAACAGTCTTGTCATTTGTCTTCTCATGTCTCTTTCTTCTGCCACAGAGAAGGTGCTTGGATTTAAGTTTGCCCGTATCACTTCCTTGTTTAAATGCTATACCATCAATAAAATCCACTGTCCTCAGGATAAATCAAACCTCTGGTATGTGATACATGAAAATCCCTCTATTATGTCCTGCACAGACCTGCACTGGAAATTTGACTTTACTAGTATACTATCATTGGTTCCTGGAGCAGCTTAACCAGCCTCTTTAGTTCTGTTTCCTATAGGCAAAATAGGCTAATTATCTGGACTCTATAGGATGTGATGGAGATTAAATATTGTGTTCGAGGAGCTTGACACAATGTCTTGAGCACAGCCAGAGTGCAATAAGTATTAATTTTTTAAAATAAAAATTTTGCCTTATTTATAGTTGGGTAAGGATAAATCAGATATGGTAACAATCATGGGAAGGCCAGGAAAAAATAAGATGTGTAAACAGCATTCTGTGAAAGCTTAGAGGCAGTGGGATCATAAATACTGACAAACAAGCAAGCAGAGCTTTCTAAAGAAGAGGTAATATTTGATTTGGATTTTAAATGGTCACCTGAGGTGACTAGCTTGGGCAGAGTTAGTTGGCCCTCATTGGTGGCTGATTTTTCTGTTCCCTTGTGGAATTTCACTCACTGAAAGTTGAAATAATCAGCATAAAGATTCTGGTCTCCAGGCTATGATGATGCCCTTGTTCTATCCATAAAAATTAAAAGTTTATTTTCCAATATGATTGATCCCTTAATCTTCAAAGGCTCAAACATTCTTGCTACCTTCAAAACAATAGAAAATTAAAAGAACAACTTCTCTTTATCTTCTAAATCTTGGCAACCTAAAGTAAGAAAACTGGGGAGAGACCATTAAGGTCTCATTGGTTTCAATGCTCCACAATGTACTGTGCAATTTTTCTTGTTGGAATTTCTAGAACTCTTATTATTTAATCTGTTATTTATTCTGTGAAAGTACAGTCTTCCTTAAGAGCAAAAGGATTAATGGTTTCAAATTCCAGCATGTTGACCTTTATTCTACATTAAAATGCTTATTTTAAGACACTCTGCCTGGGCTCCCATAAGCTATTTGGTATTGAACATTGAAGACATCTAAAGTTTAACTCCCACTCCAGTCAAGAAACAGGGTTACAGAAACATAAATAGGCTTTTGTAATGTACACGCATAGGTGCGTGGAAGATGCCTTATGGGGTTTGCGCATGACCACTTGAGCCAAAGTTTGGTTGGATTTGGGCTTACTTCTCTGTACGGCTTGACCCAGGCCCATCATGACCTGAAGCAAGGTGATTTTCTGCTTGTTTTCCTATTATAAATGTACATGCTTTGTCTATACCATAGAAAACAGATAAGACAAAAACAAAAGATGAACGAGTCAATGAAGCATTAAAAATAGAATTTATAGATTTAATATGGGGGAAAGAGAGGAGAAGGGAGAAAATGCACATTTATTGCCTACTACTATGCAGTGTGCCCTAGTACTTTAATGTGATTTTATCTTCAAACATCCCTTTGGCTCGGGCAGGACTGCTTTGCCTTCCCTGAACTCCCACAGCACCACACCAATGACTCTTTCATGGCACAGCTCTTTTTCACACTTCTGCATAGTTACTCATAGAAGTCTTGCCTCCCATGTTAGACTGAGGACTTTCTTTAAAAGTAAATACAGCTATTAAACATCTTTCTTTCTGCCTGAAAACCAGCCCTATATTTAGCTACTAGTACTGTTGAATCTTTTGGAGATAATCACCTCTTTCTGTGTCTGTTAAAAGTCTCCAGCTCATCAATTTCTTTACTAACGTAACATAAACAGAATCCATCACCTGGTTCCCTACCAGGGTCTCAGAGCCAGATGTGGACAGACATCCATCTCTCTAGCTTCCCTTGGGGATATTGACTTTTCATTGAGTTTGGTGAGATTCCAGAGTCTCTGGATAGTCTAATGAGCTCCTTGCACTGCCATTTAAAATGTGTGCTAATTGTCACCAACTCAAGAGATTAATATCTCATTTGCACAGTGTCCCAGAGGCTTGGCCTCCATTTAATCTCCCTCTGTTGCTAAGCATGACACCCACACCCTTATATGGGATCTCCCAAGTTGAATGATAGCTTTATGACAGATCTCTGATTGTCCAGTGTCTGGAGGGTTCTCCACCTCTCAACATGAGCTGAACAAATACAAGTGGCAGGAGGCTTCTCAGATATGAAATAAACACAGATCAAGAAACAAAGATCCTGAATGTGGGGTACCCTACAGCATTACACGTATGATGGGCATAGGCAAGGAACAAGATTTCAAAGAGAATAAAAATATAACAAAATACCAACAACATAGACAAATACAAAACAACCCAAAAACAATAAGAATGATACAGCATTTCAAAACAAAATGATAGGAATTAACAGTGGCTGTTCTATTACATATTGTTATCTTTAATGAAGTTGCTCAGATTACCAGGCATAAGAATGCAAGATTGGTCAGACCATTAAAGAGAATAATATAATAAAAAAAATTAGAAACAAGATAAACTTGAGGCTTTTATAGGAACAAAGTTTAGACACAGCATCAGACTGAGACTGAGTGGTCTGAAAGAAATGAGGTGACATATAACGTACCTCTAGAGATGGGGGTGTAGCTCAATGGCAGAATGTGCATGCACCATATATTAGGCCCTGGGTTCAATCTCCAGTTTAAAAAATAAATCTCTCATAGAGTAGCCCATACCAGGTGTGCAATACATGAACCATGGTCCCTAATGTGTCATTCCACGAACTTACAGGAAATAGCTCACCTCTGCCAGGCCCTCAGCTAGGCATCTGAATCAGGCCCTGCTCACGATTACTTCACAGTTTAGCAGGAAAAAGGGGACAAATGCCATTTGGCACAGAATACTGGTGTTAGAAGGAATTACAAAGTCTAGAGGAAACCAAAGGGAAGGAGGGCCTAACTCTTCCTGCCTGGCTAATAAAGGCTTCCACCAAAGGGGACATGTGTTTGGATCTTTAAGTATAAGTAGAGGTTCTAAAAGTGGTTGACCTGAGAAAAGGCAGGTAGCAGCTATACACACACACACATGCATGCATGCACACATGCGCTATCCTTGGAGGACAGTGAACCACTTAGCATGGATGGAATATCACATGCTGGTGGGGAGAAAGGTAAATAAGACTAAAAAGAGTGTGGAGCAACACATTTAATGAGCAATGCCTTTCATCTTGCAGTCTAAATAAACTGTATGTTAACATTGGGGGAAAATCAGCACGGGCATAGCAGAGTTCTGAGCTGAACCCAGGTCACGGACATTGAAGCCTGTGTTTTCCATCATCAGTAGGATCTAAAAAATGGAGCCAGGAATATTCCAACTGAAAAACCATATTATCCATCTATTGATGAGTGCAAACCATGCATTAAAAACAGAAAATTAAAAGTGGCATAGATTTAGACACTGAATTCCCACAGATATTAAATTTCAAGTTAGAAAATGACTCTTTAATAAAATGATATAATACAAACAGATCAGAGGAAACTTCAGGGCCCCCCAATCTCATTATGGAGGAGTGCAGAACATAATTTTCTTGATTTTTGCAAGAAGGTAAAGGTGATACAGATAGCAGTGGCCTGAGTTCCAGCCAAACTACCTCTTCTACTAAAGAGGCATTAGTGTAGGGAAAAGAGAAATAAAGACACACAAAGACAGAGATAGACAGGGAGAGAAAATAAAGAGGGAGATAAAGACCAGAAGACACAATTCTAAGGGAGAGGGATTATGTGCATGAGCACACAAACATATTCTAGGAGTCTCTTCTATACCATGCATTGTGCTAAATGCGTAACAGAAAAGTATTTAGTTCTTGTAAGATCAGAAGTGAAAGCTGATGGATTTCAACTCACTCTTATAGGATAATCCAAATCAACAACTCTAGAAAATAGGTTTATAACTGAGGGCAGTAGGGAGCGATTCTCAAAGCTGTTATAATTTCTGGTGCCACTGAGGAAGTACCATGTTACCCATAAGTGGGAACGATTCCTCACCTTTGCCAGAAATTCTAACTCACCTGATGTTTCCAGTTTTAGCATTTGTCCTGAGTTCCAACACAAGTCTTTGAGGGAAGAATCCAGGAGCTCCTATGACTGAGTCAGAGACCAACTGAGTAGTACAGCAAAGAAACAAACAAATGATCCTTTGTAGCTAATATACTTCTGCAAATATGATTTTCTTGTGGTATCCTGGAGGTGTCCAGGAAGCCTCTACAGAATGTGATGGCAACAAGCTTTGTTTCCTCTTCTATATTATGTTACCCTATCCTGGTCCATTACAGAGCACTTAGCAGCATTGAAAATGCCTGATTTCCAATGAAAATCTGATTTCTGCAAAAGCAAAGCTTCTCTAAAGGGTGTTAACCAGAAAATAATAGCAAAATAGAAACTCATTGAGGAACACTTCATTGTACAAAGTTGAAAGGGAGATGATTTCATAGTACCTGGGCAACACCCTAATTTTAAGATGTTATCAGCTCTATCTCTTTTGGCAAGGAAGATGCACCTCTGGATTTCCTTGATTCACTCTCCATACCATATGCTGTGCTTCCTCATACCTCTGCTGTGTCCCATATGCTGTGCTCAACTCCCACCATTCTGGAAGTTCTTCAAGCCACCCAGCCATGTCATCATCGCTTCCATCAGGAGGCAGCACAGAGCACAAAGCTGGGAGCAAGAGCACTGGACCTTGCCACTTGCCAAGCTGTGAGAACCTGGACAAGTCCCTTAATCTTCTGAGTATATTTCACAATTTGGAAATATGTGGTTTCCATGTACCTCATAATTTAAAATGTGGATTATTTCATCATTTTTTAAGATTTAATTTAATCCCTACATTCTCCAGTAAACCATCTATGACTATCTTCGCCACCTCCATCTGATCCTCTTCTGTATTATACTACCCTAATTACCAGGCTTACAAACATGGACAAGATTAAAAACGTTAGAAGTTTTTTCTTTCTCTAACACAGAATAAGACCCTTGTTACGGTTTGACTGCAAAAGATGATAACATCATGCGAGTGCTATTCATCAGTGGATTTATCCAATGATGAGTTCATAGCTGAATACACTGTTAGGAGACAAGACCCAGTTTGAGCAAGTGGGCCACCAGGCTATGTGTCTTGTGGGATATCTCTTGTGGTGAGGCCTTCCTTTCTCTCTGCTTCCTGGCTTCTATGAATTCAGCAGCTTTCCTCCACCATACTGTTTCTGCCTCAGTGCCATTTGGTCATGGACTGAACCCTCTGAAACCATGATCCAAAATAAATCTTTCCTTCTTTAAATTACAGATGTTGGGTATTTTTTCTAACAGGAACATGACTAACATAACCTTGAGGAAGTGGTTTTCCTTATTTAATCCAATTCTTTTCTTTTTCTCTCTCTCTACATGCACAACTCAGTGCTGAATTGAGCTGAATAAATATTTTTAAAATGGAATGGAAAGAAATCTTCCCAACTAAGGATGATGTATTTTTAGGAGACTGACTTGAAACAGCTTCCTAAACTCTATATAATCTCACTAGTCTAAATAGACTAAAGAGAAAGGTCATTCCAGGTAGAAGGAATAGTATCAAGTACAAGATAAGTGAGTGAGACTAAGAGATAATATAAGATTGTGATAAGGAATATAAGCTTTGGAGCCAAAATGGCTTAGACTAAGTAGTTTGACTTCCAATTCTAGCTCTGCCACCTAACAATTTTATCCTATTATGCCTTGGTTTCCCCTTCTGTAAAATGTAGGGCCTACAAGTATTATTCACCTCAGAGGGTTTTTAGAATTAATAAATGTAAAATGATTGGAATAGGGTCTGAAAGCTGCAAATGTTCAGTAAAGGTAAGCCATTATTTGGCTGCCTTGATGTCCTGGACCTATGCAGTATGTTCACCTTTTGTGATCAGTTTCACTATGGGGAAGAGCCAGAACTTGCATGTTGCAAGATAGGGTGAATAAGGTGGTCAGGACCTGTCATAGTGTCCTTACAAAGCTGCCATTCCATTGGATGGCGTTGGCCAGCAGTATTCATTGCATCTTATATCACAACTCACAGAGACACACAAAAGAGGACTTCCATGATTCCTTCATAAAGTGACAAGAACGATGCATAGAGTATGTTCAATGTAAGGAAAAGTATTTTGAGGGGGATTAATGCCAATATCTCTTAAGAAAACCCGTGAGCTTCAGTTTCCCAGTGGATAGAACAGGTACCATCCTCCTCCTCATAGAGGTATCAGGAAGATTCCATGATTCAATGAAAAAAAAAAAAAAAACCCAGGTAAAGGTCTGACTTGTGACAAGCTCTCAATAAATGTTCAGTACCATTACAGGGGTGTTATTAATGCAGCTCCCACGGCTTCTGACAAGCCTTGCTACGTCCTGTGCTCACAGCTCTAGAGCCACAGTGGGGATGCCTGTGACAGCTGCATCCCTCAGCATGCAAGCAGGGTTTCCTAGAAACACGCTGATACCTGATACCGGGAGGCAGTCCTGTCAGGACTGTTTGGGGTTACTCATTCCACCTTCTGGGTTTCTGACAGGATGTTTTGATAAAATAAATCTATTTTAAGTGACTGTAATGAAATACTAACCAGTTTCTGAAGGGCTTTTAAGATGTTTTTAAGAAGTTTCAGATCAAAGGCCCTGGGAAGGCAGACTTTGTACATTAAATATTTAGTGCTGATTCAGTCACTTGAGAGATTAAGCATTTTGACATTGCAAGAGGGAGAAGGCACATTTTAGCTGGGAATATACTCTTGTTAAAGACACAGGTGACAGGACCCAGCATCAAGAGGAATAGCTTCTCACTGGAATATTGGAGGATGTGACCTTGAAGGCTGTCCATCTAAGGATTCAGGATCGGAGAGAATTATTCATATGTATAGTGTTTAGAAATAGGCCCTCAGTGGGCTCTGAGAGCTGGAATCTGCCTTTCTAGTTACTACCCTCAGTCTTAGTACCTGTCATTCTATATACTTCCACTTGGACCCCACCAAGTACTTGACACGTTGCATGTTTTTTGTGGCCCAGCTGAGAAACACTGTCCTTGAGCCCACACGTGGACTCAGAAGCTTGGAATGTAAGGCTCCATGAGAAAGAGACTTACTGAAGTTGACACTGCAAGTTAGCAGCGGGGCTGTGAATGCTATTGGATACCAGGTGATCAAAAAATATGATGACTGTTTAAACTTGTAAAACATCTAATTATAGTAAAAGACACACTGCCAAAAATGACAGAATAACAAAAATGTTTGCAGCAAGAGTATTTTGAGCATTTTGATACTCAAATACCCATGTATCTTTTACCATAATACAATTTTAATTTAAATATTCTTTAATTTAAATATTTTTAACTGTATATTTGAATCACATCTTGTTGACTAAATGTTTAAGGTAATTTTTATCAAACAAAAACTATGATATGTGCTTATCCACCTTGCTCACAGGATCTGGCACCGTGAGACTTCTAGAAAACAATGAGATATGTGTGTTCAAAGTAAGGAGGAGGGGGCTGGGGATTTAGCTCAGTGGCACACTGCCTGCCTGGCAAGCACAAACTTGTGAGTTCAATTCCCAGTACCAGAAAAAAAAAAAAAAAAAAAAAAGACAAAAACAAAGTGAGGAAGAGCATCTTGAGGGAGATTAATAGCAATATGTCTTTTACTGTAATATTTTGTTGTAAATTTAAACATTCACTGCAGTTTTTGTTTTCTTTTTTTTTGTTTGTTTGTTTGTTTGTTTTTTTGAGACTAGGTGCTCCTGTGTAATTCAGACTCACCTTGAACTCATTGTATAGCCTAGGCTGGGCCTCAAACTTGCAGCAATCCTCTTGCCTTCGCCTCCTGAGTGCTAGAATTATAGGCATTCGCCACCACAACCAGGTTTTACTGCATTTTTAAAAATTATACCTGGTATTAGTCACTTTTCCATTTCTGGGACAAAATATCTCATGTACACAACAAAAAAGAGAAAAGGCTCATTTTGGCTCACAGTTTGAGAGATTTTAGTTCATGATTAAATGACTCCAAGGCCGAATGTCATGGCAGGGGATAAGCTGCTCAATTCCTGGCAGACAGGAAGCTCAGTGTAGGGGAAGAGTTAGAGACAGAAGTGCTGGCTGGGGATAGGATATACCTTTCAAAGACATTTCCCCAGTAACCTACTTCCTCAGACTGAGTTCCTGTTCCTAAACCCCAAACAGAGAGAAATACATTCAGGGTTAATCCACTGATGAAGATAGTACCCTTGCGATCAAGTCACCAGTCTAGGCTGCACTTCTGAACATTGCTTCCTAGGTGAGCATCATTGCTGCGTTGAGCATGAAGCCCTCATTACATCAGTCTTTGGTGTTCACTTTGTATTTAAATCATAATAGACACCATGAGTTTCTGCCTAATAGTTCCAAGATTTTTCCACAATATTATACTATTTTTTCAATGATGAATAGCCACCACAGGTGTGGACATATAAGGAAGATAAGTTGTTTAGAATAGGGTATAAGGTAATGAGTCTTTGATCATAACTGATAACAGCCATCACTGAAAATCTTTTCAAAGGTAAGAAATCCTCTCCCGGCAAAATTCACACATAATAGTGGGTATTTAATACTGGATATTCTAAGCATCTTTTAAAATGTATTCTTGAATCTCAAGTGGTAAAACCCTACTTAAAGTACATGGTAGATCCAGTCAACCCAGTGTTTATAACTTTGAGTTTCTTGGATAAGTTTTAGAAGAGTGGCATATCAATAGACACATCGTGGTGTTAGGTGTTAAATAGGCTTAGGTTACATTGGTACTCAGTAACTATGTAATATTAAGAAATTACTTAATCTTTTAAACCTCAGATCCTAATTTTTAATATAGGATAGTATTTATTCATGGAGCTATTGAGAGTTTAAGTAGGATAATGCAAGAAAATTATTTCTTGATGCATTTAATGGATGCAAAGTTCTTATTCACATTTTCCTTGCCTCTATCCTCGTCCAGAAGAATCCTAATGGATTCCTCCAGTATCTGTCATTCACTATGGCTTTCTACCTTAAAACTCAACTTTAAATTCCAGCAGAACAGACAGCCTGGCTCTTTTGCTCACAATTGCTTCCTCTGAGTATAGAAACTGGCACATGATATGTGTTCAATATATATTGAGTGAGTGAATTAAAAGATCAAATGAATGAACTGCTAGATATACTGCAAATTACAGTGAGGGAACAGGGGCAGAGAGAGAGCACTAACTCTGAGGAAATTTCCAATAATCCTTTCAGCCAGCGATATTTCAGGGCCCAGAAAAATACAATGATTTAGAAACTGAGGAGTCTGAGAAGAATTTAGAAGAAGCTCTATTATTAAGTTCTGTTCATTATTTCATTCCCCTCTAACAATGCCACACAATTTATCTTTTTCTACATGGCAAGCTGAGGAGATGTGTTTGCACCAAAGCCAGGCCAGCTAGGCAGAAACCTAGGATGAAGAATGCATGTAGAATGTTAGGAAGAAGCAAAAGTTACTAACTCCTGCCTGACCCAGCCCTGGCTTGCAAGTTATTGCTGCGTTTTCCTAGTAGATGGGCTGCGCTCAGTTTCTGAGCCAGTTATGACAGAGCACCAAGTACAGAAGAAGTCTTAGCATCCCTCTAGGAGGTGTCCTCTTATTTTGAACTAGGATGTGCACCTGAAGTGATCCCCAGGCCTTTTAATACCAATGAGTCAGCTCACCATAAAGTCTTTCTTGGGATGCATGATCAGGCTCAACCTAAACCTGGTAAGCCTCCCCTCAGACCCTTACCATCTCTTCTCCCATGATTCCACAACCACTTCGTAATAATAGGCAGAAAGGAGAAGCAGCACGGGGTCATGACTTACCTGACTTCTAGTACTAATGATTGCTTAGAAGTTCTTCCTGCCAAGACTGAACCCTTGTAGAAACACACACACATACACATTTGCCAGACATTTCTAGATGCTAAACATCCTTGCTGAATTTAATACAGCCTCTATGATACCCTTTTCCCCTACTTTGGTGCTTCTATTTATTATTCACCAGTTCAAACAAGCCAAAACTTTAGGAAAAATGCTCAGCCCTACATTTTCCTTGACTACAATATTCAATTAATCACAACTCCTGAAAATTTAACTCCCATATATTTCTTAAGTTTCTCAACTCTTGTACCTTTATTATAAGTGCCTAGTTGTTAGAGAGATTCCTACTAATGCATTTGGACCTCCGATGCACCCTCCACATAGTTACCCAACTACACTTAATATAAACTATTTGTGACCTCGTTATTCCCTTGCTTAGCCCCCTATATTGACAACTCTATCACAATCAGAAGACAAAAACCATCTAAACAAAACCCCCACACCTTTCCTTTACTGTGACTTCTCTGTATCTTTCCTGGGATCATTACTTATGTACCTTGAAGTTGTATTAATGACTTCACCTCTGATTCCACACAAGGAGAATGAGAAGTGTGAGCTGTCCCCAGATGGAATAGACTGCTGTGGCAGCAGGGAGTTCTCAATGCCTGAAAGCGGGAGGGGTGGGAGTGCGCTGTAGAATGCAGGTAACTACTGTCTGGGATGTTGTGGAAAAGCATTGCTCTTGGACAATGGACTGCTTATACTTATGTGAGAGAAAATTCTTTCCTGAGGTGACTTCTGGAGGTTTTAGAATAGCATATACCTAAGGCATAATAACACTTCTCCCTCCTCCCATTTACTCTGAATGGACATTTGTATAAGGAGGTCCCACCTCAAGGGAAGCTGACTCTCCTCTAAGAAAAGCCTGACCCACAGCTGGCACAGCTGAGAAGCTGTATTTAGCACTTATTTCTTTGATCAGTGTGATCACTGTGGACATTCCAAGTCCACCTAAATTAAATCAACAGGAGCCAAGATCATCAAATGTAGTTGTCCACCTTGCTCAAGGTAGTCAGGTAAATACCAAATCTCACTTTCCTCTTCTTGAAAGCACAGCTTTTCAGTGATTCCTAACTAAGGCATGAGAAAAAGCCTTAAGAGTACTCAATTCTTTGCATTTGTGTAGATCATTACAAATTTAAAATGCTGTTAGGTTATAGATACCAAAAACCCCCTAATGTATGCAAGGGAATATGACAACTGCTTTTTAGACATTATCTCTTTTTGATCCTAAGCATTTGAAATAAATTAATAAGGTTTAAATCTCAAATCAAACTTCAGCATGAACTAGCTATGTAATTTTAGATAAGTTATTTAATCTCTCTGTATCTCAGAATCCTATTCTTTAAAATGATCAGAGTAACAGAGTAGGTCTCAAAAGATTGTTATGAGAATTATACAAGATAATATATACCAAGAACTTAGTGCATGTGTGCTAGATATAAGCTCTCAATAAATGTTATATTGAATTTATATTTCTCCACACAAACGCTCTGAAAAGTAAGGGGTGATTTTTTCTCAAAGTACAGGGAAGGAACAGGCTGAATGACATGAAAAATTTCCTTAATTTGGTGAATTACTGATGAATTGGTGAATTACTGGTGAATTACTGATGAAGCTGATATTTGAATGTTGATCAGTGTAACTCTAAAACCTCTGTACTGAGAGTAGCATGACTGTTATTACTATTTTGGGTCTTGTCATTGTGATCATTACTAATAGTACTGTTGTAGTCAGGGTTTACAAGGGAAAAGATTTAATACAAGGCATATAATGTATAGGATTATTTTATAATATTCACCCAAAGAGTCAAATGCAAAAGAGTGTGGGAAATCTATCCATACACTAGAGACCCGAAGAATTCAGCTGAGGGCCTGGATTCCACAGCAATGCCCTGCATGAGTCTGGATCCCATGGCAATGTCCTCCACAAGTTCAACTGGAGACCTAGAGCCCACAGCAATGTCTCATGCAAATCTGTATCAAGGATCTCCACTAGAAGGCCCAAAGGTCGGTGGTGGAAGCTAGAAAGTCTGTGCCAGCATGAAGAAGAATCTGTGCCATCAGGATGAGGGATCTTCACTGGAGCCAGGAGATGACACTTGGTGTAAGGACCAGAGCTCTCCCCAAAAGAGCCACAACCGTCCTCAGCAATAGTGAGGACCCAACCCAACCTTCTCTGAAGATGAGAACAGCTGAGTTCATATCAAGAAAACCAGATTGACAAACTTCTCCAGGAGAACCAACTGCACACCATCTCCTGCTCCAGTTCTGCTTTTATGATGTTGGCAACAATCCTCAAGTGGGCCTTCCACACCCAGAACCATGCTAATTCAGTTCAGCTGGGTGTTACAAGCTGGTCATTAGTTAATCTACCAAAAGTACTACTAAAAATGCCTTCTCATTGGACATAGCACTTTTGAGCCTTCAAAAAAGAAACACATTACTGCAGAATTTCCCATGTTCAGGGCTGTGAATGACTACCTGTGACCTTAGCCATACTGTCTGAACCAGGTTGGGAATCATCACTGTGGCACCCTTGACAGACTGAGGCTCAGCTTGAATGGAGAGCGCTTACCAGCTCTAGGAAGAAATAACTGGAAAGATTATTTCTGAGTAGAGCAGAGCCGGGGTTGGCATAAGTCCTATTGAGATAGGATATAAGAAATAAAGATTGGTAGAAAATGGACAAGGAAAATCATAATTTTAAAACAGTACTTGTCTTAATTACTTTCTCCTTGTTGAGACACAATATCCAACCTCTATGACTTTAAGGAGGAAACCTTTATTTTGGACTAAGTCTGTAAAGGTTTTGGTCCATTGTCCACTGGTTCCAAGGTCGGGCAGCATGGCAGAGGAGAAAGAGCTCATGGAATGATGGCAGGAAGCAGAGAACAATCAAGGGAGGATAGAGGGAGAAAGATGCTTATATGCCATACCTCTAAGTGATCCACTGCCTCCAACGCCCCAACATTACATTCAGCTAAATAAACCGATGGACTACTACTGATGAATATTGCACCTCTAATCAAATCACCTCAAAAAAGTTCCACCTTTGAGCACATGAGGCTTCTGGGGACATTTAGATATAAACCATAGAAGTACTTTTAAGGAAAACTGTAGCTTTAGGATAGAAAAGTTGCTTAGAACTTTTTCTTTCCCAGCACATTCCCTCCAAAAAAATTCCTAAGGGTGTTATAGTACAATAAACCTGTAAATTGAGAGTCTCTGCTTTTCACCTGTAAATGGACCATCTTCACCCTTTACCTGTAGAAGCAGCGGGGTGGGGGGGAAAGCGCATCAAATTTCACTTGTAAATTGAACCCACACTCTCTGTAGATTCACAAATTCCATGAACTTCTACTCCCATCTTGTAGGAAACACACTATTTTGGATTATTCTGCTATAAACGTGCATATGCACATATCACTATAGTATGATGTATTCAACTCTTTGGGAAATAAAACCAGAACAAATATGGTTGGGTCAAATGCAATTTCTATTTTTAGTTTTTGGAAGAATCTCCATACTGATTTCCACAGTGGTTATACTAGTTTATGTTCCTGCCAAAAATGTAGAAAGATTCATTTTTCTCCTACAATGTTACCATCTTGTGTTCTTGATGATAGTGATTTTGACTAGGGTAAGATGTAATCTCAGAGTCATTTTGTTTTCCATTTCCCTCGTGTTTAAAGATGATGAATAGTTTTCTTGTGCTTTTTGGCCATTTGTATTTCTTACTTTGAAGAGTATCTATTCGGTTCATTTATCCATTTTTTGATTGAACCATTGTTGGGATGGAATTAATCCACAGAAAAATGGATAAAGAAAATGTGGTTGATATATATATATATATATATATATATATATATATATATATATAAAGAAGAAAATCATGTCATATGCAGGAAAATGGATGAAATTGAGACTGTAATAAGTCAAATGGGGTAGACATAGGAAGTTAAATACCTCATGGATTCTCTTATATGAGAAACTTAAAGTAAGACTAAATAAAAGAATAAATTGAAGGAAAAATAATAGGGAATAAAAATGCAGACTTATTGGAGAAGGGGACAAGGGAAGGAGGAAGGGGGAAGGGAAGGAGGTTAAAGGGATTAAAAATGACCAAGTTATATTTAATATATATATATATTATGACCAAGTTATATTATATATATATATATATATTCTCCAAAACAAAGGCAACTATTATGTATTGCAAACATACACTGATTAAAAAATATAAAAGAAGAAAGTGCACTATTAAAGGGGAAGTGTATCTCAGCTTCAAACCAGTGAAATAGTTTACATTTTAACATAGCCTACCAGAAGGGTAAAGAAGGCAGACACTAGAAATACACTTCCTAGAACACCCATTTTAAAGACACTTCCCAAACCACATACATATGCCCTATTCCGTGTAAAAAATACCTCATTAAGAGCCACACTATATTCTCTTTGAGTGTGTACTCTTTATGTTTTTAAATTCTGCCTTAAAACTTTTTATGCCTTTCACTGATGTGTCTTGAAAATTCTTTTTCTGTAAATCACATCAGTGAACCAATAATCTGCTGTGTGCTGCAGTAAGGAGTGAGTTGAGGTTCCTCATCCTTGGTTTGGGGAACCTGCTCAGATGAGTAACACTATGACATGGGATGCTCCAGTATTGAGGGAGGCCTCAGAAACAAAAACACATTGGTCACCTGTCCGGAGACCCTGTTCAGGTAATCAGACAGCACAGAAGTGGCTTCCTGCAGGAGGAAGGCTTACTAGACTGAAACTAAGGTGGGCCTGAGAAAAGGGCATTCAGCTGAGCATGTTCAGCAATTTAGAGATAACTGAGGAGGAACAGGTCCCCAGAAGCAGATGTGAACAGGATCCCATAGCAAGATCCCAGAACCTCAGAGCAAGAACTAGCTCCAAGAGGCCCTGTCTCATCTGTGCTTTTACCTCCATCTGCTACTTTGTTCCTCAGGTTTACATCAGTAGAGTTTAATAGATAGTTCTGAATAGAGAAGGCCCTATGGCATTCTTTTATGGGAAAGAAGTATGGGGGGAAAAGCTAGAAAGATGGAATCAGCTGCATCAACTGTACTAGCAATAGGAAGCCCAGGAAAGTAAGGATAGGATCATAGTCACAAAGATGGAGCCAGGCCAGGACAGAAGAAAGTAGTCCTAGAAGCAGTATAGTCCTACATTACAGACTCAAAAGGATAAAGCCCTGCACACCAGTGCATGTTTCCAAGATCGTCTGAGATAGATAGAGATAGAGATGATAGAGATAGATAGATAGATGATAGATAGATAGATAGATAGATAATAGATAGATGATACATAGAGAGAGAGAGAGAGAGAGAGAGAGAGAGAGAGAGAGTGATCCTCACGACAGAAATAGTGAGTGAAGGGATTCAGGAAGCACACAGAGCTATGCTGAAGTCAGACATATCTGGATGCAAAACCTGAATATACCACTTACTAACTATGTGAGTCAAACAACTTAGTCAACCTAAACCCTGGACATCTGTGCGAGAGAAAAATAACCGCCACCTATTATTAATTGTAAAGATAAAATGATTACATGAGATAAGGTAAAAGTAGAGCCCAGCTCCTTACCTCCAAATTTTTACACTGAAACCTAAATCCCCACTGTGATGGCATTTGGGAGTAGATTTTAAATGATGATACTGGCTCACTCAGGAAGAGGATTATTGTCTTTCTAAGGGGATGGAAAGACCAGGGGTTCTACTTTCTGTCATGTACAAATACAATAAGAAGTTAGTCCAGGAAGAGGGCCTTCCACAGAACCCAATCATGCTGGAACCCTAGTCTCAGAATTTCATTCAGCCTAAAGAAATATAGTTTGGTTATTTATAAACCACCTAGGAAACGGTACTCTATCATAGCAGCCCAAACTGACTCAGGCATAGCACATGGAAGAAAATACCAGAAAATGTGACTAAAATGGCTCCTACTTGTTGCAATGCAAAGAGCATGAGACTCCCAATCAGAAAACCTGGTCATCCTCCTAGTGCTTATGTACTTCCCTCCTTAATCTTTGAGTTTCTCAACTGGAAAACAGAATAAAAGGTGTTTTAAAAAACCCTAATCTTTCAAGTTCTTTCTGGTCTAGACTTCAGTCACTTCAAATCCCAATAGTACAGTCATGGGGGTGGGCAGAGGAAAACTCCCAGCCACAAGTTTCCCCTTCACCCTTGTAAAATTGCAGTTTGGATAAACAGTATCAAGATTGGGCAATAGTCTGCTGACCAAGTTAGATAAAGTTAGGAAACTTAAATACTATGAATATTTTTAAGTGACAAAGAGGAGGCTGATTCAAATGTCTCAGGACATATTAATGTAGGAAAGATACTGAAAACCTCTACTCTTTTGTTGACAAAATAATTAATTGTCTCTAGATGCCAATATATGTTAAATAATCTAGATAAATCAAGTGATATCTGGGATGAGGTTAAATAATTTGGAAAAGAGGAGTCTAGCTTTTAATAAATTAATTTAATGCAAGGTGCTATAGGGAAAGAGGGTAGTATTTTTATGTTCTACTTTCTGAAATAATGTATCTCAGAAAGCAAGTGAGGGAACATTCTTAGAAATATATGCTTTTAGAGGAATGTAAATTAACATTTTGACAAGCATTTTTTGAAAGCAATTACACCTCATTATAGCCCCAAAGAGAAATAAAATCCGGACCTTCCTCTTGAGGTTCTCCCTGGCTGATGGGAGCCTCAGGTTTAGGACTTCCATAACCATTGGTTTACCTAGCAATACAGTAATGGGGGGTTGGTGCTCAGGCCTTGGTAAATTATACACTGCTTCTCTCAGCCTAACACCTTCTTAGCTCCTAACGACATGTGAGCCTACTCTTCTTGGCAAAATGAGTGAGTCCAGGTGAGAAAATTAATTCACTTAAGTGTATGTCAATGTCATTTTGAAAAATATGTATTTGTAAAGTGTATGCTCCCAATCACTATGCATTTGTGGAGTACTTACTTTGTAGCAGCAGTATGGTACTGCTAGCCATTCATTTAATTTCCCTAGTAACTATGAATAATTCCAAAATGCAAATGTAGAAACTGGGAATCAAAGAGGTTAATGAATCTGTCCAGAAATCCACAGTGAAAACACAGTGGAAGCAGATGTGAAAATCAAGTCCTTTTTTAAAGCCCTGATTTTTCCAGTAAGGCATATTATTGACCTCGTGATAAAAGCATAGTAAAAGAGTTACTCCGCTACTCTGCAGAACCTAAGTTGACCATACACCTGTGTCTGTAAGAGGAAAAAGGGATTTATTTGGTCATCCTTTTTCTTAATTTAGGAACAAGGCACATTAGGAACAGAGGGATATACTGCTGATAGATTCTGGCTGGAAGCCCAGAGGCCCCATGAAATCAAGACAGGACTTAGACCACAGAATCCAAAACTATGGTCCAAAGCTCTGGCCTGAACCAGGAACTAATGCAATAAGCTCATAAAATGTGAGCCGCTTCAAGAGTTAGAAGGGACTTGCGTTCTACCATCTCATTTTGGCTCTGTCACTCTCCATTTATATGAACTCAGGTGAGTCCCTTCCTTCTCAGTTTGAGTTTGCCAAACTAGAATAAGAGCAGGCTGGGCCACATGGTCACTTCAGTGTCTCTTAACTCCCATGTGCTATGATTTTACAATTCCAAATATGTGCTCTGTGAAGAAGAGCCACAGTAACCATTACTTGTTAAGTACTACTTACATGGCAATGCACTATCTGTGTTGACTCTCTAGAGGAATAGAATCAACAGAAAATATACCTATAATTGTGCAAGGAGATTTATTAGGTAGCTTAAAGGACCAGAGGTGAGAGAGTCCACAGTGCTGTCTGCATGTTGGAGAGCTGGAGGACCAAGTAGCTGTTCAGCATAAGAAGTTAGAAGCCACAGAACAAGAAGAATCAAAGGCAGTAATAGTCCAGGGTAGAAGGCCTGGAAACTCACTGTAAAGTTGCTGGTATGGGTCTGTGTTAGAAGACTGAAGAAATTGCAGATTGATGTCAATAAACAATGCAGCAAAAGCCACAATGTTCCAAGCAGATTGGAGCTTTCAAAAGGGCATCAATCTCTCTCTCTTTTTTTTTTTCTTTTATTTCATCTGGGCTACAAGCCTATTGGTTGTTGCCACCCACAACTGAGGTGGGTCTTACCAACTCAGTTTGCTGGCCTATAAGCCAGTTACCTGGAGAAACACCCTACAGATACTCCCAGAATTGTGCTTTATTAATCTGCTAGGCATTTCTTAGTCCAGTCAAGCTGACATATCATGATGAACAGTTACGTGATCAGTTACATGAACAGTTACACGAGTAGATCATTCTAATTACATTCTTCAGCAACACTGCAAAACTGGTCCTAGAACCCTAGTTTAAGAGATGAGGAGTCCTAGACTGTGCTAGGTCAGCCCCAAGTAATTGGACCATTATCATACAAGTTGTCACATAAAACTGGTCCATAGTCATCCTGCTTATAAATGGCAGAGCTCAGATTTCACTGATATCTAAAATCCCTTTTTATCAACCCTGGTACTACTGCCAGTTAAAACAATCCTCAAGAAGTTTCTCATGGGTATCTTTGTTATTCATAGGTTTAATACAAAACCTATACAATTCATAGGTTTAATACAATGGGTCAGTGTGAGAAGAAACCTGTTGATACACTGTGTCAACTTGGGGAGTCTAGAGGTTTGGCTAAGTGACTCAGCAGTTCTACATCCTGGGGTGCAATGGACATGTTCTTCCTGCTCTAGGATGTTGTTCATTGTGTCAGTGTGAGATGTTTATAAGGTTAACTATGTGACTCAGCAGGGAGACAGGATGCTTACAGTATATTCATCCTGAGCCTGTGCAAGAGGAGGGCATGGAGATTATGTGAGTGCTATACACCCCCTGGGTAGGGATAGCCTGCTTACAATATAAGGGAGGGAAAGAGGCTTGCTTTCTCTGCCACTATTCCCCTTTGCTGTTTTTGCTTTTGCTATCATCCACTGCCATGAACAGTTGCCCTTTGCCATGTGCCATGCTGCCTTGGAGCCAGCTGAGTATGGACTGAAACCTCCACAAACTGTGAGCTAAATAAACCTTTCCTTCCTTAATTTTAGGCATGAGTATTTTGTCACAGCAACGAGAGAGAAAAGTAACCAAGACAAAACCAATTTCAGCTTCCCTCTTGCTAAAGTGGAAGGCAGTTGTACCTTTCACTTTGAAATAGAGACAACAATTGCAAGCAACTGGTAAGCTATCTGGGGGTGACCAAGATACAAGATCAACCGAGAAGAAGAAGAAAAGTTAATGCTTGGGTAATCAATTTTAATAAAAATTCAGTTTAGAAATAATAGATAATCATACATTATACATCTATCTGCCTTTATCATAATCCCTGGTCTACTTTTAGATCAATGGGTCAGTATGACTTGTTTTAGAGATTAGAGAAATGTGTATCATTTGAAATTTTTCAATTGCTTTTGACAAAACATGCACTACTATATATGATCTGGTCAGGTCTATTACTATTGAGAAACTTCACTTTAGCCACACTAGCTCTATAGCTATTCCAGAACTTGACAGGCATGCTTATGATTTAGGACCTTGGCATGTTCCTGGAACACTCTTCCAGATTGTTCTTCATCTCCTTTGGATTTTACTCAAGTGCTACTTCAAAATGAGGCCTTTCTTGACTGTGTTAGCTAATGCTTATGTCTTTCTTTCCTACTTTATTTTTCTCTGTTTATTCCATGTGTGTCCTCATTAGAAAGTAAGTTCCAGAAAGACAGAGATTATTTTAAATTTAAATATTAATTTATTTGTTTTCACTGCTATATTCCTGGCACCTGGGCCAGTGGCTGGCACATAGTAATATTTAATATTTGTTGAACAACTGAAAAAAATACAGAACTAGAAAGCACAGTAAAAAAAAATGATTTATCTGAAATCTTCACATCTGGATTCTAGTGTGACCTGGTGTGAATTCTGTGTAGAAATGGTCTTACCAATGCATTAGTTTTCCCCTGTGTGAACTGAACATAAAAACTGTAAGCCATTGTATTACACATGGTCATCATGAGCACTACATGAGAAATAAATACCAAAGTACAGTAAAACACTGAGTGTTCTGCAAGATAAGCAAACATTTCTAATACATTTTAACTGATAAATTAGTGATGTCCTTCAATATGAGTTGTACATGATTCTGAATGAAAATCATACATCACATGATCACAAATGAGCCAATGGTTCTCCCCCCACCCCACACCCAGGAGTGTGGGTGATTAACTCCCAGCAGCAAGAGGTTATAGAGATCTTGTCTCATCTGCAAAGGAGAAGGAAAAAATGGTGGAGGAATCCCTCACTTCAAATCAGAATATGAACTTGTGTAAAATGTTGGAAACAGTACAAAATTTTGTAGAAAATCCACCTCTGAATAAGGCTGTAGGAGTGTGAATGATGAATGTTTAATGACAATGCAATGTCTCATTTCTACAAAGTCCTCAAAAGGAGGCAAAAGTAAGTATCACTGAATAGGTTCCCTGTTAAAATTGCTCAAAAAAGTAAAAGATTCCATTTACCCAAAGATAGCAGTGAGTCTGTTAGCAATAATGAAAGTCATCCTAGACAATAACATTCACTTCTCTTGTCTCTCACACATCAGCCATGAAGGTTTTCAAAAATAAATGCAGGTTAATTTGTTTATTTTCCTTATATTTTTAATTTTAGCTATTATTTTGCATTATATTAAAGCATTGTACTCAAATTTATTATATTTTTGTGTTGTGGAATGAATCATCTGAGTTTCCACTACTTCTGAGGGCATAATTCACTTTGATAAGCAAATGCTTTGGATTGTAAGCATGTTTTCAGAAAGAGTTATGTTCACAATCCAAGGATGCACTGTACTTGGTGAAGTACATGGTAAATGCACATTTCTACTAAAATGCTTTTTTGAGAAATAATTCACATACTGTAAAATTTGCACATTTATAGTATATAACAATAATTTTTAGTATATTTATAGGGTTTTACAAGCACTACAACAATTTAGAACATTTTCTTCAGTTCAAAAACAAATCTTATTCCTATTAAGCAGTCACTTTCCTTTCTCTCCCTCACCTCTCAGCCCTAGACAGCCACTAATTTACATTTCATATCTATAGAGTCTTCTGTTTGGGACAATAGATATTTATTCAAATGGAATCATGTAATACGAGGTCTTTGGTGACATTTTTGTACTCAGCATGATTTCAGAATTAGTTCATGTTGTAACATACATCTTTATTTCATTCCTCTTTATAACAGAATAAAATTCCATAATATGGAAATACAATATTTATCCATTCATTGGTTGAGAACATTAGGCTGTTTTCATCTTTTTGCTATTATGAGTCATTCTGCTATGAACATTCAGGTACATAATTTTGTTTTCAGGTTTACTGGATATAAACTTTGGAGTGGAATTTCTAGTTCATACAGAAATTTTATGCCTAACGTTTTAAATAACTGCCAATTGTTTTACACAGTAAGTATGTCATTCTACATCCCTGCCAGCAGTGTATGTGATTATAAATTCTTCGCATTTCAATTGTGTCTCATTTTTATTATACACATCCTAGTAAGTGGGATAAGACATTTCACTCTAGCTTGCATTTCTCTGAAGGCTTATGATGCTGATAATCTTTTTATGTGCTTATTTTATGTGCATGTGTGTATCGTCTCTGGAGAAATGTTGTTTAGATCAAGTACTTTGCCTGTTCTTACATTGTGTGCTTTTTATTGCATTTAGAGTTCTTTCTACATTCTTGATGGGAGTACTGTTTCAGATATATGATTTTTAAAATATTATCTCCCATTCTGTAGCTAGGCTTTTCACTTATTGATGGTATTCTTTGCAGCATAAATAGTTTTAGTTTTGTGCAAGTCCAATTAATTTTGTGCAACTTGTGCTTTTGGTATCAGATTTAAGAAACCACTGCCTAGTTTAAGATTACAAAGATTTAGTCTACTCTTTCTTCTAACAATTTTATAGTTTTGCCCTTGTAGATACATGAACAGTGAACTTGTGTTTAGGTGGTTTAGGGGAGGCTTTTTCTGCCAAAGAAATAGAGAAAGGGGAATCAGTAAAAGGTGGAAGCAGAGGTTGGCAGTTTAAGAGAAACAGAAGTAGCAGCAGCCCCACTGGGAGAATGGTGAACCACAGGAAGCCTTTGTCAGACGGCCTCTGCCTATTAACTCTACCTGCACCCATACCCACACCACCTCTGACAAAATCCTACAGGAACAAACAGACCCTGGAGAAGGTCACTACGGCCTCAGCGCTGTGACCATCTGTAGGATTCTCTGGGAAACTTGGTGGCTTGTTCTGGGAAGGAGCACAAACAGGCTATCAGTCAGTCAGATCTGACCTAGACCTTCCAATTTCAATTGTCACAGCGTGTGGGAACTAAAAATCCTTTTTCTCAGGCAGCATTTTTTGTTCCCCCAAGGACTATGAACAATATATCATATTGGTCCCAAGCTGTCACTGGTTGGCACAGTCACCAAAAGCAATCTGAAGCAAACTTGTTGAAAGTGAGACTGCAGAATCTGAATTAATGCTGAGGCCAAAATTATGTTTACAGGTAGCTTTAAAATTTACCTTTCTTGAATAACTTCACTTATATGAGAAACAGCAAAAATAAAGAGCAAAATAAAAGACAGATAATAGACAACATGGAGACAGTTCTTTTGCAGATTCAAAGCGTTCTAAGAGATGGAGGGAGGAAGGAGGAGGTGGGGGACATAAAAAGAATTAAAATGTGTTAAGTATACGCATCCACTCCCCTTGATGGAGGGAGTCATTATGTACTGCAAACATGTATTAATAAAAGTTTTAAAACTTTGACCTTTCTGAGATCTCATGTAAGTCAAATAAATACAAAAAGGCCAAAAGTTGTAGCTAGCAAGCTAGGGTTTTTAAAATACTAAGATAGAATGCTAATCAGATTCTAGGAAAACGTTCAGTTCATTTTTCAATCTATCATTTATCCTCCTAGAAGCAGGACTTTTTTATTAGAAAATGGCTAGAAAATACAGCTAATTCTGTTTTCTTTATCCTGAGTTTTTAAAAAGTCACATCTCCTATTCTCCCTTTTCTGAGTTTCTGATTCCTGTTTTTGTAATATTTTTATTTTTTAGGAATTGCCAGAAGATAATGTCAGAATTAGCTGGTGAATGATTTTGATTCCAGGATTTTTTTATTCCTTTGCCTTCACTTTCTTAATTGATGTATAATCCTAAAGGGAACTCTAAGCAATAGCATTTTGGACTTATTCTTGTACCTAGCACTAGTCCCTGCCACCCCTAAACTATTTCCCTCAATAGACCCAGGACCTTTTTCCATTACTTATAACTTCTACCTCTGTATCCTTAAGCCAATCTTTAATATGACAAGAAAGATCATTTAAGCTTCCAGAAATCTTTTCAGTCTGAACCCTCTACTCACCCACAAATGTCACCTTCTCATGCATTATGTCCCCCAGCATTCATATATTATCTTCCGTAAGTTGTTTTGTTCTGATTTTTCAGCAAGAGTTGCATTTCCCTACACTTCCTTTTTTGGTCCCTACCAATCACCTAACTCTTGGTTTCTTTCATGTAGGTGTCGCCATTTATTAGCAGTGTAAAGTACAACAAATTATGTAACTACTTGTTCCTCAGTTTCTTCATCTGCAAAACCTGAATAATGTTGCCAGTTTTGTGTTTGTTGAAATATTAAGTGAGATAGTAAAACTTAAGATAGTGCTTGGCATGTAATAAGCACTCCATAAATGTGATCTGTTTTCATTGTTATATGACAAATTGTATGTCTTCAGAGAGCTTAGAGTTTGATAAGGGAGATACAATATTAGAAATGTATTATAACCAAGCACTAAAAATAATTCATGAGAGACTTTCACATCTATTCTTTAATATCAACTAAAAGCCTCTTGTCATTATGGAAAACTTGAAGCTAAATCCTAATATCCAGTTTGAAAATGAAGACTGGAAGATTATTTGATATACAAATTGTGGACATAAAATTCAAGTGCCAGTATGGCTCCATCCCTGATGATTTTTCTTCATAAATTTTGACTGAAGAAGGGGTTTGTCTGAATATTTGTTGGGGAAGGGTGGGGCTAATACATAATGTACAGAGAGATTAAGTAATTGGCACAAAGTTACATAGATAATGAGCAACAAAGTTGAGATTCTACCTGTGTAGTCTATCCTATATTGACTTACAAATCTAATTTCCTTTATTTTCAATTCCCATCCCCTTTCTTCAAATTTCCTTTCCTTCCCCATTCATAAAGCTCTGTTTTTATTTTATTCTTTTCTCATTTTTTCTTTCCTTTCCTTCCTTTCCCCCTGCCCTATTTCCCTTTTCCTTTTGAACAGTTTCTTCCCATTTTACAATATCTATTGTACATTTTGGTTATTATTTGATTTTCAGTTTCTCACACCAGAGAGATAATATGATATTTACACATGTGTGTCCAGTTTATTTCACTTATGATTATGGTTTCAAGGTCCATCAATTTAGCTATAAATGTCTCAATTCTATCTTTCTTAATAACTGAGTAATACTCTGTTATATATTTTAAAACGCCACATGCTTTTTATTCATTCATTGATTGATGGTACTTTGGTTGCTTCCAAGATTTAATTATTAAAAATTGTGCCATAATTAACACTGGTGAGCATATATCACTGTTGTATGATGCTTTTAATTCTTCCAGGAATATACTCAGAAGGGCACTAGCTACATCAAAAGGGACCTTTAATCCTAGTTTTTTGAAGAAGCTCCACATTGATTTCCACGCTGGTTGCACCAGCACCAAGAATCTAATTTCTTTCTTACTGCCTTGTAGGTGCTCAGTTAATATTTGCAGAAAGAGAAGATACATAAGCACGCAAACTTTGCAAGTGACTCTTCAGCAGCTGAGCTTCCAGTCAAATCTGCCCCACTAACTCACTGGGAGACTATGGAAAGTCACTTCCATCCACTCTCTGGTCCTCACTGTCTCCAACTGTAGAAAAGGATGTATATTTGCAAAATTTGTTAGTAGTTGTCTTCATTCAAACTAATTCAATGGGGCAGCCAGTAAGCAGGGCCTGCTGCTGTGTGTATGTGGCAGAGGACATGGTAGGCCAGAGCCCTGAATTCTTAGAAGTTCTTCCTCCCCTTCTCCCTCTAAGGTACTGTTCAGAGCCCAGATTCATCTTTGGGAATATAGGGAGTGCAGTTTTAAAAGTCTAGAACTAGAAGAACTTATAATTATTCTGAACTTTGTCATTCTGCCACTCATATAAATGACCTTGTTATATTATGCTATATGCCTTCTGTTCAACAAAATAGAAATGTGACTTGAAAAGAAATGATGAAATATAACTATACCCAAAGAATCCAAGGAGGAATTATGACTCTAACAACCATCTGCCCTCATTGAAGATATACTCCGATAACAAAAACACAATCTGTGATCATTGTATTCATAGTACAAAAGTATTTAATGAAAAAGTAGGCCTTTGAGTCCCTGGATTTATCATTTTGATATTTCCTTTGTTTTCTATAATTTCTAGACTGATTACTAAAATCTTGCTAAGAGTTTCATATTTAATACTTGCTCAGGGAATGAGAGATTTTTTCAATTTTATTGAAACATATTTTACATGTGATATGTTTTACATTTAAAATGTACAATGTAAAGATTTTTGTACATGTGTATATATGCACACATACATTCTTATATACACAAATATATATGGATATACGTATACATGTGTGTATATATGATGGCTTTATATATCTACTATATATGTGATCTGTCTTGAGATGGGATTGTCTGTGTACATGTGTGTGCTTGTGTGTGATTCTTGAAAAGACAGGATCAACAGAAGCAGCTTGCATGAAAAAATGAAAATTGAACTCTGGATTACAGTGCAATATCTCAACATTTACTTCCGTATACAGTCAGAGCCCAGTTCCATAGAAAAAAAGAGGAACAAAGCTGTCTCAGGTGTTGTTTCCTCAAGGCATTTAGAATATGGATATAAAATTAAATTTTTTGAGCTTCCCCACTGTCAGGCCTTGAAAAGAACTCAAAGGTATATTAGGCACATTTCCTAAGCTCAATAAACGATATAGAAAAAGAAGTTTGGTATATACAACAGAATCATAAAATAGACCAAGAAATATTAGGAGGGCAAAGAAGGGAAGATAAATTGGTGATGGATTCATTTATACCTAAGGGATATCAGGAATAAATTAGAGACATTTCAACTAGGCCAAATTCCTTTTAATTTTGTCATTTACTGATGTAGTCAGTCAAGGAAAAACCACTAAAACTCACCTTGCAATATCTCTGTCCTATCAGAATGTATAGTGAAACATAATGACTTTATATCCATACCTCAATAGAGATAAGGGGAAGTATTTCACTCTAATAAAATTGGTTGGATTATACTGGTTTGTAATAAGGAACCAACAGAAGACTTAAATACATAGAGTCCATGGAAGTCTATGTTTAAGAAGTGTCTTCTGACAGCAGAATAACTGCCAGAGTGATGGTGTAAGGAGTAGAGAATAATAACAAAACAACATATACTGTTACATATTATGTTCAAAAAGCACGTGATGTATCTGGAAATTGTCCTAAAGGTATAAAGCAAATGGCAGCATATTGGTTGAAAAATTCCTCAAAATTGTAGTAAGAAGTACAATCTACAGCATTCGAGCCATGACCTGTTCAAATTGTTACCCTTCAGCACAATGTGATGGAAGCTGTATTCCAAGAGCATGCCATGAGGAGAAGGGCTCCCTCTCTGTGTACTCCTCATTGTAGACTATAACTTTTGGGGGATGGAGAGGCCACTAGCACCTCTTATCCCCCATGACACATATTAGAGAAACTATTTTGCATAGATGCTACTGAAAGAACAATTCTCCTACCACATCCTCGCCCAAACCTCACTCATAAGACGGAAGCTCTACTCTAGGCATGGCAGTTGAAGAATGCAGAACTACAAAACTCCTTCACACTGGCTCAGTTTTAGTACAGATGCTTCAAGGCAAGATAGGCAAAGCAAGAAGACCATGAGCTACTGTCTATCCAAAGCTTGACTTACAGAGCAAGGAGCAGTACATTGAGTCCATTCCTGCCACCAGACCAAATGCATGTATGGTGCAGTGGTTCCGTTTGGGGGCAGATGAAGGGAAATAAGGAGAACAAATAAGTCTACAGCACAACATAAGGAGGAGACTGACTTTCTTTGGGACAGATTGTAAAGAAGTTCATACCAAAGGGTAACATCAAAAAGAACACTGATTTTGTGGCAAGCAATTAAGAGGAGGCTGGTAGTTCCATAGCATTTACAGCAATAAAAAAAAAAATAAATAACAGACCATCTAACAGGTCAGGATAAAGAGCTGGATAGAGGTAGAATCATACTGTGGAAATAAATTACTTCTCCCCCAAAAGAATTTAGAGGATCAGGGATATAGCTCAGCAACACAGCACTTGCCTGGCAAGCACAAAGTACTGAGTTCAGTTCCTGGTACTGAAAAGAAAAAAAAAGAATTTGGGCTAGTCACTTAGCAATTAGCTCAGGATAATAATTAGAGGAGATACTAATAGAGGTAAATCAGGTACTCTGGAGACCCTGCATGTGTCCAAGGCAGGTTCTCCTGAGGAGTAGCACCAAAGCTTCATACTACAGGGGAAGCATGCCTTAATTAGTAGTTTTTAGGAAAACAAATAAAAGTCCTGATCAAGAAAGGGAATTGATATCCATAGTTGCTAAAATATTTTATCTAAAAATGTTCATTTTAGGGAGGAAATAATTCACTGAGGGGTATATCCTCCCTTTTTCTTTGCTTCTTGGCCAAAGGTGAACAGCTTTGCTTCATGATATTCTGCCTTATCACAGGCCTGGAAACAATGGGGCCAAGTGACTATGAATGGAAGACATGAGCCAAAATAAACCTTTCCTTCTTTAAATTTATTTTCTCCAGTATTTTGTCACAGTGACGGAAAGCTAACACAAAACTATTATAAATTATAAATGAGTACAGCAAGGTTGCATAATGTAAGATAAAAACACAAACTTTGATTTATGTTTCAGTCAAAAATATAATGACAGATGCATGTTAATTATAATAGATTCAACAATAAATTATATAATAATGAATTCAACAAAATAACTATAAGATTTGTATGCTGAAATTTACAAAACAGTGTTGGAAGGCATTAAAGAATAAATACATGGAGAAACAGTCCACATTCATGTACCAGGAAGACAATACTATTTGTACGGCAATACTTTCCAGTTTGATCTATGGATTCAGTGGAACATTATTAAAATCCCAGCTTTTTTTTCAAATTGACAACTTGTTGATAAAATTTATATGGAAATATAAGGGACCTATTACAGTCAAGACCATCCTTAAATGTTAGGTTATTGGGAACGTGTCCTTCGTGGAGATATTTGGACTTCACCTCCTTTCTAGCTCTTTCTTTTCTTCCTAGCCCTCATGAGAGGAGTAGCTTTGCTCCAACATGTCCTCTCTGATGTGGTGTTTGGCCTTGAAACAGGCACAAGAGCTGTAGATACAGAAAACCAAGGACTGAAACCTCTGAAACTATGAGTGAAAATAAACTTTTCTCCTTTTAAGTTGATTTATCTCAGGTTATTTGTTGCAATAATGGACAACTGGCTGTCATAATACTTGTATTCAGAATATACAAAGAATTCATACAACACAATACTAAAAAGACAAATATAAAGTAATTTAAGAATGAGTGAAGAATCCAAATAGATATTTTTCAAGGAAAGACATACAGATTACTGGCAGTGGTGTAGAAGTTAGATTGTGTAAGGATAGGCTAGAGACAAAGCTTTAATTCTTTTGAGAAATATCCATGAGCCTGAAGTATACTAGCCTCATGGATAGAGCAGTATATAAGACATATATGTTCTTTGTCCTCATAGAGTTTAAAAATTTCCTGAAGAGGTAGATATTGAATGAGTTATCAGAAGAGTGTAAATGTTGTAAAGAAGAAACAATATATTATAGAAGCTTGCAACAAAAATTCTTCAACTAGTCTGGGAAGAGTACAGAAAGGAGGAATTCCATGAGTAAAGGATGTTTAAACTGAAACCTAAAAAGATAATAAGAAGAAGTTAAACAAAGAACAATAGAGAAAGAATACTTTTCGTAGGTTGAACACTGTGTACACAAGTTAGGGAGAAAATCCGTGACTTACAGAAAGAACTATGAAAAGGACAGTAGGTAAAGCACAGACAACAAATAAAGAGGGATGAATAGAAGAGAAGTTAAATAAGCCTGGAAAAGCCAGACTATCCAGGACTCCAGTTTAAGCATTTGCTCTTTATTTTAAATTTCTGAGAAGGTGTCCAGTGGGTCATTTCCATAGATACTGAAATCACACAATATGGTGGCAGCAATGGAATAGCAAAGATAATTACAGATCAAAATCCTCCATAATTGAGAAAAACATTCCAGAAGACAGCAATAAGTAGTTGTCAAAGGATTGTAAGACTGATAATATAAAGTGCAAAATTCTCTTTTTCTCTTTTTTTCTTTCTCTTTCTCTTTCTCTTTCTCTTTCTCTTTCTCTTTCTTTCTCTCTGCTTCTTTCTTCTTTCTTTCTTTCTTTCTTTCTTCTTCTTTCTTTCTTTCTTTCTTTCTTTCTTTCTTTCTTTCTTTCTTTCTTTCTTTCTTTCTTTCATCTCTCCCTTCCTCCTACCTGGTCTTTTATTATGATATCTTTTTGTAAAAGGGAGGGAAAATGGTTTCAAAGTGGCAATCTGCCAACCTAACTAAAGTATGTATTAGTCAATTTCCTATTGCTGAGATACAATACCTGACACTCTCACCTTAAAGGAGGAGAAGATTAAGTTAGGTTAAGGTTTCAGGAAACTCAGTCAGTGACCAGTTTTCTCCAAGGTAGAAACATCATGGCAGAAGGGAATGCCAGAACAAAGCTACCTAGTTCATTGTGGGCAGGAAGTATAACAGAGGAAACAGTGCCAAAGAGGAAGGGATGAGGTACTAGCCACAGTATACACAAAGGCCACACCTCCATGACCCATGCAGAAAGTGTTCCACAAAAGAAAGTGTTTCTTAGCAAACAACAGGGTGGATCATAAAACCGATCATGTTGAAACCCCAGCCCAACTACCACAGGTAGTGCAATAGCAAGCAGAAACACCAAGACCACACCCAGGATTTGGAAGCATATTTATTTAACATCAGAGGGCACTGACTAGGAATCAAATAGTTCCTCAAAATGTCAGGCCTGAAAGACCCAGGTGGGGGAGGTTCTTATGGGGTTGCAAAGGGGGGCAGGGTGCAGAGGTAGAGTACTTGGCTATCTTTGATTTTTGTTACAATATGCATGACCAGCTGTGCATCACTGTGACTAGCCATTTCTAACAGACAGAAGCAACCAGAACTGCAACAGGAACTGTCACCTGGGCAACTGAAGTATACTGGCTGGTAGGGCATTTTTTGTTACAGTAGTGTCCAGTGCTTACTTTGTCTTTGGTTAGACCCAGTAAAGAAGGAAAAGAACGTATGGTTAGCTTGTGGCAGAGGGTCATAGTTAGCATCAGGAGTAGGACTTTTTGACAGTTACAAATTGCTGAGGTAGCTGATAGAGAGCCTGGGAATCTATTCATATCTTGTACCACTGGCTAAAGAAGCTGTTGTAACCACTTGCAACAGGTCAGTAGTTTGAGCTGAGGCTGTGAGAATGGAGATAAGGAAGAGACATAATCTAAGGATACTGAGTTATAGCATTAGTCATATGCAGTGACAGTATGTGAGGAGTGTTTGAAAAGAGGAAAAGTTTAAAAAACCAGATTTCTAGCATGAGAAAAGTGGAGTGATGGTGGTATATGCAATGAACTAGGAAACCCAAGAATGGAGCAGCTGTGTGGCAGTTTGACTTGGTTTTGTTAGCTTCAGGTAAAGCAAACATATGCTCTTTTTCCTTTCTTTTTCTTTCTTTCTTTCTTTCTTTCTTTCTTTCTTTCTTTCTTTCTTTCTTTCTTTCTTTCTTTCTTTCTTTCTTTCTTTCTCTTTCTTTCTCTGTTTCTCTCTCTCCCTTCCTTCCTTCCTTCCTTTCAGCATGAGGAGGACCCAGAATCAAATGCCCGGAAATCTTGTTACCAAGTCCTTGTCCAACCAGTCAACTAGGCCTAAGGTTTGAAATAGATGGAGTATTTGCATTAGCACGGTAAACTGGAAGCCTATCAGCTACATGCTGAGAGGACATATCTGCCTTCAATAATCTGGACTCTTTTTGGAGAGAATAGCCAAAAGTTATGCCAAGAGAATGGTGACCTGCTGGAAGGGATTTAAAAACCACTAATCTTATTTAATTTACGGTGCCTGATCAGGACAAGGTTTGGTACAGATGGGGGTCTACAGAATGCTTCTGAGAAGTAGATTAAGTGCTGATAATTTAAATTATTCATGTCCAAAAATTACTCAATTTAAAACTCAGCCAAAAAGATGTAATTACTTTTCATCCATTTTCTTGGTCATGTGGCCAGCGGCAACTCCATTATTTTTGCTTCAAAGGGAAAGAGGGAATGGAAAGAAATGGAAAAATAGAAGGCACTGGCTTATTTTAAAGTTATCATGCTGGTCAGAATCTGTGCTCGCCCACTCTAGCCTGTGGTACTGCCTTCCATTCCTAGACTTTCCTGCCCACAAGGTCATTAGTCCACTTCCAGATACTGAGATCCTGACTATCATATATAAGTGTACACAAATCTCAGCCAAGTTCCATATCTGAAACTCTTAAACTGTCACTTAGCTCCTCTCCTTATACTTGCTCCCTGGCTAGGTTCTCCCCTCAATTACTTTGGCTTCATGATTTGTCTTTCTTTTTTTCTTCTCCTCTTTTGGTCTGGCTGCAGATTCTTGGTTTTGTTTAGATTCTGAAAATCTCAGGCTTTTCTTTCTGGCACCTCACTATTTTCACTGTGACTTCAGATAATAGCTATCCTGCTACCCTCTCTCCCTGACAGGAAAAGCAAAAGACTGCCGAATTTTCCCAATCTCCTAAAATGGGGTGGAATTCTAGTGTGGATTCCTATCTCTCAGGGTCCTCATTGTGGAGTCGTACCTGCTCAACCTTCCCCAACAAGCACTACATTAAAAATGTTTTCTCTTTGCCATTAGGTTCTCTCTTATACATCATGGAATTAATCTATGCACAAGAGGAAACGTCATATATGATTCTTACAGACAAGATGGAGAATGGATGAAGCAGTGTTTTATCTTAGGTATTTATAAATCAATACATGATATGTAAGATATATTAAAATAAATTTCTGTAAATTGAATTTAATTGGATTGATTTAGAGACAGGCAAATCTTCGTACACTTAGGTGACTTATATTACTGAGATTAGCAGCATAACAGCACCTAGGGATTAAAACTGATCTAAAATGCCAGTCAAGAGTGAAATATCTGGGTAGTATCCATGGGTCTCTTTTCTTAGCCACTGGTCTTCTCCAATTAAACACTTGTATCCTTGGCTTAAAGCTTGAAAAGAGTAATTAACTTTAAAATTTCTGAATAAAGTCACTAAAACATTGCAGATAGGAGAATTTAAAAATCAAAATATCAGAGATCAGGGGCTGGGGATTTAGCTCAGCGGCACAGCACCTGCCTGGCAAGCGCAAGGCCGTGAGTTCAATTCCTGGTACCAGAAAAAAACAAAAAACAAAAAAAATAAATAAATATCAGAGATCTCATATAAGGACTAAAACCAATAAACTGAAATTATCAGGTTAAGTGAAAAATGCTCACTAATATATTGTTAAAATCTGCTATCAGCTAATATGATACTCTGGATTGAATCTTGGAACAAGAATAAAAACAGGGCATTAATAGAAACTAGTTAAAATCTGAATAGAGTTCTGTATTTTATTTAATAAATAAAAGTACTAGTGTTAATTTCTAACTTCCCACAAATCCCCCATGCTTGTGCAAAATATTAATATTAGCAGTGAAGGGCATATGGGAACTCTACATTTTCAACTTTTCAATGAAACTAAAATTATTTGAAAGTGAATTTCTTAAAGAAAGAATATGAGAGAAGTAAAAATTGCTTCATTTAAAGGATAACAACAAAAACTACTACAAAGAGGCTCAGCTACCAAAAGAAGATAGTGCAAATTCTAACTGTGTTTTTAGAGATCTAATATCAGAACAAAAGAAGTCACGGTCCCATCTGCCTGTGGAATTCTTAGATTTCCAGTAGAGTTTTACATTTGATTCTAGCACTTTAAAAAAATAAACTGACAGGTTCAATTACATGCAGAAAAGAACAAAAGAGGGTAAAAAGTTTGAAAATATAGAATTGAAGAAATGTAGCGTGACCCAGGAGTGTGGAAAGAGAGGGGCTAGTGTGAAGAAGAGAAGACTCATGAATTGGGGTGTCACTGTCTCACTATTTAGCCAAGACCCGTGCAATGGTTAAAAGAGCAAGTACATGAAAGGTGGACCCAGAAGACGGAGGTAGGGTTTTAAGAAGTTACAGAGAGATTTGGGGTCGATAGGAGGACTTTATTGCAGTTGCACTGCTACCCTGGTTGTCTTAAGGCATGTGTGCAGAGGCTGAAAAGTCAAATTTCTGGAATGTCAAGAAAAGAGCTGTCATTTAAAGCTTAAATCTTTACCCGTGGGAGATAATTAACGTATTTGATGGCTTTAAATCTGACCCCTATAGTCTCTTCCAATTCCAGCAATTTTTGTGAGGTAATTGGAATACAGTGGCTAGTTTTTTGAGCCATTTCCACGACATTTATACCACTATTCGCTTGTCTTGGAAGTAGTTTTCTTCCTGGTGCTCTTGGCTAACACATATCTCTGCACATGTGAAGGAAAGTCAACTAGCCAGAAAGGCAAGCGTTAACCTGACTTCTAGTCAGAGAGGTCAGTTGCCACTTATAGGTCGTGCTGAAGTTACAAGGATTAATTCTTACAAGGAACATTTTTTCTCTCTCATGGTTTCTCACTGTCCTTGAGACAAAGTCCACATTCTTTTGCCTGGTATTTTAAACCATTCTGGCTTAGCCTCTACTTTCCTTTTGTGCATCCCATCAGCACGCTCCTATTCTTATTAGGCTACCTGTGCTCTTGTTGCATGGAACCTTGATAACCTGTCAGGACATAACACGCATCTCAGCCTTTTTACATATGTTCAATACTAAGAATAAGACTCCTCCTTTCATAAGACCTCATGCCTTCCCATGTGTCTCTTCTCTGCCTCTCACCTCTCTTATATCAAGTCTTTTACCACCACTGTATTTCTAGGTTTTACAGCTCTGTTATTCACTATATTGTATACTGTTCAAGGACAGGGGCTCTTTTGTATTAATCTTTCTATCCCCAGCAGAGACCCAATTGTTACCCTATGTACCAGTATGAGCAAGTACACACTTTGACCTGGACAGCTGCCATAACTTAAGGTATACAAACAGAAGGGCCTCTTGAGCAGTAAGGGCACCTTAGGAACACACAGGCCCTAAAGTTAGGCAGAGAACATCATGACCTGCTGGATTCTGAGACTGCAGATGCTAAAAAGAAATCACTCATTTAATCACTCACTATTTAGCTAAGACCTGTGCAATGATTAAAAGAGCAAGTGAAAGGTAGACCCAGAAGATGGAGGTAGAATTTTAAAAAGAAGTTACAGAAAGACAATGTTGGGACGATAGGAGGACTTTGTTGCAATTGCAGTTCTACCCTGGTTGTCTCAAGCCATGTGTGCAGAGGCTGAAAAGTCAAATTTCTGGAATTTGCTTTTTGGACTCAGTTTTTTCTTTGTATTATTCCATTAGTTTTGGTCTTATTTCTCCTTTTTTCCTTTTAATTTTTTCCACTGTTTATTATTTTCCCTTTGCTTTATTTTTTCTATTTTCCTCTTTCCTTGTTTGTTCTTTCCTGTTACTTTTATCTAATACTAGTAATGTATTTTACACCTGAATAGTATTGTTTATCTCACTTTTTTGTCCTTCTTCTCCCCCTCCATTAATTAATTTTTAAAATTTTTACATCTTTTAGCCTCCCATTCTGCACAATCTCTATGAGTATAATCACTAAGCTTTCTTAATTTTTAGATAGTTTACTATGCTATTACAGTTGAATACAGTTCTGTTGTTAGTGGAGGTGTAGTTGTTGCTTATAATAGATATTTACTGTCTGTCATTATTTATGTTTTAGTATTTGTACTATAACTAAAGTCTCTTTTCTGTGGTTAAAATTGATATATCATTGGTTCTTAGGGTATACTGTATCAAGCTTCTCTTTAATGCTATTATTGTTGCTAATTTTATTGCCATTGCCAATATGGTATAGTTTCTATATAGTTATACTATGTGGTTTTCTCTGTTAGCCAATATCTGTATGGTGTTGTATCATTATCAATACCGTGACCTATTCCTGGAGAAGTGGATGTTGGGCCAAATATACTGCAGTTTCCCCTCCCTAAGAAAAAAATGAGGCTGGATCTTTGGACATAGGCAAAGACATGTAATTAGCTATACCTATAGTGCATAACTGAAAAACAGACACGAACTAAAGAGGTTACCATATTAGCAACAAAGTCTTCCACTATAATCAATCATCAAACCTCAGCATATATACAAACATAAAACAAGCATGAAAAGACAAGGCAAAAAAAATGCCTTCCCAAACTACCAACTCCCCCAAAACTGATCACTGGGCCACTGAGAAGAAGGAAATCAAAGCTATATAATCTAATTATTTGAAATAATAACAGAAGAAATTCTTTAAAAGACAGATTAATAACATGCTCAGTGAGCTCAAAGAACATATAACTAAACAGATAATGGATCTAATAAACAAAATGGTCAGCAATTTCACAGAAGACACTAATTATACTAGTTAAGCTAAATAAAATGATACAAGATATGAATAACCAGTTTAGCAAAGAATTATAGTCTATGCAAAAGTACCAAACAACAATTCATGTAATTAAAAATTCAACTGAAATTCTGGACAGTAGAAGCAACAAATATTAGGACAGAGTGTCAAAACTAGAAGAGTGCTGATGTCAGTGTCTGAATATTTAGAGATACCTTAAAAACAGGAAAAGACCATGATAAATGAATGTAAAAGTAGCTAGACAATGCAAAGAAGACTAATACAAGACTAAATGTAATTAAAGAAAAATCAGAAGATTGCACAAATGGGATAAATACATTCACAGAAATAATAGGAGAAAATGTTTCAAATATAGGAAGAAACTTTAACTTACGAATATGTGGAATATAGAAGCCTAAAGAGCAATAATCAGGAAAGAACCGCTTCATGATATGTCAAAGTCAAAATCCAAGAAGTGTGACACAAGGACCAAATCTTAAAAGCTGTTACAGAAAAGTAATGAAACAATTATAAAGGGAAACCAATTAGAATAACAGCAAACATTGAAGCACAAATTGTAATGTTCATAAATACTTATTTTTTCTTGATGCTATTGTGAATAGTACTGTTTCCTGATTTCTTATTTGGTGAGTTTATTATTGTTGTAGAGAACTGCTGCTGACTTTTGTTCATTGTTCGAGTGAATAATTTTAAGCCCTAAAAAGAAAACAACTTCCAACTCATACTGCTGTATCCTCCAAAACAATCTTTCAAAATATGTGGAGAAATAAGTTCTTTCCTTGACAAATAGCACCTTAGGAACTTTATGACTACCATACTAGCACACCAAAATATTCTCAAGGACATCCTAGAAAGACACAATAATGCTAACAATTTCAAAAGATCTAAGAGAATGAATACACCAGGCAGAGTGGGCAGTTAAGTAGATGTGGAAAAAGGGAAATCAGCAATGTGAAAATCACACAATTACTGGACTAAGTCAGTATCTTTTAGCAATAACTCACAATTCCCTAATCAAAAGACACAATTGTGCAGAATGAATCAAGAAATAAAATTCAATAGAATGTTGTATAGAAGAAACGAATTTAAACCAAGAAGAAATTCATAGACTAAAAGTGAAAAAATGGAAAACATTATTCTGTTCAATAGGAACCCCAAAACCCACAGGAGCAGCAATCCTACATTCAGACAAAGTGAACTTCAAGTTAACATTTATCAGAAAAGGCAAAGAAAGTTACTACATACTGGTTAAGCAAATAGGAAGAGATAACCAATTTCATGAAACAAATATTAATGAACATAAGAATCAGATAAAAATAAATGGAATTATAGTAAGGAATAGCACTACCTCACTGTCACAAATAGGCAAATCAAGTACACAAAAAAGTGACCAATATCAGAGATGAAACAAATGGATTTCATAATTATCTGCAGAATGTCGCACCCAATAACAGAATACACAATCTTATCAACAACATATGGAACTTTCTTCAAAACAGATCATATATGAGTGAGTGTAATATGCTTAAATAAATGCAAAGACATTGAAATAATCTGTCATAACAGCAGCACAATGAAACTAGAAATCCATTGAAAAAGAAACCCCAGAAATTATACAAACAGATGGAAATTAAAGAATACACTCTTTGACAATCAGTGAGTCACAGAAATCAAGACAGAAATTAGGATGTTCTTATAATCAAAAGGCAATGCCAGTACAACACACCAGAAATTATGAGACACAATGAAGGCAGTTCTAAAAGAAATTTATAGCTATGTATGCCAACATCAGATAAACAGAGATGACCCCTCAAGGACCTGGAAAAACTAAGACAATTCAAATGCAAAGCTGCTATTGGAAGCTATAAGGATCAGAGCAGAAATTAATGAAATTGGTACTAAAAGCAACTCAAAGAGTCAATGAATTGAAAAACTGGTTCTTTGAAATAAAAAAATATAGAGATACTCTTAGGTAAGGTAAACTTATGAATAAAAGGAAAGAGAAGACTCAAATCTATACTATTAGAAATGAAAAAGGTAAAATCACAAGACATGTAACCAAAATCTAGAAGATTATTAGCAACTACTTCAAAAGTCTATAGTCCAGTAAATTGGAGAACTCATAAGGAATAGGTAGATTCTTACATTCATAAGAATTACCAAAACTGAACCAGAGAACTTGAAAACTCTGACTAATCCAAAAACTACAAATGAAATTAAATCAAATAAACAAACAAAAAAAACCTACCAGCTAAGAAAAGCTCAGAAAAATTTCAGGAAAGAATTAACACATACACCCTCAAACGTTTTAATGAAATTGAAAGGGAAGAAGTACTCTGAAAGTAATTCCGAAAAGCTAGCACTACACTGAATGCACAAGAATCCAATCAAAAAGCAAGACAAGGCAAAACAAAACAAAAAAATTCCAAAACAGAACAGACCAATCTCTTCAATGAGTATACTAACAAAAATCCTCAACAAGATACTAGCAAACAGAATGCAACAAATAATCAAACAGATCATACATCATGCCCAAGTAGACTTCATCCCAGGGATGCAATAATGGTTCGACATACATGAATCAACCAACATAAAATATCATGTGAGTGAATGCCAGAACAAAAATCACATGATTATCTCAGATTTAGAAAATGCCTCTGACAAAATCCAACATCTATACCTGTTAAAAAAAATAAAAAACAAAAAACAGAGAAAATAAGTATAGAAGGATCTTCTCTCAGTCTGACAAAACACTTTATAACAAAGCTACCTAACACCATATCAAATGGGGACTAACTAAAATTGGAAAAACATTGAGGATATCCACTATCACCACTCCTGCTCAATATAGTACTCAAGACATTAGACAGAACAATCAGGCAACAGAGAGAAATAAAGGAATATGTACAGAAAAAGAAGAGCTCAAAGTATCATTGTTTGCAAATGCCATGATCCTCTACATACAAATCTCGAAATTTCCAACAAAAGATTCCTAGAATTAATAACTGAAATAAACAACATAGCAAGATACACAATGAACAAAAGTCAGCAGCATTTCTCTACAACAATAATAAACTCACCAAATAAGAAATCAGGAAACAATACTACTCACAATAGCATCAAGAAAAAATAAATATTTATGAATTCACCTCAATGAGAGATCTCTATAATGAAAATACAGGATGAGAGAAAATGTACAAATTACTCTGCAGATGAGGATTAATGTCTACAATATGTAAAGAATTCAAATAACAACAAATCAAACACCTCAGTTAATAAAAGCAAATAAATTGGACAGCTACTTCTTAAAAGAAGTATGAATAGCCAATAAGAATACGAACAACGCTCAACATCTTAAGCCTTTGGGGAAATGCAAATCAGACCTACACTGAGTCCATCTCACCCCAGTCAGAATGGCTATCATCAAGGAAAACAATGCAAAACAAAAAATAATAAATACTGGTGAGGATGTGGGAAAAAGAAATTCTTCTACACTGCTGGTGAAAAATGTAAGTAATACAGCTGCTATGGAAATAAGCATGGAGGTTTCTCAAAAAGTAAAAATGAAGATACCATTTGATTCAGCTATGCTATTCACTCTTTAATGTACACCCGAAGCAATTAAATTCAGCATATTATAGAGATACCTTTATAACCATGTTTATGGTGGCATAATTCCCAATAGCCAAGCTATGCAGCCAGGCTAGATTCTTATTAACAGATAAATGGATAAAGAAAAGGTGGTATATATACACACACAATGGAATAGCATTCAGGCACAAAAAAGAATAAAATTGTATCATCTATAAGGCAATGAATATACCTGGAGATCATCAAGCTGAGTGAAATAAGCCAGACTCAGAAAGACAAATATTACATGTTCTCCATAATATGTGGAATCCAAAAAACATAATAAGAAAGTAGAAGGAAGATTATTATTAGACAAGAGTAAAAGAACAAGAGGGAGGGGTGTGGGACAGGTAATAGGGAAAAAGGATATGGTGAAAAATATTATGCATAGACTGCCCCACACTAAACATACAAAACTAAGTGAGAGCAGTGCAAAACTGGCTACTGGGAGATTTGAAAATAATCAAAGTATGTCCCATGTACAAACGGGCCCAAATGAAACCCATTAATATTTGTAATGATTGAAAAGTAGAGGGAATATTAGAAATGGCAGACTGGTAAGCAGCAACAATTCAGGCTCTGAGATTAAGAACCCGGACACAGGAGGAGGAAGAAGAGGGGAGAGGAGGGGGAGAAAGAAAGAGAGAGAGGTTCCCAAGAATCAGGAAAAGAATAACAGGGAAATTAAAAGCTACAGAGAAGTTTAAGAGAAAGACCACAACACAGAGAAAAGAATAAAACAGTCTAGAATTCTTCCCGAGATGCCAGCTCATGGTTCACATGGAATTGAGCCTGACTCTGCCAAAGCAAGGTAAGTGCTGGAGGTTTCAGGGACCCCAGGGGAAACAGCAGCCATGGACTGGCCAGCAGTTGTAATCTGCAGGAACAGCACAGGGTTTTGCTCTAATGGGATCCTTCAACGCAGCAGCAAACAGCTGGAGAGGAATGCCAGACCAGGTGCCTGCCATGTCACTGGAGAGAGTGCAGAGTTGGGAGCCATTCCAGGGAAGGCTTGTGTGTTGTAAGCTGGCACAGATAACAGCTTAAGTATTGCAGTTTCTCTTACATGAGAAACCCAAAATATAAACAAAGAGCAAAATAAAAGATAAGACAACAGGAAATAACTAAAAATCTTTATCATATTGGAAGGAAACCAAGAGACTGGGGTGGGGGAGTGTTATAAAAAAGCAAGTTGAGATGTATTATGTACATGTACCAACTCCCCATGATGAAAGTATTCATAATATACTACAAACATGTAGTAATACATATTTTAATTTTTATTTTATTTTTTTATTTTTTGGTTTTTTTGGTTTTTCTCTGGTACGGGGAACCGAACTCACGACCTTGCGCTTGCCAGGCAGGCGCTTTGCCGCTGAGCTAAATCCCCAGCCCCTATTTTTAATTTTTAAAAATGGGAAAATTGAAACACCATACCAAGCTAAAAGCTAGTAGAAAAAACACAGAAAAATCTTTGTGGCCTTCAGTTTGGTAGAGTTCTTAGACACAGCACTGAAAGCATGATCTATAATCTTCTTGAAAATTAAAAAGTTGTATTCTTTTAAAAGCATGGTTATCAGAAGGAATTAAAAGACAGGAATAGGTAGGGGACATATTTATAAAGTATATTTTGGGTAAAAGACACTCATTTACAGTGTATAGAGAATCCTCAAAACTCAATTAAAAACAAAAGTAACAATTTCTTTAAATGGACAAAATATTTGAATTGACACTTTGTCAAAGAAGATTTTTTGAGTGGTAGATATGAATATGATATTTTAGAAATGATGATTTGTGAATGATATATGAGATGACCAACACAAGTAGTCAGTAGGACAATACAAATTTATAAATTAAAATCACAATGAGATATTACTACATATACACACCCTAAAATGGTTATAATAAATAGAATATTGTTTCAAGTGTCGGCGAGCTTCTATAACTCTCCTACATTGTTGATAAGGATTTAAAATGGCATTACTGTGTATGCCTTTTTAAAATGTTGAATATAAACTTCTTTTATCTAATGATTCTACTCTTAGAAATCTACTCACGAAAAATTTAAGTGTATCTCCACTCTAAGTACATGAATGTTCATAACAGCATTAGTCATAATAACTTCAAAATGAACCCAAACAAAATATCCATAAGCTGGAGAATGGATTAACAAAATGTGATATAGACTTTCAATGGACTGCTATTCAGCATTAAAATGAAAGAGCTGCTGACACATGGTAAAATAGGATAAATCTCAAAAATATATTGCTAAGTGAAATATATGATACAGAAAATGATTACACATTGTATAACTCCACTTAAAAGAAACATTTAGAAAAATAAATTTTATATTACCAGGAGGCAGATCAGTAGAGACCTAGGAGTAGAAGTAGGGATTACTAAGGAAATTTTTGATGATGAAAATGTTCTATACTTGGACTGTGGTTATAGTTGTACAACTCCAAATTTGTTAAACATCATAAACAATGTATGAATGTTATGGTATATAACATACTTAATTAAAGCTCTTAAAACAATAAAAACAAAAAAATCCCCTTATTTTTATCTTTGAATGTCATATCATGGTTTTAATGCATGTGCAAAGGAGTTTTGTTTGGTAGGATTCGAAGGGGCTGTGTAGGGAGTGGCTGAAGCTGGAAATACTTTGGTCCTTAGAAAAACATCCAGTTATTAGTCCCTATACAACCCTGTGTCTCAAGATACTAACTTTGTCAAAAGTATAAAGAAATGCCCCTACTGTTGTTATTCATTTCTTCTCCTCCCATCAAGAGAGAAACAGAACTCCATTTTCTCTTGTCTTATTTTTTTCATCCATCACCATTTTTCCCTGTGATCATCAAGAGATGCCTGGGTCATGGCAGGGCTGCTGATTAGTAACAAAATAAAATGCTATTTTGGATGATGTAACTCATACTATAATATAACTAGCTATGACTACAATGATTAATAATTTTAGCACTATAAATTCAAAATCATGCTTCCTGCCTTGTCTCCCTCAGATCTCCACGTTGACATTTTTAGCCTTCCCACTTCTAATTGTCCTCCCTCAAAACTGGAGTAAAGGTTAAGTGCTTCCATTCGTACCTTCAGACACAAGCCATATCAAATGCCCTGGATCCAGGAATTGTCCTTTCTTAGCCAATAAGAATATCATCATGACTAGATTTGGCTGTCAGGTATCTGAGCCATACACATGCCCTCATCATGTCTCTTTTTTGAGGTATCCTAGGTTTATATAGAAGTGGAACTGTCTTCTGTATGTAACCCACAATCACTACAAAAAGTCCATTTCTCCACCAACACATTTCAGAAGCCCTAATAGGCATCCATCAGTATCTTTCCTTGGAACTTTTAAGACTGCTAAATATGCCTATGTCAGAGGTGCAATATATATTTCTCAGAGAGTGAAGTGTAAAACTAAATTTTCATCTGCTTATTTATTAGCAACCAACCAAACTATTTCTGACATAAAGAGAAAAAACTCTGAATTCAATGAAAAGAATAATTTCAAGTTCTAGTTTGGGCAGGGGAAAGAGAGAGGAACAGAGGGAAATGATAGACAAAATAGTGCATACATTCCTGCAAGATGTCCAAGTTCTAATCCCTGGGAACTATAAATAAGGTGGTGACATTATAAGCGATACTTTCCAGGTGTGATTAAATCGAAGCCCTTGCAATGGGAGATTATCCTGGGGCACATTTGTGAACTCAACATAATTGTAAGAATCTTTATAAGTGAAAGAGAGGCCAAAAAAAAAGTGTCAGAGTAATGCAGCATAAGAAAGACTCAACCAATCATTGATGTCTTTTAAGGTGGAAGGAAACCACAAACCAAGGAACAGAAGCAGCCTCTAGAAGGCAGAAAAGGCAGGAAAATGAGTAACCTCCTGGAGTTTGTAAAAGGAATGTAGATCTTCTAATGCCATTACAGTAGATCAGTAAAACCTATTTTGAACTTCTTCTTCCAGAATTACAAGATAATAAATTTGTGTTAGTTTAAGCCACGAGGGTCATAGTAATTTATGATATCAACAACAGGAAACTAATAAGGAACGGAAAAATGCAATTTCCAGACCCAGAAAACTAAACCTCAGGAAGGCAAAACAGGTTGGAAACTGAGAAGAAGCCGACAGAGAACACATCATGGTCGACATAATCAGATTTGCACACCGAATGCTAACCTGCATAAAGGTAAGTTGGATTCATTAAAAACACATTTATTCCTCATCTCAGAGGCTTCATAGTAAGGACATGTAGTGTCTTCATGTCCTTTGTAATACCCAGTAGAAGAGTCTTTTTCTTTCACTTCTTTCATGGTTTTTAAGATTGATCAGAACTTTTGTATTTTATAAGCAAGCTACATCAGTTTCATTCAAAACAGCCACCATCTGTTTTATATCTTATTCTGTTACTTCCTTGTGCTCATAGTAGCAATGAATCACATTATAAAAACAATACTTTTAAAAAATCATTAATTATAACTGCATATTATTATTTATATTATTATTTAATATAATTGAACTATTAAAAGTTGTAGAACATAACCTACAAAAGACTAGTATTCGTTATTTGCATTCTGTAAACACCTATTGCTACATCTTTAGCCCAAGTTTGCTTATTTCTAAATGAGCTTTCTAAACTTAACACTGGCCTTACCACACTCTGGCCCAGCTGCTCCCGAAAGAAGTAATCCATGTTTCTCTTTTGCAGGCTGTCAAGGTAATGCTGGAAGCGAGTGTATGTGTATGGGTAGCAGTAAGCAAACTGGTAAATATCTTCTTCTTGGTCAAAACAGAATGCAAAGGACATCACATAATTCTTCCTATGGTCTGGGCATCGATAGTAGTAAACATTTTTAGGTGGCAGCCTTTGCCTGAAAGATACAAACAAAGAAATTTGAGCATATCAGAGAGTAGTTTAAGCTTCCAAAGATAACAAACAGGAATGAAGGCCTAGAAACAAAGTTACAATATCAAGAACTCTATGGGGGCTGGGGATTTAGCTCAGCGGCCCAGTGGCTGCCTGGAAACTGCAAGGCTGTGAGTTCGATTCCCAGTACCAGAAAAAAAAAAAAAAAAAAAATCAAGAACTCTAAGTCATGGAGGTTGGAGAAGGATGATGCGCTTTGTTCAAAATTTGGCTCTACCATTTTTCAACTCTTTAGATGACCTAAAGTTTTAAACATTTGTTTACCCTAATTTTGAGCATTTGTTATATTCCTAGGCATTATGATCAGGTCTTGATGTGCAGTAGTAAATACGATAGGCAAGGTCTCAGTCTTCATAGGCTACATATCCTAATAGGAAAATTGTCAATAAAATATTAAAAATGAATAGGCAATATAGTTATGTGCTCTAAAGCTTCCTTGAAGGGAATTAAGGAATGTGATGTTAGACATAACTGTGTGAGACTACTTTTCACAGGGCAAACAGGTTTCTATTTTCATCCTTTCTTCTTCATTTTCGTACAAGATAGTCAGATCTTTTAAAATAAAGTAACATGCAAAGGAGGAAAAAGGACATTGAACATTTCTCTAAGTTATTACTATTATTTTTCTACAGAATATCCTGTGAGACTAATTTTCCACAGAAACACTTGGTAAATACTGCTGTAAAATATGCTGTGTGTGCAACTTTGTTAAGCCAGCATGCTTATTTGCCATAAGGAACACTGAGAGGCACCCGTGAGAAAAGGAGAAACATTGCAATCAGAATTCCCATAACTCAGGGGCTGGGGATTTAGCTCAGCGGCAAAGCGCCTGCCTGGCAAGCGCAAGGTCGTGAGTTCGGTTCCCGGTACCGGAGAAAAACCAAAAAAAAAAAAAAAAAAAAAGAATTCCCATAACTTCTTTGCACCTGCCCACTTCACAGAGCGACTATACCCTCTCACACATTCTGATATCCAAACTCTTCACACTGTTCCTCTGAAGAGATTTTCCTTCATTTCTATATATTTAAATCCTATTAATTCTTTAAAATTTCATCTTAAAATGTGCCTTTTCTATGATCCTGCACTGACAATTCTAGGCCTATTAAACTAATGCATTTTTGTAAATTCTTGCTTACTTTTTTTTTTGTTTGTTTGTTTTGTTTTGTTTTTTTTCCGGTACCGGGAACCGAACTCACGACCTTGCGCTTGCCAGGCAGGCGCTTTTGCCGCTGAGCTAAATCCCCAGCCCAGTTCTTGCTTTCTTATTGACTGTTTCATAAGTGTTTGCCCTTGGATTGTTTGGACGATCTTTAAGGCTCTGAATGCTTCCAAGCAGTGCTGGCATCTAGCCAGTGGTATCTGATTGTCACTTCAGTCTCTGACTCTTAGGTCTGAGTCCAAAGCTCCTGGTGCTGAAAGTGAGCATGTCTTCCTACACATAAGGTTCTTGTAGTCATGACATTATTTAGAATTCTTCGTTTACCATTATATCTGTTCAATGCCCATGCTTAAATCATCTTAGTTTTTTCCTCTTCTAGCCAAGTTCAACAACTTCAGTCTGGGAGTTTTGGTTATATGCTTTCAGGAGAATCCGTCTATGTCCTGCAGCTATCCCAGCTCCTCTCGTGTGTGGGTAGAACTGATTAGCAGACAGAGTGGAGTTAATGGTCCCTGGGGTAATCACTCAGGGAAGCTGAGATGCTGTGTAGGGCCTAGGCTTTTCCAGATTTCACCGAGGACATAAACGGAAGTCCATTTGACAGGGCTCAGTAGGCCATATTCATCAGGACTTTAAAATAATGCAAAGAATAAAGCCAAACTGGATAAAGCAGTCTGGAATTAGGGAGAAGAACTTCTCTCTCATTTGAATTGACTTAAATTTTTGTCTTGTTTTTGCTTATTGTGTTCTCTGTATGTCTTAGGCATTGCTTGAAGAGTTTTATATACATTATCACAATAATCTTATAAGCCAGAGACTATTAACATTTCCTTTACACTGATTTTTTAAAAATCAAAGATCAGATAGATAAAAAAAAATCCCTGAGGTTGCAAGGTTAGTGAGAAGCAGAGTCTGTATTAGATCTAAGCCAATGTGGTTCCAAAATCTGTGCTTATAATCCTTGTAGCTCCTTGCCACCTTTCTTTTCCTTATGGCACTCAACAGATAGTCTTCTCTTCCACTTCAGAAAAATCTGCTTGCACGGGGCTCTCACCAGTACTCTTTAGCAAAAAACCTTTAAACAGCTTTTTATCATCACATTAAATTTGTCACAAAGCTTCCTGTGATCTCCCTGTGATTTGGGCATCAGCACCCATCTCTCCAACCTTGAACCTGTGCTTTATTCATATCCAACTACTCACAGATCCCTAACACGACTGTATGCTATAACTCTTTATACTTGATCTTTCCTCCACCTTGTCTGCCTTCTCTACCATTCTGCCTACTTGGTGAGCTACTACTCATAGATGTGTTAACAAAACATGAACTAGTTAATCAATGAACAGCAAATATATAAATAACTTCCTATTCTTTAACCTACTCTTTAATATACTGCTTCTATCTAAAGCCTTCCCTTATTATTCATCAGTTTTTCTCTAGTTTGACAAATGAAAAAAAGAAATGAATTTTATCCTTTAGTTTGTCGCTTAACAAAGAGCAACATAAGTAAGTGAATATTTGGATATTTCTTCAAAAAGCATGTAGATTTCTTGAAGAGGGAAACTGTGTCACCTCCCGCTTAGGTACTGATGATGGTACAGAGCTCTCCAACAATATTTATCTTTTTAAGAAAGCATTGAAGAAATGAAAGGAAGACTCACCCCAGGAGACCAATGGTGGACATCACAGGAAGGCAGATTTTAGCTCAGTATAAAATATTCAACATTTAGCTAAAGGGAGAGTAGAGGCTTACCTTTCAGAGGAGTATAGCATGGGAAGGCTTAAGGAATTTCATTAAGAAACTTCCTACACTTCATTTTGGGTTAGAAAAAGCAGCCTTGTGATTCTGCTTACTACAGATGGTGTGAGACAATCTAGAGGAACCATAACCAAAACAATGGTAACTATTATAGTACTATCTGCTATGTGTGTACACAGTACTGACCATATGCCAGGACATTTTAAGTACTTTATAAAGTATCAATGCCCTTAATCATCACAGCAAGCCTCTGAAGCTATTCCTATTACCCCAACAATATGATCAAAATGAAGGTAGTGTTAAGAATCCTTTTGAAGAGAAGTAAGATGCCCATTACATCCCAAAAGACCACAGAAAGGAAAGGGTCTAACACTTGATCCTTCCAGGGACCCAGGAAGTTTCCAAGTTCTAACATGTGTGCTTTGAGGATACAGAGAATAAAAGCACACCTACTTCTTAGAACAAGCCATTTTACATCCTAATAATGGAAGAGGACACCCACTTCTATGGGGAAGGAGCATATTTCTTATTGTCAGATTTAGTTATATGTGCAGAGGTGTGTGTGTGAGCACAAAGACACATACCATGTGTGTGTAGATGTATTCATCAGATTCTCAAAAACTTTTTCTGTACTTGTTTTAGTTCCTACCTCACTGCATCAATTTAAATATACGGATTTCTCTACAGTTACTGGGCTATCTCTGAGGCAGGGACCATATGTTGTTCACCCTTGGTACCCCAGAACCTCACACAGATGAGATAGTCAAAACTGTTGATAAATTGGATAAGTGAAAATCTTTGTAAGTAAATTATTTCAGCCACACCAATATACGTACATTGTGATCTCTTCATGTAAAATTTTGAATCATACCATATATATATGATGTTCTCACAAACTTCATTGCCTTTTAAAGTGTATTCCACTGGGTGTGGTATGGCATGCCTGTAATCCCAGTATTCAGGAGTCTGAGGCAGGAGGATTGCTGTGAGTTTCAGGCCACCTGCACTACATAGTGAGTTCAAGGTCAGCCCATAATACAGAGCAAGACCTTGTCTCAAATAAAAAGTATTCCTTTGCTTATAATTGCCTATATTATACCTTTCTTTATGGTGTATCCCTATGTAGAGAAGTAAGGCCCAAGTCAAATGATACTTTCTTTGAAATCTTTGTCAGCAATTCTGGGATGAACTAATTGCAGATCTTTCTGTGTTTCTGACTTGTCCTCCAAATCTACAGTCTAAGTATAATGCTTGATCCTGAAGAACAGTTCAATACATTCTCACTAAACAAATGAGTGAATTTATGACTTAATAACTGAATAAATGATTGCCTTCACATTTACTGTCCTCTCTGTCTTCTCTGCAAATACATCAGCCAAATTCTTAAAATATCATTTTGGAGATTACTATAACACAAGGGAGAAGAGAAACCCAAGACCTACCAGAATATATAGGACTTTCTATACACAAGCCAAATAAAATAATATTCTCTAGATTTCCTTAGGATTCCTTTAATATAGAACCTAATTTCCTCTAAAATTAAGCAGAAAACATGGATGTGAATAGGTAAGTTCTAACTCTATGGACTTGACAGCAAACACAAATTTTCTTTGCAAATTAGCACATAAAAAACCCCAGCAAATAATCATTCTTTTCAAGGAAGTCCTAAAGGAAGTATATAAAACAAGGCATCACAAAGTAAATTAGATGTTCTGAAAGGAAGTAACATATATTAAGCTTCTCCTGCGATGCTAAGCGTCCTACCCGTTTGATGTACACTAATGACTTATAAGTACATATTCTTCCCTCCACACTAAAGCTGTGCTGCCTGAATTTCATACACCTAATCATAAATTTGTAAGATGACCCAGTCTCCTGCTTCCTCTATTTCATTTAGCAAGGGACAGAAAGAAAACTAGCATCAGCTTTCCCAGGTATATTTGGGACTGAGATAAGAACTCATTTCTGTCCCCTTCATGAGGGTAGTTGGATCCTATGCCAACACACGGTCTTTAGGCTAGGTATGGCTGGAACAATTGAGATCATTAACTGGCTTGAGCCAGTTGGCCCGTTCCCTTTCCTCCACAGTGTCTGGCACAGGTAGGCACCTGGCATGGATATCCATTTTATTAATCTACCCACCCTAAGCAAACAGGACCCACTCGAATTCCAATCCTATCTTCTCCTGAATAATTATAATAGTGGTCCTGTCACCAGCACATCTATTCTTATCTCTCTCCACACTTTCTCACAGCTAATCTCTTGGTGAGTCACATGGAGGAGGAGAAAGAGAGAGTGAGGAAATACTCAGATACAGACAACACATTTTTATACACGGGTGTCTCATCAGATTATCATCTTATCAGGGCAGGTGGGTATTAGGGGTTGGAGAGGACGGACAGTGCTACATATTGGCAGCTGATTTTTTATATAACAAAACAATATTGCTCGTTTCTTGAATCAACCTTTTTAGTCCTATATACTGTATTGTTTATTTTTCAGTTTATTTAATATGTAGGGAATTTTTTTGCTGTCCTTCTGGAGAAGGACACCCACACGCTATAGCACCAGCTGCTTTTATTAATTGCAAGCCATTAAAAACATTAAAATTAAAGCCAATTACTTTGGCTGGTTTAGAGCCAGGGAAACTGAGACTGATTATTCCCTGGTCATGGACAGCAACAATTTTCCTACCTACCAGTGACTGCTGGCAGACTGCCAGTGGAGCCAGAAAATCCAACAACAGGCACCCCATGCAAGGAAAGGTTATCAAACACAGATTCTGTCTTGTCCAATCCAGATTCCCAAGAGGCAGCCTCTTCTCTTTTTAGTTGTGTATGTTGCAGCTGAAAAGCTAACATTCCATGTAAGGAGGAGTTCTAAATTATCTGCTTTACCTTCCTCAATCAAGAGGCAGCAAAACAACACCGAACAAGGAGCTAGGAGTTGAACTATAATCCAAGCTCTTGCTATCTCTAATTTTTCCTGTGTCTTTATATAAAATATTGTCACTACATAATGCCCTGCATTCACCTTAGGGTTGTTGTGAAATCTTTTAGGGGAAAGCTTTCACTTTCTGGGTATAGAGATGGTACAAGAGAAAGGAGCAGAATGCTGGGTGCTTTGTGATGGGTAGCAGGCCATTGCTTCAGTGGTTCAAATTTGCCCTGAAGTTTTGTGAACAAGTTACTCTGTTGTTTTGTCATGAGTGGAACGATCAGTTCAGGTGGTGTTGTCATTAGATTGGAATTTACTTGTTGTCAGTTTGCATGGAACTGAACACAAAAGGCACTCAATAAATATCTTAATGAATAAATAAGTTAGGGAGAGCTAAATTTTGAATGGATACATCTGTGTTTAATACCAGCTAAGGAGGCTGGGGATTTAGCTCACTGGCACAGTGCCTGCTTGGTAAGCACAAGGTTGTGAGTTCGATTCCTGGTACTGGAAAAGAAAAATACCAGCTAAGGTCACCTTTTAGAAATATAGTCATTTGTACAGCAGGAAGGATGTGGACTTGGGCTCTACTCCACTCCTATTATTCATTAGTTATACACTCTTGGGCCAGGGTTTCCCCTTCTCTAAAGTAAAGAGTATCTACTTCATAGATGTGTTTTGAAGATTAGAAACTGGTATTTGACTAATATAAGGTACTCAGTCAATGGCAAATGTGATTATTATTATACTCTATGTGATGGAAGTGGTTGGTGTGGAGAGCAAAATAGATAGAAGGAAAAGTAATCAATCTTTCTACTTGTCTATATTTCCATGTGTTTGCTAACATAGTGAAAAAGCCCCTATGCAGTCCAGCTTTATTTTTCCCCTACTTCTCTATTGTTCTCCATTCCCTTTTCCATGTAGCCTTTTCAAAATTTAACTGGATTGTCACTCCTTGTATTAAAACTTTTCATAATTTCCAACCATACTGAAATGAAATCCAATCTTTAATATGTTGTTTTCACTTCACCAAATCCAAAAAGTGCAGAGATCATCTTGAGACCTTCAAATACTTTTCCTTCTATCCATCCTGTTCTTTACATCACTTCCTTTGTCTACTCTTTTTCTTTATTGCAAATGTTCTCTATCACCACCTAAATCAGACCCTCTCACTGGTCTCTTTTAGAAAAATCCAGTTGTTTCCCTCACATCATTACCTGTGTTATATGTATACATTATATGTGTATTATGCTGGTTTATTTATGGTTACATTTCTAATGAGGCTGTGTATATGGATAGGATGTATTTTTTGCTTGTTCATGAATAATCTAGCATCTAACCCGGTACACGACACATGGTAGACTAGTAGTAGATATTTGTAAAATAAATGGAATAAATATATGTTGGTAAAGGGGTAATGCCAAAGAGGTAAGAAAGCTGACTGTGTTTTGTTTGGGTTGCCCAGTGGACTCCCAGAAGTACCAGGCGCTGCTGACTCCTTGGCCAGAGGGGCTTTTAAGAAGTCCATGAGTTATATTTTTTCCAATTTTCACACAGTGCCTCTCAGGGAAGTGAAAAGAGCATTAAGCATCCAAGTATTTCCTTCCTCTCAATTTACAGTAATAGGGACCATATATTATATAATGCTGGTCTGTTTATGGATTCTAATTACTTTTTTCTTTTTCTACTTCATCCAGATAAGAGCTTTAAGTAGAGTGATTCATATCACTGAGCTCTATAAAGGTGGAGGTAGTGGTCAGAGGCTCATCATTATGTCCCCTAGCGCAAAATAGTTTCAGGCTGCCCCCTTCCTCTCACTGGGGAGGATACTACAGGATTGTTGTGACCAAAATTAAGAAGGAACTTAGTAGCAGAAAAAATACAAAGGCAAATAGCACCACCTGGAACTGCTATCTGATTTATTATCTCTCTGCATCCCATCCCCCCTCCTACCCTCAAGACCCATAGAGGAAGTACTTGTTCACCAAACAAACTGAACACCATCCCCAGTGGAAAGACTGAAGAATAGATCATGAGAGTGGATTCCGGTGACCTGGGAATTCCAATGACGAAGGAAACCAAGAAATGGTCTAAGTTTCATGTTGTTTAAGCCAGGGAGCTTAAACAAAAGAAATGTCAAAAAGAAGCTTGTCCAAAATCCAGGTTTCCAAGCTCAAGGAACAGGGGATGAGAGACAGTAAGGTTGGAACCAAGTCCAAGTCAGTGACAATGGATGAAGACCAACAAAAAGAAAAATTAGAGGGGAGGAAGGCATGTGTAACAAGTTATGTTTAGCTCTCTACAGTGGAAGGTACAATTACAGTCTCAAGTGGATAAAGATGTGACTGGAGGAAGAGATGGAGATGGTTCCTTAGAAAAAGTCAGGTACATACCAGGTTGCAAGCTAGGTAATGTAGAAGTTATTATCTTATCCTCATAAAGAGTATCAAGAGTGAGTACACTGTATTAGGAATGAAAGACTGGCATAGATACATAGTGAAAAGCATGGGGTCTTCAGCTGATATACTTTAGTTGTCATTCTCCAGGCATCAGATAACAAAGCCAAGGGTAAACACTGTTCTATGTGAAAAGTGAGAACATAGGAATGTTAGATTGTGACTTGTGGGACTTGGGTTGGTGAGGCAAAGCAATGAATGAGGAACAAATAATAAGCTATGGTACAATCCTAGGATGTTTGATATAGAGAAAGGAAGTGGTTCCCGAAGAATTATTATTGTAATGGGACAACTGCAGGACTTCAACAGCAAGCATTAGTGAGGGGCGAGAAATGGAGATTGACACTGGAGTCCGAGGTAGGGTAAAGCAGAGGTCCTTCAGTTTGTAGGAGAATATTTAGGTTTGGGGTTAGTTGTAATTCTGAGAAAAAATTCTAGGAATAGAAGTAGTGTTCATCTTCCTGATAAAGACTCACTGTTTGCAGGACGGGACTGAGTCCAAACACAGCTGGGAGTGAGTCAACAGGTAAGATGTGTTGTCAAACATACAACTTGGTGACACTTAAACTCTCCAGAGAATTTTCATATGGCAAGAGCTTCTTATTTTTGGTCTCACTTGCTCTGGCAAACCCTTCCCTCACCAAGAATAAATATATCCACCCTTGACCCACCCCAGGCCCTATGATCCCTGTATAACTCTGTGATAACATATATCATACTTCCTTATTGCTTAATATTTTTATTCATTATTCAGTAGAGGGGGCCAATAATTCTATTTGTTCACCATTAATCCCTAATGGCTAGTACAAGTATGATACACAGTAAATATCAAATAAATAATTTCAATTGATTGATTGATTGAAAGAGTGAATAAGAGAGGGGGTAGGAAAAAATAAGATTGAAGAAACGGAGGTGGGCACAAGAATGTATAACACAACAGGTAAGCCGCGTTTTGGAGTAAGGGTCAGTGGCTGCCAAGGGCACACCAATAACACCCTATGAGGACATTCCCTCACAGAGTAACTGGTTTAAATGTGGATTCAGAGGAGTCCTGTCAGATATTTTTGCCTTCCTCATGTGAAAAACAGCCTCTAAATCAGTTTCTTAGTGCCCATAATCTGCCTGTGAATAGTTCGGCTTTCTTTCTACACCATTGATCTTCCCAGTTAAAAATTTATGTGAAAAACTTTCATACTTCAGTAGACTTATTAATCTTAGAAGCTCTGAATTCATGCATTTCACAACCTCTCACTTTTCAGGGTTATTATGTTAATTAAAATAATAAAATGGACTCGATAAAGAGCTTTTGGTAATTGTGTAAGTAAATGAACTTTACAAGTCATCTACCAGCTTCCTGAAATTTGGGAATCAGAAGTGTAGCAGGTAAGGGACATTTTTTTCAGTAAGAAATTCATATTTTTTCTTGGAAAACCTCTCTTTCTAATCTATGTGGGAGTATATTAACACTTTATGCTGTTACATATACCTACTTTTGTAGATATATAGGGCTTTAGGAGCTATCTAGTCCAGTGTCTTTCAAACACTTTCCAGCTACAAAATATTTTCTTCAAGAGAAAGCTAGGAGAGTAATATAATATGCAAAAACAAACAGTGAAATAGAATTTGGATGGCAAAAAACAGGGCAAAGGGGGTTAGGCTTGATCTGATCGGATCCAAACTTTCCATTTTGTATCTGAAACCTAGAGAGGTAAATGGCTGGGCCAAAGTCACTCTGTGTTAGAAACAGAGCTAGCAACTGTTTATCCAATTATGTCTGCTTCATGAAATCTTCAAATAGACATTTATCAAGCAGTATTCTTGATTCTAAAGATAATTTAATGTATAAAAATGTATAAACCCAATACTCTGAAGAAAAAAGAGAATATAAGGGAGTAGAGTCAAGGAGAATGTGGTAAGTTTATAGGATTGTCAAGGAAGACCTTTCTGATGTGATAATATTTGAAAAAAGTATAGCAGTAGTGGGTTTCTGGGGGAAAACTGTTGTAGGCAGAGGGACCAGCAAGTATCACTGATGTTTGCCTGCTGTTCCTATCTCTTCAGGACAGAGCATTTGCTCATTGCAGGACTTGCATTATCCTCTCTACGTGCATGAAGGTTCAGACCATTAGTGAGAATACAGATTTATGGCAAACAGATATGTCTTTGAATCCAGGTTTTGATAGACAGTTAATTATACAGCTCTGGGCAAGTGACTTATCTTCTTTCACCTTCCATTTTTGGATTTGTAAATGAGAATGATACCATTTTTCTTCACATATTGATTCCAAGTACTTAATAATAAATACAGATTAAGGTTCTGACATATACCAGGGGGTTACAGTTGGAAACTGTTATTATTATTCATTTCCCTTTACATGAATGAAGGATTATTGTTATAGTGAGCATTAGTAAATTTTGACTCCTCAATATATTTTCTCCTCCAAATGGCGAAGGAATTCCTACATTTAAGTGACTCCTTCCTCACGGGTGAGTTTCTGGGACAACAAAAACAGTTTCACTGTCTCTTTAAAAAGATTTGGTGTGATTTTCTGATCTGACCAGGCAATTTGTGTGGCTTCCTTTTGCTGGTGCTAAAACCCTTTGCTTCCTTCTCACCCTCCACCTCCCGTTGGTTCTGTGTGTTTCCAGTCTCCTTCAGGTGCATTTCTGTGGGCTTCAGTTAAGTAGAATTTAGGGCTAGTCTTAGGAACTAAAGAAACTGCACCCTGTATACCGCCAAGGTAACTGGAGATGAAAATACCATATTTAACCTTAAATGGGAATTGTGTTGTTGAACAATAAAATGTAATAAAGAAAAATTTAAATTCCATATATGGTTTTTGCACTCACTGGAAAGCAATTTCTTCAATGGAAAACAAGATTGTATGAAAAACACAGCAAGATTAAATTAACTGATCCTAAAAGATTATTTCTAGAACTGGCATTGTAAAATTCCAAGACCCTAAGTTTAGAGTTCAAGAATTTCATTATAATGTTCTTGGTTTCATAAGCTTTCTTCAAAGTTTTAACAAAAAGCCAGTAAGGAAAAAATTTTCAGGTCATAGCCTCAAATCATACCATGTAGGCAGCTGCCTATTTTCCCTTTACACAGAGATAACTCAAACATTTAGGTGATTCTTAAATTAAATAAGAAATAAGAATGTGGTAGGGGAGATGTGATATGTCCACTGAAAGATGTCATTGAAGATCAGATTTTGTGGCAGCTATTCATAAGATTCAACTTTAGGGTAAAAATAACATTATCTTGTCTCCATGGACATACTAAATAATTTGACATTAACAGGAGGCATTGGTGTGGTAACCAGGGAAAGATCCCTGAAGGAAGTAGTTTCAAACCGAATCTTGACAGTAGGATAAAATTCAGTCTCATACAAATGGAAGGAAGGCTTGTCAGACAGAGGTAGCGTATGTGCACAGGAGCAGAGATGAGAAGGTACATAATGTACTCGAAGAGACTGAGCCCTAGAGATAAAGCTAAAGGAGTTTATGTGGCAAACTCCTGAAATCTAAAGAGGAGCCAATTCTCATCTACAGGGAATTGGGTAGAGTTCAAAAGTCAGACTAAGGTAATCAGACAAATATATCACATATGCTTTACTTTCAAAGCCATTTCTCCTGCTTTCATCTGCATCTTCTGCTTCACCTAATTAGCATGAAGGGAAGAAGATCTAGGTAATTTTACCAGTGTTCACAAAGAGACATCCATAAACTGTAAGCTAAAATAGAAGAAAGGGTAAAATTTCTTTTCTACGTAGGAATATTGAACAGCCACTATCTTCACAGCAAAAGCTCTTGCCACAAGCTTGGCCCTTTCTGGGACAGTTCTAGAATTAATCTTCAGCTAAATATGGAAAGAGAGGCTATGGCAGTAGAAAGGTTAGGAAGATCAGGCCTTTTCCCTAAAGTGGTCTTCTACCTTTGAGCAGAAGACTAAGAGTGTTCTGCAAGCTGATAAGTTTCTGAAATGAGAGGGGGAAAGTGGAGAAAAATAAATCCCACTTGGTGGAGAGAACACAAAAGTGATGAAGTCAGGAGGGCAAGTGGAAGGGGAGAGGCCTTAGTGGAAGATTTATTAGAAAGCACGGCTTGCATCACTCCCAGAGGCAGCAGTGACTTGGAGAATAAATTCAGCAGTGATTCCTGTTTTTCTGGGCTGAGACCTTATAGAATGTGGTAGCTCTCAAAAATGAGTCCCAGTCGAACCCAAGACCGCCAGCTTTCTGAAGATGGATTTCTAGCATTGTTAATCCTTATTTCGGTGAAGGTGGTGGAAGGAATAAGAACTTAGCTCTTTCTGGCTTAGTTTTTGTCAGAAAATGCACCTCTGTGTACCTGAAAATCAGTCATAACACAGTATATAAGTATCAGGCTCATGTTACCTTGGAATAGCAAAGCCTCAGCTGATCAAAAGTGTTTTTGGATCCACAGCAGCCTATGAATGCAGCCTGGAAAAAAGTTGTAACCATGCCTATGGATGCCAACCTGGCTATCCTCAGTTAGAAATTTAGTTAATTTTTCACTTCCTGACTCAGTCAAAGATGCTCCATATGGATAACACTAATCACAAATCATATACTCAGTGCCTTCTCTGTGCAACCAACTTTCTGAATACTGGAAATTCAGAGTTGAGTAAAACATAACCCTCCTTCCACCCTTCCCCCACACTTGAAAATTTCAATCTTACAAGGGACACAGGCATCTTGACCACAATGAAAAGTGTTCTGAGTGTTGTTATGGAAATATGTGCATATGTAATTAAAGTACATGGAAGGTATGCACTGAGTGGAGGAGAGGTCCTCAGTCAGGCCCATTTGAATTAAGCACTGTCAGATGAATGGTTAAGAGCTTGCCAAAGGATGAAGGTACAGTAATGGGTTTCTCAGCACAAAGAAAATCACGGGAAGATGGATGCAGAATTTTGTTTACAAAAGATATTTTTAAAAGTTAAAATCAAATATTTTCACACATCTGCTTCACACCTTACAATGCCTTTCCACTGCTCTTGAAAAGAAAAATCCAAACTCATCAATAATGTGTAACCTCTACTTCATTTTACACTGCTCATTCTCTCTTGCTTTGCTCTAGCCCCACTGGTCTTCTTTCTGTTTTTGAAATAACCAGGTTCATTCCACCATAAAGCCTTTCCATTTGCTTCTTGTTAATGTTTTTGTGCAATTCCTTCTCCTCTTTCTAACCTTATTGCATATGACACTACCCCAAAGGATTCTTTCCTGATCTCTTAACTTACATTAGTGCTGTAAGTGAAGTCTCTCTATCTCTCCACCGAATTTTTTTTTATAATATTTGCTAACCATCAGAAGTTTGTTTCTCTCCAATACAGCATAATCTTCTAGAGGATGGGTTTTACATTCCCAGAAGTTCCTTGCAAAGTACATGAAGTGAATACTTGAGTTAAATGGTGATTGGAATCTTAAACTGTTATGCAAGGCACCCAAGAAAGGCAGGTAGATACACAGATACATAGACATAGAAGACTAGTAACAGAGGTTATTTTAGTAATAGATTTAACAAATAATGTATTTTCCTTGTGTTCCACACATGCCATTACCTTGTTTATACCCTTTATGGTAATCTTGGGATAAGTGGTGTTAGCCTTCTTATAAAGATTAGAGAGATAGAAAAGTTTTCAATGTTATATTGCTTCTAGATTGAACTAGAATTTGAATCCAGTTTGTCTGACTATGAAAAGTAAATTTAAATAAATAAAGAGAGTAGAGGATGGATTACAGGTTGCCTGACAGATCTTCTACAATTGTAGAAGGTGTGGCTTTCAGGACAAATTGTGGGTTTAAGGCAAGTGTAACCTACTAGTATATCTCAAATCTGGCCCCTAGGTTGTCAGAGATTTTTTTCTATTCCTAAACACCAAAAAGATTCAACATGGAGCAGAAAAAAATTGGACCGATATATCCATTTTTCATTAAAACTCTATTTGGTTTAGACAAATAGAACGTGATAGAATGTGAATACTTCAGTTAATTCCCTGGATCTTTGAGCTTATGGTGACCAAAAATGGTGTTACAGGTGTACATGTATATACATGTATATAGTATAAGTCAAAAGTTAATTCAAGATGATTTACCAGAAAAATATATAATAAAAATATAAGTAATTAAACAAAAGACTAAAGGAGGACAATAAATCAAGGTAGGAAACTAAAATAAAGTTTACAGTAAGGTTAGTACAGGCCAGTACATAACTTAAGGCCCTGTGCATACCTGGGACATAGGTTTTAAATTTGAAATTTTCACTAGATAAATTTGGGAGAGAACTCTGAGCTATCATACGTCTTAAAGTTCAAAAAACAAAAATTAATAACCCAGTCCCTTGGGGTAAACATAATCCAGTTACTCAAAATTTTTCTTGGTCATGAAACTTGACATTTGTTCCCATGCCTGTGATTACTTTTACAGTAAATTCATTGACAAATTTCATAAGAACATTTTTATGCAGCACCTCAATGTGAGCCAAAGAAAATATACCAAAGTGCAACCCACAGAGGCAGATGTATGAAGCAACAAAATAATACAGTACAGTTATGCAGGCCTCAGATTATTAAGTTTATTCCAAAAGCAGGAATGGATACTAATGACCTATGTATTCTAAAGCAGGGTTTCATTAATATTATTTATGATGAGTAGGATTTTATTCAGAATATGATCACAAATAATATGAGGCTCCATTCTGCATCAAACTACTGAAATACTAAAGCAGATAGTCCACACATAACTAAAGCATTATCCTATATACTTATAGTCAATCAAGAGCAAAAGGACTGATATACTCTTTATTTTTAACTGTTGCACAAAAACATAAAAGTCATACATATTAACAAGATACCATGTAATTAATATTCAATACATGTTTGCATTGTGTAACATTTAAATCAGGTTAAACATATTATCGCCTTAAACGTTTATCATTTCCTTGTGGTAAGAACTTTGAAAATCTTCTCTTCAGCTTTTTGAAATCTGCAGTTATTGTGTCTGAGTCACATGAATGTGCAGTAGCACACAAGAACTTCTTAATCCTAACTATGGCAACAGTGATTAATCAACAATTTCCATTCCTCCCTCTTCCCTAATCTTCCCAGTGTTTAGTAACCACCATTCTCCTCATAAATTCTATGAGATCAACTCTTACATTCTGTAGAAGTGAGATCATGGATTCTTGTCTTTTTGTGCCTATCTCATTTCATCAAACATAATGACTTGCAGTTCCATCTGTGTCAGTGCAAATGACAAAATTTTTTTCTTTTTTGGCTAAGTAGTATTCCACTATGTATATGTGGCATATTTTTACTATACATTCCTCATTTGATGAACACTTAGGTTGCTTCTATTCTTTGTCTATTGTGAATATTGTTGCAATGAATATGAGACTACAAATACCTCTTTGATATACTGATTTAGTTTCTTTTGGTTGTATATCTAGGAGTGGGATCTCAGGATCATATGATACTTCTGGTTTTAATATTTTGAGGAATATCTATATGGCTTTCCATATTGGGTATGCTAATTTACATTCCCATTAGTGGTGTGCAAGAATTCCTTTTTATCTACATTTTTGCCAGCACTTTTTCTCTTTAGTCTTTCTGATAATAGCCAATCTTAGTGTTGAGATGTTATAGCACTGTGGTTTTGATTTGCATTTCCAAGATGATTAACGAAATTAAACATTTTTTCATGTTTCTGTTGGTCATTTGTAACTCCTCTTTTGAGGCCTCCTAGCCTTCTTGCTCTACTTATTTATTTATTTACTATTTAGAGTTTTTGGAGTTCATTATATATTCTAGATATCAACATTGTCAGGGGTAGAGTTTGCAAATATTTTTCCCAATCTCTAGGTACACTGTCTCTGTACTCTGTAGATTGTTACCTTTGCTGTGCAGAAGAATTTAGTTTGATGCCATCCCATTTATCTATTTTTTGCTCTTCTATACTATACTTTTGGGATCTGGTCCAAAAATACCCTTCCCCATTCTATTGTCCTGAAGGATTTTCTCTATGTTTTCTTCTAGAAGTTTTTGTTGCAAGTCTTACATTAAATCTTTAATCCATTTTGAGCTGATCTTATAACTGTTATGAGGGAAGTCTTAGCTTTCTTTTTCTGTACATGAACATTCAATTGTTTCTATATCAATTACTGAAAAGACTGTATTTATCCAGTGTGCATCTTTAGCTCCTCAGTTGAATATCAGTTAGCTACAGGTGTATGAATTTACTTCTCGACTCTGCAATATGCTGTTTATTGGTTTATGTGTCTGTTTTTACACCAGTGTTATGCTGTTTTGATTAATACAGTTTTGCAGCATGTTTTCAAGTCAGGTAATATACTGTGTACTGCCTTCTGCTTTGTACTTTTTGCTCAAAATGATTTAGGTTATACAGGGTTGTTTGTGGACCCACAGAAATTTTGGACTTGTGTTTTCTAGTTTTGTGAAGAAGGCTATTGGTATTTTGATAGGGATTACACTGAATCTGTCAATTGCTTCAGTAGACATTTTTAACAATATTAACTATTCCAGCCATGAATGCAGGATGTTTTTTTACATTTTGTGTAATCTTCCATTTCTTATATCAAAATTTGGTCACTTATTGTAGAGATTTTTCACCTCTTTGGGTGAGTTTATTCCTTGATATATTACTTATTTATTTGTGTAGCTCTTTAAATGAGATTGCTTTCTTGATTTCTATTTCAGATAATCCCTATTAGTACACAGCAACATTGCTTATTTTCATATGTTGATCTTGTATCCTGCAACTTTGCTAAATTGAATTATAACTTCTAATAGTCACCTGCAAATTGTCAGTGGCAATTTGACTTCTTTTCCATTTTGAATCTATTTTATTTCTTTATCTTGCCTAGTTGCTGTAGCTAGGATTTCCAGAGATATGTTAAAGAGAAAATATGAAAGTGAGCATATTTATCTTATTCTAGAGCTTAGAGAGAAAACTTTCAGCCTTTCCAAGGTACATCAAAATGCCAAACAATAATTAGACATTATTAAGAACAGCTGTGTGGCAACAAATTTGATAATATAATGTTAGCTGTTGACATAATAAATGGCCTTTATTTTGTTGAGGTATGTTCTTTCTATGCTTAATTTGTTCAGTGTCTTTTATCATGAAGAGACACTAAATTTTATCAAATACCTTTTCTACATCAATTAAGATGACCATAATTCTCATCCTTCATTCTTTTGATATGATGCTTCACATTCATTGACTTGGACATAATGAACCATCCTTGGATCCCTGGGATGAAACCGACTTGGTCATGATGAATAACCTTTTTAACATGCTTTTGGATTTGGCTTGCTAGTATTTTCTTGACGATTTTCATGTCTATGTTCCTAAAGAATATTGGCCTGTGGTTTTCTTTTTTGTTTTGTTTTATTCCTATCTGGTTTGAGAATCAGTGTAATGCTGTCCTTGTAGAATGTGTTTGGAAGAATTCCCTTCCACTTCTTTTTTGGACTAAGTTATGGAGAACTGATATTAGTTCTATAAATATTTGGTAGAATTTAATAGTGAAGCCACCTGGTTCAGGGATTTTCTTTGATGAGAAGCTTTTTATTACTTAATAAATCATTTTCTTATTTCAGTTCTGTTTAGGTTTTCTATTCATGACTCAGCCTTGGTAATATGTATGTGTCTAGGGAGTTGTCCATTTATTCCACATTATCAAACTTATTGGCATACAGCTGTTTATGGAAATGTCTAATTAAATTTTTGTTTGGCATTTTGATGTCCTTTTGAACCCCAATACCCCCAGTAGTTGTTCTTTTACCCCTATACCAATATTCCTATATATTTTCTTTATTTTATTTTCTTCCTACTGTGGATTTTCAAACAGACTACCATTAAGTTAATTCTTTTCTTTGCTATGTGCAGCCATTGTTGCATTCTATAACATTTTAAAATTTGCTGATTATATTTTTCAGCTCAAGCATTGCTGTTTATTTTATTTAACAGTGCCTATCTCTGTTGAGTTTCTCTGCTAGACTATTGAAACATTTCTCTGTGTTCTCCTCAAGCTTCCTTAAACAGTTGTCTTAAATTCTGTGAGAGTTTCTGCATGCTGATTTCTTCCTGGTCAATTTGTGGTAACTTATTCTGAGTACTAGGTGAACTTATTTTTTCCTGAAAGTTCTTGATGCTTGGCATGCTATGTTTTCTGGGCATTAAATGGTCAGATATTTATTCCAGTATTCCTAGTCTGGTTTTATTTGTGCCTGTCTGCATAGCTGTTTATTTTTCTGAGCTTGAGGTTACTTCTATTTCAGCACTAGATAGTGCCCAGGTCCAGATTTTCCAAGAGTCTGTTGTTGGCATGTTGTCATTAATTCAGTACTAGAAAGCAATTCAGGCCCATTCCTCAGATGCTTTGTTGATGTATTGTTCAAAAAGAGATAGGAGATTACTCTGTTCCAAGTAAGCAATGAGAGACAGTAGTCTTTTCCTATATGCTGCTCTGCAAATGCCTTCCCCACAGTTATTTGCCTTTGTTCAGAAACTACAGCATTCTTCCTTCAGACACTCCAGCAAATTCCTACAGAATTTCCATGAATAGACAAATTTCAGGCTATGTCACACGTACAGCCACCAAACCCACCAAGCTATGTCATACCCTGAGCCTGAGCCCTCAAAGACCAACATAACCCTGGGTTAGGACAAAGGCCCTGGCTTATATCAGCTGCCTAGTACTTAGGTAAACGTATGGCCCAATAGCACTGCAGTCAACCACAAGTGTTGCAAGCTGGTATAGAATTCTGATAGTTTGAGGCCACATGTCCTCATCTGGCACTGGAACTATTCCAGAGGCTCCATCCATAGGCAGACCTGATAACAGAGCTGTTAAAACCTGTCCAGTGTTAGCTTTCACTAGCCTAGCAATAGGTTCTAAGGCAATGGTGGCGAACCTATGGCATGCTTGCCATAGCTGGCTGTTTGTTATCACTGAAGGCTCTAAAAGATTTGCCATCACTGTTCTAAGGGCAAAGTCTTCTGCTTACTACACAGGCTTACCTCCAGTGAATGGCATCATGTACCACATTATGCTGTCCAAGGTTAAGATTGTGTTGATGAAGGCAAACCTTTGGCAACATGGGCTAATGCTTATCTGGGTCATGCTTGAGTTTTACAACTACAAGAACCTGCATAGTCTCTGGGGTATAAAAAGGCCCAGGCAGTGATCAGCAGTAATGTATGCCAAAACATGAGTCTGTCCTGCAGAAGCACAGATTCCCCTTGTGGTGAAGCAGTTCTAGAATCCCATCTGTAAACACTGGCCTGATGATAGCTACCCTGCTTGAGGTTGGGAGATGGGCACTAGACATAGACCTTTGACAACTGAGGATGGTGTTAACCTGAATTTCATCTGAGTCCCATAGCCATAGGAGCCTGCACAATCTCAGGAGGAGGGCAGCTGTTTTCCAGGCCCATTAGAAGACTGGAACTGATTCATCTGACAATTCATTCTGTTCTGCATATGCTGATACTAAAGCTGGACTATAGACTCCATTTATGAGCTCTGACCTGCATATTGGGGGTTCAGTTTCAATCAGGTGCTTGATCTTACCATAGTAGGTCTAGATCTTGACTCTGAGACAAAGCCTTGTGCTAACTTTTATACCCTGTTCCCCAGATTATAGATTAAGTTCTTTTCCCTACCTGTAGCTCAAGGTTGGAGGAGGAGAGGTAGAAGCATCATGTGGCCTAATACACTTCCAAAAGTTCAGTATGCAAATATTGGCAAGGCAGTAAGGGTCTAGGGCTTTGCCCATCACTGAGTTTCACCATGGTGGGCCTGATACAGGGTTTCAAGGCTAATACCTGGATTTAATTCTATCTCCCTTCCCAAAGTAGGATGTGTCTCTCTATGCTAGGCTGCTGGGAGTTGAGAGAAGAGGTAACATAGAGAACTCTTTTTTCATACTAAAGTCAGGCAATATGATCTCTCACCTGATTTCCTTAGCTCTTGTACTAGTAGTTTGGTGCATGAATGAATGTTCACTTTGGTGTGCCTGTGAGGAAAGGTCACCAGAGAACCTTATTGATCTACCATATTGTTCCCCTTATATTTAAAAAAACAACAAAACTATGCGACTGGATAGATGGCTAAGAAGTAACATGTGGATAGGTCCAAGATTATTCGTAGGAAAATATATGAGTTTTCATCTATATAGATCCCATATATAAATGGGCACATAAAAGTAGATTTTTTTGGTTTTCAATTTTAAATAAGACAATACACCTTCTTCTAATTAGAATTGAATTTTCAATGGAATCATTCACAAAAATCTTGAAATAAGCACATATTCCCTAGAAAGTATATTCAACTTGAACTCTAAAACACCACTTCAAGAAAAGGGAGTCTGAAAGATCCCTGTTCAGTGAGTGTTTTAATAATTAGAAAGGCATCTGCAATGAAGAGAAAGCAAGATATGGAATTGAAAGTCTACAAATTGTCTGAAGAATGTTGCAGGAATCCCCATGGGATATGTTTCCCACAGAATAAAATGATGGGACCTTGGTCAACACACATAGAGCAATGACAGGAAAGGACTATCATGTATAATTCATCTCTCTATCAAGTTAAATAAATACACAAATACCCCAACTGTGGCTTAGCACAGACTAAATATTTAAAATTTCCCCACAGTGCTTGAGGTCCTCACTCTTGCCATCCTAGGAAATATAAGCTTCTGCCTCATTCGCAGTTACTGACAAGCACCTCTCTTGGTCAGCAGCACCAGACCTTTTATGTTGGCTGCTAATGCTCTCCTCGTTCAGACCTAATTAGAAAGAGACTCCAAAACACAGGGAATAGACTTAATTATAGTAGTAGGTGTGCCTTATTTGAATTTGTTAAATGGATTCCACAGTTTGCCAAAGAGACTTTAATCATAACATCTATATCACTTGGTGTATGTGTGTGTGTGTGTGTGTGTGTGTGTGTGTGTGTGTGCGCGTGTGCATCTCCATCCCTGCCATGGAAAGTACTTGAGAACAACAGTGCACTTTCTGTATTTTTCTTTGCACAGCTAGTACCTATCATGTAATGGATATTTAAATTTGTCTATAAATGAATAAGTGGATGGATTAATGAATAAATACAAAATGTTTTTCCATTCTGAAAATATTTTATCTTGGAGTGGTTAACACCATCACTATCGTCTCACTAGTCTCCATTATTAGAGATACATCAAGAGTATTTGCTCCAGTATATTCTGTGTGGGATTTTACATATACTCTCTCACTTGAAATTTGATTCTACTTATGAAATTTTACTTCACATAAACATTTTTGTGTCATACTATAAAACATAGATGCCTCTTAAAACTTTGTTGAATACTTCAAATAGATTTCCAGTAGAAAAGGAAAATAGCCAAGCACCTGGATGGTGGCTTCTTAAGAACTCATTTTATAATCACTCATTCTGTGACCAAGCATAGTTACTGTAAGTGAATTTCTTTTTTTAAAAGATATAAATGATAAAATACCTAGGGATAATGTCAGTTCTAAATGTAGAAGTGCTCCCTGCATCAAGTGGGATATTGTTGAGAGATCCAGAAGTAATCATGGTCAACAGCAGTCTAATGTAAGAAAGAGAAAAGGAGGAACAGAAAAGCAGTAATTCCTAATGCTAATAATAAATATGATCATCAATATGAACAATATTTACTCAGGGATATAGGATATATTGTTAAAAAATCATTATTGTTAATACATGTGTTTCAAGGAGAACGAGTTCACAGAAGTAATTTCTTCCAAGATCACATATCTGACTCTTGTTCAATGTTTTAATTCAGTCCAGGGGCTCCACAATTCAGTCATGTGCAGCTAACTCTCAAATTGTATCTCATGTCCTACCTTCCCCCTAAGCTTCAAATATATACAAATAGTGAACAAAATATACTGTAATGTTTAAACTTAAAACAATTCATTACAGTAAAAGACATATTGCTATTAATCCTCAGAGTAACCCCCTCTCCCTTCTGAACACACACTCGGTGTTTCTTGCCACTATCTGAAACAGTTTTAAATGTCTTCTTTTGTGAATGTCTTCACAAGGTGTGATAAAAATACAGTCAATTCTGCTGCAACTGCTATCCAACAGAAAAGTAGACTTGTAAAATCATTGCAGTGTGTCCTCGTCCATATTATTCACCAGATCTGGCACCATTTGACTTCTGGCTCTTCCACAAAGTCAAAATGACCAAGGAAAGTAAACATTTGGAATCAGTTCAGGACATCAAGGCAGCCAAGCAGTGCAACTAATACATTCATGAAACAAGACTTCCAGAATTGCTTCAAAAATTGGCAAGAACGGTGGGAAAAATATTTTGAGGTGAAGGGAGTATTCTGAGGTGGGATTAATGACAATGAATTATCTATTATGATAATTTTTTAAATTAAGCATTTGTTGTATTTTCTAATCATTTCTGGTATGTAATTCCTTGTTAAACACACTTACATAGATGTGTGATGGGAGGGTCAAACCTGACTTTTCTGAAATAGAATTCTTCATTTTTTCTTATACGGCATTAACCTATTGCCAGGTCACAAATCTAGCAATCATCCTTGGTTCCTCAAGCTTCTCACCTCCAGCATTCACCAGGCCACTTCCTAATGCTCCTCACTGGCTTCCCTTAAGCTATTGTTTTCTTTCTGCTCAACAAGTGGCAACCACGCACAGCCAATAAAATAAAAATATTGATCTCCTTGCCCTCAGTCTTGATCTTTCCCTTTCACTACTGCCATTAGTCTAGTCTCTGCATAGCGGCCAAAGTGATGTTTTAAATATAAATCAAATTCACATCACTCTCCATGTTGAAAACCTTCTATTGGTTCCCCGTTAAAATTTAAAGGCAAAAGCTGAAGTCCTTATCACAGTATACAAACTTCTATATCTGATCTAACTTGTGGTTTGTTCTCAGATCTCATTCTTAATATCTGCCCAGTCTCCTTAGTTACACTGGCCTTCTGGTTTGTTCACTTTTTTGATTCCTGCTTCATGCTTTTCCCTCTGCCTAGAATGTTCTCCCCCAGATCTTATGCAATGAATTCTCTTATTTCCTTTCAAAGTTTTTCAAACCTACACCTCATTTCTTCTTTCCATCTTCATTGTCTGCACGTCATTTATCAGCACCTGATACTGACATATTTCTTTTGTTATGTGTTTCACTCATCAGAATGAAAGCTTTATAAAAGAAAAAAAATGTTGTATATCTGGCTTGCATTGTATCCCCAGGATATAGAAAGTGATTAATAACTGTCTATTGATCGAATGCTTCCTCTCCAGGGTCTGCACACAGCTTGACAGATAATTTTTGCAAAAAATGTTTATTACATTATAATTAACACAGATACCAAATGTGGAAGGTGAATAAGATATGTGTGTAGTCAGCCAGACTCAAGACCGCAAGGTTATACTTGAAGTCTTATTCAAGGGATGGCATAGTGTCTGGGAAAAGATGGATGAGTGACCCAAATAGTAGGCTGATCTTGAAATCCGAACCTAACTACTGAAGAATCTAACCCAAGTAACTGAGCTTTCTTTGGTGGAATTGAGAGTTGTATTATGGATGGGGGGGATGAAATCCCATTTGTCTAATTTGGCTTTTCAGTTTTAGTTCTCATACTTAGCTTGCTTGCCAAGTAGCACCTAGCCCCAGCTTAAACTTCTCCAGTGCCTAAACATTCTCTGTCACATTTGCTGAAGATTTGTCTGCTCCATCAATACCCCACAGCCATAAATTCTCCCTTCACAAGTACAGTGCTAAGCAATAAAGAAAACGAAGAGAAGAGGAAATGAGTATTTTTTGAGCATCTACTATATGCCAGTAACTATGTTAAATGCTTTACACAACTTAGTTTATGTAATTCCCATGAAAATCTAGAAATGAACATCTTCACTTAAAGAGTAGTAAGATAATAGAATTTGCCTAAAACACAGTACTACAACTAAGGCAATTTCATGACTGTAAAAAAAACAAAACCAAGACAAATCTAACAAAGCACCACATAAACATTAATAGCTAGGGTCCTAACAGAGCTGATGCTCCAAGAGAGTTTAAATCAGGACTATTTTCAAAGGTGTAACACAATGTAGGAAAACCTGGAGGAATTGTACTGTGTGCAGAAGGCAAGTCCTACCTGGAGGCGTGAGGGAAAGGAAAGGTATGGTTACCAGACAGTGAAATCTGAGCGACTGTGTTTGAAAAGGCCACTTGACAGCCAGTAGGGCTTTCTTTCTTTTCCTTTTTTGTCTTTTTGAGACAGAGTTTCACTATGGAGTTCAGGTTGGCCTTGAACTCTGTAGTCCAGGCTGGCCTCGAATTCCCCATGATCCTGCCTCAGCCTCCTGAGTGCTGGGACTACAGGTGTGTGCTACCACACCTGGCTAAGCGGGACTTTCAATCAAAAGACAGAGCCAGTATGAATGTTCAGAGAAGAAAATGGAGAAATAAATACCAACATTTTGCTTTTCTCTCCCTCTAATCTTTTGGTGGTAATCTTGGATGGCTGAAATCATAGGCCAAGTCAGTCTGTGGATGTGTTCTATACAGGTTAGTCTGATGGGTGGGAGGGGTGGGAGACAGAGAGGTCAAAAGGGTTACAGAGCAGCATAGGAGAGATCAGTGACATGTATCCTGAACACTTACAGTAAAAGGCATGGGAGACTTTATCTCTGAATCCAGGTTACGGTTCTTTGTCTAAATCACTGTACTGCGTGTTTTAACCTGCCAACTCTTGTTTTGCTCACTACAATGCTTGCAACAATAGATTATCCTTAACTTATTATTTTGTAATTACAATCTAATTTAATGAAAATTAATACTTTTTCACAGCAATCTTTCTGAAAATTCCTGTTTGGTTCTTCATGAACGTCTCATAGTTCTTCCAGAGTATGTATACATAGCTTTTTAAATTGTTTCTCTAAAACAATTAGAATTTCATTATTATATTTGAAATTTTAATATAGTCATTATAATGTCAAAGGAAACTTCTCTGAGAGACAGTCATATTTTCATATTAATGGAAGTTTCATTATAATGTTAATAGAAAAAGGGTTCAATCAATTATTTAATTCATTCACTAACTACATTCTACCAAAAACTCAAGGGAATATAAAACGAACAACTCATTTAAAACAACAACAAAAAAAGATTGTGCTTTCAAAATCTGAAAGGTATATTCAATAACTCTGAATCATTTTAATGTGGAATGACTAATCCCACAAATATACAAAAACCATGCCATATGAAAAGGACATAGGTTTTGAACTTAGAAGAATCTAGAGTAAAGTCTCAGCTCTAAAATTTGGTGTACAATTTTGTGATGTCTTAAAGTTTCTGAGCCTCAGTTTCATTTCGGCAAAGTAGGTGAATATTTGTAATTCTTTTTCATAGGTTTCTTATAATTCATACCCAGCACCTGAAAGTAACTCAGAGCAGTCATTTTTATCCTCTCCTCTAGGACCTGTCCCATCATTATTATTTCCTAAGTCAAGACAAAGGCACTTGCCAAGCCATAGGTCTCTACTCTCTAAAGATATTTCTCTAATTCTTAGCACAGGAAATGAAAATGAGGCCCAAAGTGTTTTATACTTCCTATAAAGGGAGGCCATACCTAATGTCAATGCATTCCAAAACTCAAGGCAAAAGCAGAATAACTTGAAATAGGTAACTTGAAAACTTCTATCAATGAAGAATTAATGATCTCTTGCATGTTGTTTCTTTTTTTACTTTATGGAAAAAAATAAAACAAAATTTCATAGCAAAATGTTTGGAGAATAATAATAGCTAATTCACTGAGTACTGTTATCTTCAAAATAGTTACTCAGAGCCCAAGATATGGGAATAAAATTTCTCCAAAAGATATTAGCATTTCTTTTCAATGAACTAAGAGAAACTAGTAGTATAACTGTCTTGTATTTTGCTTTTTGGTTTATTTTCCTTTTCCCTTCCTTCCTTTTCCCCTTTCCCACCATAGTGCCTCTTTCCTTTAGAACAATTTCTTCCCATTTCACAGTATCTATTATACATTTTAGAATTTATTTACTATTTCAGTTTCTCACGTTAGGGAGACAATATGATGTTTATACATATGAATCTGACTTACTTAAGAGTATGATCTCAAATTGCATCCATTTACCTGTAAAATTCTCAAGTTTATCCTTCTTCATGGCCAAGTAGTATTCCATTGCATAAAAAAACTCAATCTTTTTTTATCCATGCCTTGGTTGATGGGCATTTGGGTTGTTTCCAAGATTTAGCTATCACAAATTGTGCTGCTATAAACATGGGTGCACATATATTGCTGTGGTATGATGTTTTTACTTCTACCAGGAAGATACCCAGAAAGGGAATAGCTGAGCATAATGGGACCTTTAATCCTACTGTTTTGAGGAATCCCCATACTGACTTTCACAGTGTTTGCTCTAGTCTACATGACCACCAACAGTAGAGAAGGGTTCCTTTTTCTCCCTAGCCCCTCCAGCCTTTGATATTGATTTCTTGACACTATTCAAAAAGCTACTCTTGGGCTGGGGATTTAGCTCAGTGGCACAGTGCCTGCCTGGCAAGCACGAGGTCATGAGTTCAATTCCTGGTACCAGAAAAAAACCAAAACCAAAAAGAAACACACAAAATAAAAACCATAAAAAGCTATTCTTTTGGGAGTGAGATGGAATTTCAGTGCTGTTTTAATTTGTATCTCTTAAATGACCAATGAGGAACTAATGATATTTCATATATTTATTTTTAATTTGTATTTCTTCTTTCTGACAAGTGTGTATTCATCTCAGAAACCCATTTTTTGGATTCAGTCTTTGAATTTGAGGGGTCTGATTTTTTCTTTATATGTTCAAGATGTAAGGGGTCTGATTTTTTTTCTTTATATGTTCAAGATGTAAGTCCTTTGAGCAACAATTGGCTAAAATGTTTCCCATTCTGTGGGTTGTCTTTTCATTCTGTCTGCAATTTATTTTTGCTGTGCAAAGGCCTTTTAACAGGATGACATACCAGTTCTTGATTTTTTTCTATTTCTAATACAATTAGGGTTTTAATCATGAAATCTTTGCCTGCATCTGTGTCTTCAAGGATTCTGCCTATTCTCTCTGCTAGCAGGTTTAGTGTTTCTGTTGTAATATTTAGATCTTTGATCCATTTTGATTTTAGCCCAGTACATGGTGATAGATGTAGGTCTAGTTTTAGTCTTTCACATATAGATTCAATAACCAAATTCAGTAGTGTAACTGGATACAAAGTCAACACTCAAAACTCAATGACATTCCTGTACACAAACAACAAACTCACTGAGAGAGAAACTGGGCAAACTACACAATAGCATTCAAAAAAAAAAAAAAGCAATACTTAGGAATCAATCTAACAAAGTAAGTAAAAAGTCTAAACATTGAAAATTACAGTACTCTGAAAAAGAGGATATCAGAAAATTGAAAGATATCCCCTGCTCATGGATAGGAAGAACCAACATAGTGAAAATGGCCATACCCCCAAAATTGTTATACAGTTTAATGCAATCCCAAGTAAAATACCAGTAGCATACCTCACAGAACTAGCGGAAACAGTCCTAAAATTCATTTGGAACCAGAAGAGACCTAGAATAGCAAAGGCAATTCTGGGCTACAAAGGCAAGGCAGGAGGCATCACAATCCCTGACTTGAAATTTTATTACAAAGGTACTGTGATAAAATCAGCATGGCACTGGCAAGAAAACAGACCTGAGGATCACAAATGAGCAGATTGGAAGATGCAGAAACAACTCCAAACACCTTCAGCCACCTTGTATTTGACAAAGGAGCCAAAAACACTCACTGGAAGAAGGATAGGCTCTTTAATAAATGGTGCTGGAAAAATTGGCTTTTTGCATTGATATTTCTATTTAAACTTATACATCTGTCTTTTGCACCTAGGTGTCAGCATTCCTTTCTGTGACCTCTGGAATCAGACTGGTACTTACATTGTCAGAATCATAATTCTTGGGCCATTAGACTCAAGCCAGTTTATAGCATCAACTCTGCTAGTTCTTCTGTACCTTAGTTGAATTACCCCATCATTCCTGGTTCTCTAGCAGAGAAAGGGCAGATTAAGGGGTTTACAAATGGCAGATCATGGGGTTTCTTGACTTTTGTAATAATATGTTTTAATTACTATTCTAAACATATCTCCACATATAATGTTTTATCTATTTCTGAAGAAAGTCCTGATTAATAAAGAAAATGTTGAAAATCTTTAAAAAATGATGCTCTAAAAAGTGTGAACTCAGAAAATGGTAAAAGACTTAGGAGATAAGTCAAAAGACTATGTTAGTTGGGTTGGCATTCTTAGATTCATCTTGTGGTTTTTAGCCCATACAGGTTAATCTTGTGACAATGCTGATTATTAATTTGAGTGGATTAAAAGACACCTGGGAGACTAGTACAGTGTATTTGTGGATGTGTTCAGAGATGATTAGCATGTAGGCCTGCAAACTAAGAGAGGAAAAAGTCACCTGAATTGAGAGTAGCACCATGCAATAAGCTTTCAGTATTGATAGAATAAAAAGGGGAAGAAGGAAGAAAGGCCTACATTGAAAAGTTCCACAAGACACAAAATCAATATCAAAAACTCAGTTGCTTTTCTGTACACCAAAAATGAACTACTTGAGAAAGAAAACAATTTCATTCCTAATATCTTTAAAAATATGTAGAGATCAACCTAACCAAGGAAGTCAAAGGCCTCTACAATGAATATTATTGAACACTAAAGAAAGAAATTGAAGAAAATATGAAATGCAAAGAGATCCCATTTTCATGGATTACAGAGCATTAATAAAGTAGCCATATTACCAAAAGTGATGTAACATTCAATTTCCATCAAAATTATGACACTCTTGATAAAACTAGAAAAAATATCCTAAAATTCAGACAGAAATACAAAAGACCCAGAATATATAAGCAATCCTAAACAAGATCAAGGCTGAAGGAATTACAATATTCACATTCAAATTATACTACAAAGCTATGGTAACAGAAACAGCATGGTGCTAGCACAAAAATAAATACATAGAACAAAGAGATAGAATACAGGGTACAGACAAAGCCACAAAACTGCAGTCGTCTGATTCTTGATCAAAGTACCAAAAATCTTCCCTCTCTCTCCAAAGGTATTTGAGAAAAAGACATCCTTATTAACAATTTGCAGTTGAAAAACTGGATATCTCTACATCCATATGTAGAAGTTTGAATTTAAATACTTACATCTCACCCTGTGCAGAAATCAATTCAAAATAAATCAAAGACCTAGATATAGAACTTGACAATTTAAAACTGCTAGAAGAGAACATAAGGGAAACACTGGAAGCAATAGGAACAGGCAAAGACTTCCTCAATAGGACTCCTCAATAGTAGCACAGGAACTAATAGCAAGAATCAATACATGAGATTATACCCACTGAAAAAGTTTCTGCACCATAGAGGAAACAGCTAACAGAACGAAGACATAGTTTAGAGAAAATCTACTTTCTCATAGACGAATATACATTCAGTCTATTTTTCTGGATCAGATTTAGAACTAGAAGAATATATAAGGAATTTTTTTAAAACACCAAAAATCAAATAGCTCAATCAATAAGTGGGAAAATGAATTGAACAGACACTTCTCAAAAAAAAAAGTACACATAGCCAACACGTATAGGAAAAAGTGTTCAACATCTTTATTCATTAGAGAAATGCAAATCAAATCTATATTGAGTTGCATTCATCTTACTCCAGTCAGAGTGGCTACATCATGAATGCAAAACTCAGTAAGTGCTGGTGAAGATGTAGGAAAAAAGAGCTCTTCTATACTGTTGTAGGGAATGTAAATTAGTACATCCAATATGGAAATCAGTATAGAAGTTCCTCAAAAAATTAAAATAGAACTACCATATGATCTGGTTGCACCATTCCTTCGTATATACTCAAAGTAATTAAAGTCAGGTGCTATAGGAATACTTTTATGCCCATATTTATCGTAGCACAATACACAATAGCCAACAAATGGAATCAACCTACACATCTATCAACAGATGAATGAATAATATGATATATATACATAATGAAGTATAATTAAGTTATAAGGGAGAATGAAGTTATGTTATTTCCAGAAAAATCAATGCAACTGAAGATAATCATGTTAACTAAAATAAACCAGACTTAGAGAAGTATTACATATTTTCTCTAATATGTGGAATCTAAAAAAACATAACATGAAAGTAGAAGGGAAACTATTATTAGATAAGAGGAAAGGAATGCAGGAGAGGGTGGGGTGTAAGGAAGAATGGATGTGATTAAAATATTTTATATGCATGTATAAAAATATCACATTTAAATGCAGTATTTTGTAAAAGTAATAGCAACTAATAAAATATATCAAGAAAAAAGAAATGCTCCATTTCCCTTCAGTGAGTTCATCTTTTCCTACTGCCATTCTTTGTAGACATTAGGCTCCAGGTTTCTCAGCCTTTTGATGTAGACCCTCATCAGCAACTCTCCAAGGAGCTCGAGGCCTTCAGTCTTGGGCTGGCACTGATTCCTCTTCTTATGACCCTTCTGGCTTTGTGGACTGGCCACCTATTGAATGATCTGGTTCTCTAGTATGCAGACTACCATTGCAGACAATTCTGCTTCTGATCCCATAACCCTATGTAAAAACAAGGGAATTTTGGTACTGTGAGTGGTTCTAGTGGAATGCAGTTGTAAGTATAAATTTCTCTGATTGGTTTAGTTGTTCCTGAAGCTGATTTGAGACTAAGTTGCCACAGTATATTCTAATAATGTATGTAAAGAATATAGATATCCCAGTGGTACAGGGCATGCCAAAGTATCCCTTCTAATGTGGAGGCAAAGTTGTGCATATGATCCTTCCTAAAACCAAGAAAGAAGCATAATGCCTAGTGGCCCTACTTGAATGTTGGAGCTAATACATTCCTCATTTAGATGTATGTGATGCTTATGGTTAACTTTCAACTTGATTGCCTTTGGACTTGGCCCGAGATTTGCCTGGGTGGATCATGAAGACATATCCTTAGGGTCTATGGCTGCTGCTGGCACCTTCTTTGGCATTTTCTCCTGCTCAGCTTAGCTTCACCATGCTTTTCTGCCATGAGTCAAATTAAACCTTTCCTCCTTCTTTTAAATTATCAGTTGTGAAAGTTATATATTTTGTGCAAGTTATAAAAGAGTAAAGCAGTGTGTTACTATCTTGGTTACTTTCTCATTGCTGGGACAAAATACCTGACACCTAAAAGTTAAAGGAAGAAAGGTTTACTTTAACCCAGTTTGTGGAGGTTTCAGTTCATAGTTGTCTGGCTCCAAGGCAGGGTGGCATAACATGGCAAAGGTAAAACAGTCCATGGCAGACAGAAAGCAGAAAATGCCATCAAAGGAGGAAGAGGGATGGAGAATAAATTAATGTATATCTGTATCTATATATCTATATCCATTTATCCAGGCTATCTCCTTTCTAGATATCTTCCCAAAAGGGTCAAAGACATCATATTAGAGTTATACATGCACCACACTTTCATACTTGTAGCAGCAAAATTCCTAATAGCTAAATCTTTGAGGCAACCTATATGTCCAGCAAAATACTAATAGATAAATAAAATGTGATATTAACACACAATGGAATACAACCCTGCTGTTAAGAAAGATAAACTTGAGTCATTTGTAGGAAAATGGACAACCCAGAGACCATAATGTTAAGCAAAATAAATCAGACACATAAACATAAATATCACATGATTTTTATGAAATCATGAAATACCCAAAATATAAATAAAGGTCAGAATGATAGACAACAGAAAGTAAGAAGAGAGATCTTTCTCAAATAGGAATGAGATCAAGGGATAGAGGGATGGTGTAGGAGGAGAGGGAAAAGTGATGAAAATAGAAATTAAGATGTGTTATGTACCTCTGACAACTCTACACAAGGAATGGAAACAATATGTGCTCCAAGCATGTGCTAATAACAAATAAAAGACAAGGAATTTGTTCCTAAAACTGAAAAAAAAGTGACAAGTGGTTAATTTTTAGCTAAAGCAAAAAGCAAAAACAAAGTTATAAGGTACTTAAGAAAGTATTTCCCTTTAGGTTATACATATAGAATTAGTTTAAATTTTAAAATAAAATCTTAGTTTTATTTTTTAAAAAATTATCCTGATGAACTCAAATTGTAAAATATTATCACTACTACAGTAATTATTGTTGCTCTTTCAAGAGGCAGAAAGACTGTTCTTTAGAGAGCACACCATGCTACTCTGAGAGAAACTCCAGACAGACAGATGTCAGTCCCCTTCCAATATCTTTCCCTGATAGTGGTCTCCAGTCTGCTTGCAGTGACTTCTTGGCTAGACACTCAAGATAATAATACAAAAACAACACAATGCTTCCCGAAAGTGTTCATAAAATTAAAAAGAGCCCTCATTACTGATACCTTACTAGTTTGAGAGGAATAAATTTAATTCATTCATTGTACACGTACTACGTGCAATTTATCCTACTTTGCATTAAAAATATAGTATTCAACACACAACACAAAATGCCTGTTTCCAGAAATAGAAGACTTGATGCAAAAGATAGTAGGTACATATATCATGATGGTACAGAAAAAGTGATGTATAATGAAAGTACTGATAACTATGTCCAAAAGGTATAGGCGCCTTGAGTTAGGTAGCAATTGAATATCACATCAAATTTATGAAATTAGTAATATCAGTGGATCTGGAGATGGAGGGAGAGGAGAAGGAGGGGAAGGAATGGGGAAGTAAAAAGGATGAAGGTGTGATATGTTTTTGTACAAACTTTCCACAATGAAGGTATTCATTACATAACACAAGCATGTACACATAAAACATTGTTTTAGGCTTACTGGAAAAATCATTCTTGTTTTTCAGGCACATTCTTACTCTGTGGAAATAATATTATACCTCAGGACATTTTGTCAGGTCATATGTTGTGGTAGAGCTATGAGGTTACCTCCTCAATACAGAGAGAAGCAATGGAGCAAGAATGGACCTAACAGGTGGAGACATGGGCTTGGATTGTGGATCGGCCTCTGACTTGCTAGTCTGATAAATTACTTTACTCATATGTAAGAGGAGGGACTATAGGACTAGCTAAAATCTAAAATGCAAACATAGTTGAGAATACCCTCAGGTCTAATTGGTGCCTGGCCTTATATAAAATATTACAAGTGCTATATTTGAACAAGAGAGAAATAATTCACCCAGGAATTCATATTGAGTGGGGGAGATAGACATAAAAATGTCTAAAACCATGTTTTCTGGTCAAACCTGACAAGAAAGAAACAAGACCATTCTAAGAAAAGTCCAACAGGCTGTTCTAGTTTAGGCCATGGCTGTAGCAACCATGAGAACAGATGTAATCTGAAGACAGGAAATGCCAAAAGAGACAGTAAATATTACATCTAGATGGCAAAAGTGTGGTATAGCCCCAGCAACAGGTAGGAAGTAGGTATTACAAGAGTTGCATAAGGAATGGAGGTATCAGATTGGATGAGGTAAAGATCTCAAGACCCAGTCTGTGAACATCTCTCCATGGTGAGAAGTTTATTGCAACCTGTCCCTAACTTAATAACATGAGAATGATCAGAGAATTTAGAGGAACACTACTGAACTGGAGAAGCCATGCCTTGATGAGTTCCAGCAGTGACACTTCTTATTCATTAAACACTTTTCAAGTGAGGATAGGGTTTGGGACACACTGCCTCTATCCCATGGAGGGTTTAGGCATTTGCAGATGAAAGAAACATTCAAAAATCTATTTTGATAGCTGACAATACGCTAGCCAATGATTTTCTGTTGTGTTCTATGACATTTCTGCTGTGTGTCTGTTTTGTTATTGATTTGAATTATGGAATATAATTTCCAGCATGAGGACTCATGGCCAAGTTCTTGCCAGAGCCTTCCAGAGGAAGACAAGTGGGAAAGCAGTATGGCTTAGCGCCATGTGCTATTCCTTACAAAGGACACAGTGGGTTCTTTTCATATAAATTTCACTGCTGTGGTCTGATGTTTCTCCATGTCCCACAAGGTATGAAGGGGGAATGGGATGTTGGAACAGAAATACTGCCCACTTCCTGGACTCATTTCAGCAAAAACTAAGGGAATGTGCAAATCATAGCCTAAAACGAAGTACACACAAAATATACAGAGTATGTAAGGGAGGAAGTCAGTTTCCAAAATATACAGGTCTGAAAGCAATCTTAGCATATGGGACACACACACACACACACACACACACACACACATACACACATTACCCTCCTGAAGCTAAGAACATAGTGTAAAAAACCATGGAGTGGAAATCTACAGATTTGGGTTCCCCAAAACAGTTCAGGCATTAACTTCTAATTGGGCCTTATAAAAGTCACTATATCTCAAAGCTTCAATCACTTAAACTTTCAAAACAAGATAATTTGATTCAATAGCTGTCTCCTTCATGCCAGGCACTGTGCTATGTGGGTTCATTTAATTAGCAGAATGATTCTGCCAAGACAACATAATCCAAGTTCCTTGGGGACAGTAACTGCTTCTTTTATTTTACTTATCACTCCATAATATAATTAATTTGTGTAATATCTGCCTCTCACTCCAAATTGTGACAACTTCAGGTCAAAAGTAGGTCTAATTTCAATTAGGATCCCTAGGGTCCAAGACCTGTTGAAATAGGGCAAAAGATAAGAACAGAGGCATTTAGAGATTAAAGACCAGCTGTTAGTTGAAATCACTAAAACATAACCTAGGTGCAGGGGGCTGGGGATTTAGCTCAGCGGCACAGCGCTTGCCTGGCAAGTGCAAGGTTGTGAGTTTGATTCCCAGTACTGGAGAAAACAAAAACAAAAACAAAAACATAACCTAGGAGCAGACAGTCCTGAGAAGGTGCTGTGCCTTTGGCTCTTTTGATTCCAAAGGAGCAAAGCTCTGTCTCTTTAATTCCCTCTGTGTCTCTCTCTGTGTCTCTCTCTCTGTCTGTATCTCTGTCTGTCTGTCTCTTTGTCTCTGTCTCTCTATTTCTCTCTCTCAAATTCTCAGATGTAGGCAGGAACATTCTAGGGTCTGTCAAGCAAGATCAGTACAATAGTGCTGGGAAGTGTGCCACTTGAGGGGACTTTGCCTTCGGTGAGGTTTTCCATGGATCAGAAACCAAAATGAAGATAGCTAGGATGTTTAAGGCATGACCTTGAGATCAATACTTAAGACGGAGTTAGGAAATAGGAATGGGCAGAAGAAAGCCTCACAGAATTCTCGGGAGGCACTGGAACTAGAATGGTCCTTCAGGATTATCCCAAGATGGGTGAAAATGACCAAGGCCTTCATACTCTTTCCTGCATGAGTCAGTCACTGGAGTTTTTAGGAAGGGACTATGGCTGGATGTCTGTGTGTAGATGAGGCAATGCTTGAAGAAGTACAGCTGAAACTTATCTGCTGTGTGTACTCTCAGGATCAGAAACAATATGTCTTCTGTTATGGGTTGGATCTGGTATGTCTCTCAAAGCCTCACGCACTCAGAGGTGGGGGCTTGTGGAAGATAATTGAATCAAAAGTGTACTACACTCATTGGTGGATTAGTCTACCAATGGATTTATAGCTGCTGTAAGGTTGGACCTAGTCAGAAGCAAGTCACTGGGGGCAGAAAGGTATATCTCTCTCCTAGCCCTTCCCTTTGATCTCTACCTTCAGACTACCATCACGTTAGCAGTTGCACTCTGAGAGCCTTCTGCAATTCCCTTCCTGTTTTGCAGGCAGTCAACCATGGACTGAAAATAAACCTCTCCTCTTTCAAGTTGTGTATGTTGGGCATTTTGTCCCAGTAATAAGGAAAAAGAGAGATTTTGGTGTCAGAGAAGTTAAGTTATTCCTGTGACTATCTGATCATGTGGTTCAGAAGCCTTTGGATTGGGTTCATGGGAGGAATTTGGGAAGGTTTCAAAATGTGGACCAAAATATCCCTAGGATGCTGTGAGTCAATAGGAGATTATAGTCAGAACACAGAAGTCCAGAATGTTGACCAAATGCAGCCTCAGGTGGTTTCAGTTGGAAACCGGGGAACCAGGACCGTATTGCTAGTTGGACATGAAAACATGTATGCAGAAAATTTGTCTTTATTTTGCTTATGTCCTGAGATTTTGCAAAAGACTGAGATTAAGGGTGGCAGAGTAATTAATCTGGCCAAATAAATCAAGGCAGCCCAAGTCTGAGGCTGGTTGTCACATGAATCATGGCATTTACCATGAGAAGCAGGAACACAAAGTAGAGCTTAATGATTTGAAAAAGTTTATTAATGGTCAGAAAGGAAATACCTGTGAAGTCGGGAACTATAAAGATGAGGTCTGTAAAGTTTTGGCCTGTGACGGCTTGCTTTCTGAAAAGATTAGTACTAAAAAGAAGCAAAATGCCAGGCACTAGCAAAACCATGACGTACACTTTGGTAAATCATTGGATTCATTAATCTTTTTTCTTTCAGCTTTCAATTTTTTATCACTGCATGTTTTTAGTGCCTGATGATTACAGTCCTTGTGGGGAGTTGTTAGTCAAGTGATGTGGTAGAGGGAGGGAAGGGGAGAAGGGACTAGAAAAATAAAAGATTCACTGATCTTGATTTATTTATCAACAGCTTTAATTATTGCCTCACTGTTACCATCTCTTCCTACCATCTTTCTCTCTTCTTCTTTCCACATTTACATAGATGACCCACCCATCATCAAGGCTTTTTACCTGGTTGTGCATCTTAGCAAAAGAAGAACACCTGGATAATGGTAAACTGAGAATAAATGCTTTCTGAACAAATGAAAAGGATCTCCAATAGTTTTTCATTTACCCAATGTTCTCTCTCTCCCTCCCTCCTTCCACTCTCTCTCTCTTTCTCTCTCCTTATCCCTGTCCCTCTCCCTCTCTCTCTCTCGTGCACATTCACACACACATGAGCACATGTGTATGCACATACAACCACATATATACTCTCAAAGATCCACAAGTGTTCTCCAACTACAACTTTCCAACAATTTTCAGAAGCAGTCAATGCAATAATGATTTTAAGGTCAATCCATTGACCCTACCCATTGAGAGCCATCACCCTCATCCTGTTTTTCTCTCCCTTTCATGTCCAACATTACAGTTATTTCCATAAACATCTTTTATTCCTGCCATCATCCATCTTAGAAACCAGGCACCAAGGTAGAATTAAGCACCTTAAATTCATGACCTTATTCTTTAAGCAGTTGTTTATTACTACTCAAAAATTCTACAAAGATGTTCTGATAAGTATGAGTCTAATTTTGTTTTCTAACATAAACTAGTTTAGGTGCTTTTCTATCTCTTGATTTCCATTGTTCTTTTTTCCTGTCACTACCATTTTTGAAGACAGTCTCACCTAATGTTTTCCACTTTAGAGACTATCAGACAGGAGCATTTGCATATTTGTACAACTAGAATCAGAAACATGCACATGCCTCTGTTATCCTGTTACCATGGATGGTGTCCTTTTTCCTAAAAAATGCCCTCAGAGCATTTTCTGGATCCCTTGCTTCTCATTTGTTTAAGAATTGCACACTTTTGGTTACCTCCTGCATAAGTCTGGCATTTTTCCTGAATCATTACAATTAAAAATAACCTGTGATTCAACACTCAGTCCACTATTAACTGCCCACGTCTCCGCTCATCTTGGTCATACATCTGCACATGCATCTGCTACCTGTGCCTTCTACTCTTCAATGATGATTTGATTCATTCTACTATTGATTTTTGACCTACTTCTGGCCACTGATTTTCTCTTTTCTGTATGCGCCCCTTTTCTTCTGTCCAGCCTCTAACTACTGAAATTCCCTGGGATTTAATGCTATAGTATCTATTATTTTTAGCTTTACCTCACTTTGTATATTTTCTCATCCAAATAGCATTAAATATAATCTATATGCTGACAATCTCAAATGTATGTCTTTAGCCTGAACTCTTTTGGACTTCAGCCTTGTATAACCCATAGTCTACTCTTCCTTAGAGATCTCACAAATATTTAAAACTTGACATTTTCAAAATCAAAGGACCAATTCTCCTATTCCACCCACATTTCTGGATTTTTAAAATTCCCCAATGTAGCAATAGCTTCCATAGCTAGAATCCAGAAACTTGACAGTACAAATTTTTTCAATATTTTCTATCTATCTATCCCCCTTTAACTTCTTTTCTTTTTCTTCTTTTTGATTTTAAAAATTAAAAATCTAACAAAACAACAATGAAGACAAATTAAAACAACACAAAAACAATACATGACCTCAAAACAAAATGATAGGAATTAGCAATGGTTGCTACATTACATACTGTTATCTTCAATGAAGTTGCTGAGTCCACCAGATTTAAGAATGTAAGATCGATCAAACAATCAAAGACAGTAACAAGTAATATAAAATAATTGGAAATGATGCAGAGCCTCACATTCTAATCCAAGTCAATGCTACCTCAGTAGTGCAAAAAACCCAAAGTGCTGAGGAGAAGGAATTAATATTCTTACTAATTCTGTCTCTTCTGCAGTAGTTCACTATATCCCGCTCCTACCATAAATTTGGTCTCAATAAGTGTCTGTTAAATAATGAATGAACTCTTGGGCTGAAAAAACTGTATTTTGAGATGTAGTTGACTAAACAATGAGCTTCTTAGGAACAAAAACCTGATATGATGTATCTCTATTTCTGTAGAATTCATTACAGGCTAAAAAATAACTCTCTCAGGAAAGGCTTTTTAAATGAAATTGAGATCCAGTCATTGGGTTGGCACTTCAAACAATATAATGTAGAAGTTTTACAATCCTACCAACTGCCTATTTTGCCTGGCTTGTGCTGATTTAAATTGTTTAATTGTCTGAAAAAGAAAATATGAATAATAATAATAAGGCAACTGAGATTTGAACCAATTAACATGATCAGAAACTAAGATTTTCTCCTTTAGCAATATGACAGTTAAGCTTGATTTTGTCCACTTATTGGGTTGGTGGAGGATACTTCTGAGTGTGTCAGAATGGGTCAGAGAAGCCTGACTTCGAGTCCTATATCTGGTTCCTTTTCCTTTCCTCTCTGGCACTGTTCCCCAGTTTCACTTCCCTGTCGGTATGAAATGAGCATCTTTGCTCTGCCATCCCCTACCACCAAGAGTTCTCTGTCTTACAAACAGTCAATAATAAATTAAATCTAATGAGAATATGAGCCCAATTAAACTGAAACTTTAAATTGTGGATTTGGGGTATTGTGCCTCAGCAACAGTAAAGCTGACTAATACTGAGAACTTGGTACTAGAAGTGGGTTCACCATTGTGACTGTAACTGACAATTTATGATTTAGAACCCTTTGAAAATGGCTTATGGGAGGGGTTTGGGATACTCGGAAATGTGAGCTAGAAAATTACTAATGTTGTAAGCCTTGTTTCCAACTGAAATCTCTTGAGCCTGGCCTTTACTGAAGGAAACAAGGACTCCACTGATAGTTGTACAAGAGGCATGTGTATTTTTCTCTGGCTGAAAATTGTGTCTAACTTTTGCTCAGGTGCTGAGACTTCATTGGAGACTAAGATTAAGGGTAGTGAACTAATTGGGAATGAAATTTCAAAGCAACCTAGCATTCAGGCTATGTGTCATGGGAGTACTGCTGGCTGCTTTAAACCCAATTTATAGTAAGAATCAGGGGCAAAAAGCAGAGAAAAAAAGTTATAAAAATTTAAATCTTGTCCCCAAAAGAACTATATGTGAAGTTGCTGAAAAGAGATATATATGACTGCTGAAGAAATTGGCACCATTAAAAAGCACCCAAGTTCTTTGTATAGGGAGAAGAAGAAAGCTGCCTTGCCATTGTTTCTGTAGTAGTTTACATTCCCACCAACAAGGTAGATGAGTTCCTTTTAGCATGTTATTAGATGTTTTGGTAATAGCTATTCTTTCTTGGGTGTGATGATATCTCAGTGTAGTTTTAATTTGCCTTTCTCAGTATGTTGAAAGGAAAGTTTTATGTGATTATCTGTTTGTTTCTTTTTTTTTTAAGAACCTCTTCAGGGGGCTGGGGATTTAGCTCAGCGGCAAAAGCGCCTGCCTGGCAAGCGCAAGGTCGTGAGTTCGGTTCCCGGTACTGGAGAAAAAAAAAAAAAAAAAAAAAAAAAAAAAAGAACCTCTTCGGTTTGTGCCTTGTACTGTAAGTAACTACTTTGAAGGTTATGAAACACAGTGTATTAGCTATTATTTTGTTAAGAAATTTTGGGGCTTTCTTCACTGAGAAAAGGAAGAAAGTGGGAATGAAAAGAAGAAGGAGAAGGAGAGAAAGAAGGGAGCTGCCTTGAGGAAATCTTGGAAATCAAAATACTACACTCATTGCAGGCTCAAGTGAGAAAAAGTGTAAATCTTTCATTTGATAAGTGAATCCCTGGGATGTTACTCAAAAGGGAACTGGTTTCTAAATCATCCAGAGGCTCCTGCAGCCACAGTCCTGGGGGTCTGGCTATTCTTCTTGCTAACAGTGGATCTTGGTCTCATTCTCAAGATAATAATTTTACTAGCATGAGAAAAGCAAAACTTGTCAGGTAAGAGAGGTTTCTAGATTTCAAAGGAAGACCTGGTAGGACAGGAAATGTGTGAATTAATGAGAGAAAAATGTGTGAAATTGTGGGAATGAGCCAAAGATTCTTTGGAGACTCCTGGAAGTCAGAGACGCCAGGAATATGGAACACCTGCAAGGAAAGGTTCAGGGTATGAATGAACTTGCACAAGACAGAGGCGAATGTGGGCTGAAACTGGCAAGGACACAGTAGTGTCCTGCTGTCCTAGTGTGTGCTAGATGCCAGATATGGAGCTACAGTACTTAGTGTTTACTGTGCTGGGTTTTGGTCTTACTTTGGACTAATTCATTTCTATCTCCCTATCTACCACCCCTTTTGCTATTGAATGATTACCCTATGCCATTGTATCTTTGGATTATGTAACTTGTTTTTTAGTTTTACACACGTTCACAGCTAGGATTCTGTCTTAAATCCCAGAAGAACCTAGATTTGTATTTTTGAAAATTGCTGGATGGTTGAGACATTGGGCAAGGGATTCCTGCATTTTCAGTTGTACATAAGACTATTATACCATCTTAGGCAGAATTATGACCTTGTCTTTGGCTCCTCCAAAACCATAGACACATTAAACCTCTACTCTTTTAAGTTGTGAATGTCAGGTGTTGTGTCTGATTAATGGACAAGCTGACTTATCCATTAACCAATTCTTGAGTTAATTTGCTAACATTTAAAGATTTGTTATCTGGATTATAACATAGATATAGAAATATATATTTATGAAAACTAAGTAAGATACAGTACTATATTTGAAATAAACAGCATATAGTTGTTTTACAATGAATGTCAGACCACCTATTAGCATTAAAAAATATATCCTATTTGGGTAGGAAGTACTCCTGGAGAACATGCAGTAATTCCTTTGATATTACAGTTGAGAACTTACAGTCACATAAAATATAGTGTGAAGGATGAAATTAATGTGCATGCCTTTTTTCTCTATTATTTTTCTTTTAATAAAAAGTATATTACAAAGTTCAGGACATCTTCAGAAAGCCCAGTGAGTCTCAGTAGTGCCTCCCTGACCAGAGTGCAAGGCAGGTGGAACCTTGTGCACCCTCTGGGGCCTCGGTGGATACCCGCCACACCCATAGAGCATCTGCCTGGTCTGGGATGAATCCCGGGCATCTTCAGGAAGCCCAGTGAGTCACTGTGCCGCCTCTCTGACCAGAGTACAAGGCAGGTAGAACTCAGGGCACCCTCAGGGGCCTTGGTGGCTACTCACCACACCCATAGCGTGTCTGCCAGGGCTAGGCCAAATGTCAGACACATTTAGGAACCCTGGTGAGCCACTCTGGTGCCCACCCCCATTAGGGTGTGAGGCAGGTGGATCCCTGGGCAACTTCTGGGGCCTTGGTGGTCACTGTTAAAACAAGTCACAACTCCCCTGGGAGCTCAGCTGAAACCTGAACAGTGTCAGCAGCCTCAGGGAGTCCACCTTCACCCCTCCCCTTCCAGTGTGGGAAGCAGGCTTTGTCCTGGGCAATATCTGAAGCCTCGGTGAACACGACCTGCATCCCCCCTTCTCTTGAGGAAATTGGGCAAATCCCAGTCTCAGGAACACTGGAAAGCCTCCCTGACCTTCCCACACACACCTGGGAGCCAACTGAATGCAAGAAAGGTTGGGAGCACCTTGGACCACACCTAAGCACCACTGACCAGCACAGGAGCTGCACTGAGCACTGTGGATCTTCAGACACTCACCCTGCCACTAACACACAATCAGGAGAGTGAGGCTGAACTCCAGGGAGCCTCTGAATCTTCAAAAATGACAAAATGAAGGAGAAAAATGCAACCCCAGACCTCCACACCACCCAAAACAAGTCCAGGAGACATTAACACAGAAGAGCCTGGAAGTCATACACTTGAAATTTCTGAAATGATAGCACCTGAAGTAAAGAAACAACTCCATCAGGCCATAGAAGACATCAGATCAGAAATAATGCCTCAGGTGAAAAAAGAAATGACAACAGTAATGAAAGAAATGTTCAGCATATAAATTTTTTTGACATTGAGAAAAAAATAGAAGAGCATAGACAACTCATGGAAACCTTCAGTGAACAATAGAGAAAAGAAATAGAAGGTATGAAACAGATACAAACAGATATCCAGGAAATTAAAAATTCCATTGAAAGCTTGCAAAACCAAATGAACGAAGCTGAAGATAGACTTTCAGACCTTGAAGTCAGCCTTGCCACCAATGAACATGAAAGGAAGATCTCTTAAAAAAAAAAACAAGGAACCACGAAATAACAATTCAACAACTGCAAGACGAAGCAAAGAAAAACTATGTCAGAGTAATAGGTATTAATGAAACAGCAGGTGTCAATACAAATGACATAAAAAGACTATTTGCAGAAATAATAGCAAAAAATTTCCCAGGCATGGTAAAAGAATCAAACATTCACATAGGTGAAGCATGTAGAATTCCAGTTAATCATAACCAAAATAAATCTACACCCAGACATATAGTGATTAAGATCCCAGAAACTCAACAAAAGCTCAGAATATTAAAAGCTGTTAGAGAAAAGAAACAGATCAATTATAAAGGAAACCTATCAGAATCACAACAGACTTTTCAACACAGACCATCAAGGCAAGAAGAGCTTGGAGTGAAGTATTTCCGGTACTGAAAGAAAACAACCTCCAACCCAGATTGATGTACCCTGCAAAACTCTCTTTCAAATTTAATGGAGAAATAAAATATTTTCATGATAAAGAACAACTGAAGAAATTCATGAGTGCCAAACCAATCCTACGAACAGTACAAAAAGATATCCTAGAAAGAGATAAAACAGACTGCAACTTCAAGAACAACAACAGAAAGGAACCACCAAGCAGAGTAAGCAATTAAATGGAGGGAAAAAGGAGGATCCAACAGCAGGAAAATATCATGACAAAGATTAGCCAGCGCATACAAGTTATAACCATCAATGTAAATGGTCTCAATGCACCACCCAAAAGAAGCAGACTAGCAGAGTGGATCAGGAAACAAAATCTAACTATATGCTGTGTACAAGAAACACATTTAACTCAAAAGGAAATTCATAGGCTGAAAATTAAAGGATGGAAAACAATACTCCATGTGACAGGAACCCAGAAAAAAGCAGATGTAGCTATTCTGTTTGCAGACAACATGAACTTCAAACCAAGAACAATCAAAAGAGATAAAGAAGGTCACTACATATTTATGAGGGGGAAGCTTCAAGAGGAAGAGATAAAAATTGTAAACATCTATGCACCAAATATAGGAGCACCCACCTATATAAGACAAATTTTAACAGACAAATTTTAACAAAAATGAAATAAGTAGCAACACAATCGTAACAGGGGACTTTAACACACCATTGTCACAAAGAGATAGATCAACTAGACAAAAATTGGGAAAGAAATAACAGAACTTAACCAAATGTGTGAACATATGGATGTAGTAAATCTTTACAGAGTGTTCCACCCAACAGCATCAGAATACACATTCCTCTCAGCTGCACATGGGACGTTCTCTAAAATAGACCATATACTAGTACATAGAACATGTTTAAGTAAAGGCAAAGGAATTGAAATTATCCCATGTATACTATCAGACCACAGTGCAATGAAATTGGAAATTAATGAAAAAAGAAAACACAAAAACTCCATAAACAGTTGGAAATGAAATAA
>NW_004955464.1:9624660-9626312 GCF_000276665.1 Chinchilla lanigera | reverse complement strand
AGAGATTAAACACTATTTACAATCAAACGAAAATGTACATACAACCTACAGGAACCTGTGGGATGTAATGAAAGCGGTCCTCAGAGGGATATTTATAGCAGTGAACTCCCACCTCAGGAAAATAGAACAAGCACAAACAAACAATCTTATGCTGCAACTCAAGCTCTTACAAAAAGAAGAGCAAGTCAAATCCTGAACCCAAAGAAGGCAGGAAATTATAGGGCTCAGAGAAGAAATTAACACAATGGAGACTAAAAAAAAAAAATACAAAGAATTAATGAATCAAAGAGTTGGTCATTGAAAGAATAAATAAAATAGGTAAAACTCTAGTCAACCTTGTCAAAAAAAGGAAAGAAAGCTGAAATACATGCAATAAGGAATGAAAGGGGTGAAATCACTACAGATCCTGAAGAAATTCAGAAGATCATCAATACCTACTTTGAAAATCTTTACTCTTATAGGATGGAAAACACAGAGGAAATGGATGGATTTCTAGATACATATGAATTACCAAAGCTGAGTGAAGAAGATATAAAAATCCTGAATAACTCAATATCAGCCAGTGAAATTAAGAATGTAATTAAAAACCTGCCAATGAAGAAAAGCCCATGTCCTGATGGGTTCACAGCTCAATCTTACAAGCAATTTAGGGAAGAGTTAACATCAATTCTTCTCAAACTCCTTAATGAAATTGAAAGGGAAGGAATTCTCCCCAACTCATCCCTGAAGGCAAGTATTATCCTGATACCAAAACCAGAGAAAGACTCAACCAAGATAGAGAACTACAGGCCAATCTCCCTAATGAATATAGATGCAAAAATTCTCAATAAAATACTAGCAAACAGAATACAACAAATTATCAAGAAGATTATACACCAGGACCAAGTGGGATTCATACCAGGAATGCAGGGACAGCTCAATATATGCAAATCAATTAATGTAATACACCATGTCAATAGAGCCAAGGACAAAAATCACATGATCATCCCCATCGATGCAGAAAAAGTCTTCAATAAAGTCTAACACTCATTCATGTTGAAAACCCTACAGAGAATAGGAGTAGATGGCCTTTACCTCAGGCTGATCAAAGCCATCTATGATAAATCAACAGCTCACATCATACTAAATGGTCAAAAATTTAAAGCTTTCACTTCAAAATCAGGAACAAGACAATGATGTCCACTGGCACCACTTTTATTCAATATAGTTCTGTAAACATTAGCTAGAGCAATTAAACAAGAGAGAGAAGTAAAAGGAATAAGGACAGGAAAGGAAGAAGTGAAATTATCATTATTTGCAGATGACATGATACTCTACATAGAACACCCCAAAAACTCCACCAAAAGGCTCATGGATTTAATAACCAAATTCAGTAGCATAGCTGGATACAAAATTAATGCTCAAAAATCAATAGCATTCCTGTACACAAGTAAAAAACATTCCTGTACACAAGTAACAAACAGACTGAGAGAGAAATTAGGGAAACTACACCTTTCACAATAGCTTCTAAAAAGATGAAATACTTAGGAATCAATCTAACAAAAGAAGTAAAAGATCTATACAGTGAAAATTATAGTACTCTGAAAAAAGAGATCAAAGAGGATATCAGAAAATGGAAAGATATTACTTGCTCATGGATAGGAAGAACCAAC
>NW_004955464.1:9622469-9623645 GCF_000276665.1 Chinchilla lanigera | reverse complement strand
AAAGATGAACTCGGGGCTGGGGATTTAGCTCAGCGGCAAAACGCCTGCCTGGCAAGCGCAAGGTCATGAGTTCAGTTCCCGGTACCGGAGAAAAAAAAAAAAAAAACATGAACTCGAGGCTTTTGTAGGTAAATAGATGCAACTAGACACCATCATCATAAGTGAAATAAGTAAGACCCAGATGTGTAAACATCATATTGTGTCCTTGGGGTTGGAACCTGAAAGACTAGGTAAAACTCAAAACATTCAATACATGATAGGAAAGGGAAAGAAATTGCTCAAAAGAAGGAATGACTGGGATGAGGGAAAGAAAAAAAAGGAAAGAAGGAAGGCAAAACAAAAATATATATATGAATAGCTGCAAAGACTGCATTGCTGTTGTCTGGTGGTGTATTGAAATGAACAGTTAATGCTCACAATGTTTTATGTTCTGGTCGACTTTGCATGCTTGGGTCTGGTTGTCTGAGCAACTGATCTGAAGGTAACAATATGCAATGGAATTATAATGGTGAACTCCTACCATGTTGTCTAGTGAAACTCTGTATTATCTCTAAGGTTTTATTGAATTATTTTCTTATTCTTTTTAATGGTTTGAGCAATCTTTCATTCTTACATCTCATAATCTGAGCAATGTAGTTGAGGATAGAGACATGCAATGTAACAACCACTGCTGAATTGTATTATTTTGTCTTTAGACCCTGTATCACTTTGAATGTTCTTGCTCTGATTTGTTTATGTTGGTGATATTGGTATGCTGCTACTGTTCTATTTTTTGTTTGTTTGTTTCTCATTTACTACTCTCTTTAAAATAAAATTTAAAAAGTAAAAAAAAAGAGTAGAACTTCTCCTCATCGTATGCTTTAAAATTTTACCTTGGCATGTATCTACTCTTTGACTTTATACTTTTGTTTTGTAACTCATTATGTATCCATAAATACATGGTATGATATTTCTTGTGTAAAAAAAAAAGAGAAAAACGAAGTTCTATCATGTGGTTTTAGGAAGGAAAAATGTACTATAATACTTTTATCACAGTGGTACCTCAATTAACAAACCAAGTGAAACTATGAAATGAATTCTGCAACCAGAATCATGTGAAATATTAAGTTCATGGAAAGAGGTTTTATATATATAATATATAATATATATTATATATTTTATATATTATATATTTTA
>NW_004955464.1:9585048-9622231 GCF_000276665.1 Chinchilla lanigera | reverse complement strand
TATAAAAGAAATTTTTTGATGAATGTAAAATAAAAATTAAGCATATGTTATATACATACATTTCAAAATTATATGTATAGTTGATAATTATTATAATTGAGTAAGAGAGATGAAACTTATAGTGATAATCCCCTTTGAAATCACCAGCATCTTCCATTCTCTGTGATACTCATGACCCACTGACATAAGTATACCTATCAAAACTTATCAATATGTCAGTGGCTTGAGAGAACACAAAAACTATAGTGTTTGCTCTGAAGAAAGACTACCTTGTTGTCTTCTTGAAGGTATAAGATGGTGGTATATGACAAATATGTCTACTGAGAGACTTGAGTCAAGCGTAATTCTGAAAAACTTAATCCCAAATTGTTTTAAAATACGTTAACACTTTATTCCCATGTGTACTTATTTTCATGTGGAAGAGCTATGAAAAAGTAATCTCTGTCAAAATAAGGTTTAAGAAAATCTTTTGATGAATATAAAACAAAACTTAAACATAGTTAAGAATGCATTGTACCATGGTTTAATTGGCAAGTATTTTCTTTCTTTGTAATACATAAATTAATGGTGTATCTTACAGCTTCTTAAATTGGATGAAATGTAGTAAGTAACACCAAATAAAATCCTGCAGGCTTTGTAGCACTTTCTTTAAAAGTATTCTGATCAAACAAATCTTGTACTGAATAAACAAATTTAGGTTGTGATTACATTAAGATATAATTAACCCAGATATTGAATAGCACATATGATTAACTATAAAGAATAAGAACTCTGAAATTCAACCCACTTGTAGTTTAATTCCGACTCCCTCATATAACAATCTGTGACCTTAGTCGGTTTTTTATTTTTTAAAATTAGTCAAATAATAATATGAATTTTTAAAATTTTAATGTAAAAATTAAATGAGATAATGTTAATAAAGTAATTAGCAATATCTCTCACCAAGAAATGCCTCAGTGTCTGTTAACCATTGTATTACTATTATCACTATTAATATTATAATAATATCATGTTACTTGATGTTTACAATATCTATTTGAGACTATTATTATTTTTGTTGCTAAATGAGGATTGGATTCTTAGAAACTTTCTACTGGAAAAGGACTAAATAGATCATTGGTTATTTAAAAACTCAAAATGAGTATACTATAAGTCAGTTAATTATCAGCAGCTGAATTAAGTGCCTTGCCTTTATTTATTTGTTTTTTTTTTTTTTTTTTTTTTTTGGTTTTTCTCCGGTACCAGGAACCGAACTCACGACCTTGCGCTTGCCAGGCAGGCGCTTTTGCCGCTGAGCTAAATCCCCAGCCCCTCTTTATTTATTTTTAAAGAGCTCAGTTGGGAGGAAAAATGCATAGAAAGGAGCATAAAAGATATATAGGTGATTTACTCTTGAAGATATTCTGAAATTTATCTGAATAAAGCCAGGTCAGAGAAGAACACTCTTTTGGTATCTTATAAAGACAGCTTTTTTTTAACATGGAAGACAACAAAGGACTACATTGAGAGGTGTCTCAAGAAATAGTCCTATGGTTACCTTCTTCTTAGAGTTAATGAAGGGGCTGAGAATGTTGTTTATCATATAATAACCTATAATCTTTAAAGAGTACCTGCCCTCTCACTATCACCCTGGATCTCACTGTCAATGAAACTTGTATTTTTACTGAGCAATTTAGGTGAGTTTTGTAATGAATAGTGTGTCATAATTCTGTCCTTATAATCTATCTGCCTTGGCTGGTAGGAAATTTAAATTCAAGTTTACTATTCAACCCGAAGAAATGTGAGCATTACCACTACTTCTGAATTCTTTCTTTTCCTGCTGTTGTTTTGCTGCAAGTAACAACTTGAGAGATATCTCTAAAATGGGAATAAATTTGATGGCTTTGGGGAGAGTGAGAGACCACTCTAGTTGGATCACTTTTAGAGTGGCTAAGAGATGAAGCTGTAAATATATATACATCCTTCTTTGGAAGCAATGACATGTTCTGTATTTTCATAATCCACTTCAAAGAATCTATTAAGTGAAATATAATAAATAAATCATTCAACAAGCAAAATATATAACTGTTCACATGTATTCTATAGATTTCCTGAAAAATGAAGAAACCACCTTTCTTCTGCCTTCAACCCTGGTTTGCAATGAAGAATGCAGAAAAGAAGGATGAAGCTTAAATGATAGTAGGTAAAGCATTATTTTTAGGAAGAATGGAATGCCTTGTGGAGGAAAAATCTTTCATCAGCATTTGCTTGGCTGGAGCCCTTCCCTACTTCCCCATCACCTGCTACTGGAGATCTAATTCAATCACATAAGCATGCCATTTGTGCCAGTCCTCACCATGGAACTGCTTTACAAGCAATCTAGAGGCCATAAGAGGGCAAATAGGCTAATGTAGGTGTATGGACAGATAGGATCTGGTTTGAAACCAATTCTGTCTCCTACTCATGTCACCTTAGGCATGCCACCATTTTGAGACTAGTTTCTTCATGCATTAAATAGCAATAATGGCACTAACATTGTTATCATACAGCATTTTTATGCATAAAGCAAATTTTTAAGGAAATAATGTGGCCAGGGGATCCACATTGACTCATCTGAAAAGGAAACCTTTTACAGGTGCAAGGGTTAGATGCTTTTCAGTGTATCCATGAAAGTGAACATGTAACAAAGGAAAAATAAAAAATTAATAATTCAAGAATTTTATACTTCAACAGCAATACAAATCCAAATATACAATATATTTTGGTGCATTTTCTGAGAAGTACACAATAAGATCTATTTTGGAAAATTTGCATATCTGAAATAATAGATCATTCACTTGGCATCTGTTATGACTTGTGTCTAGATGTCCCCCAAAAACTTCATGTGGCCATAGGTGGGGCTTTTCAGGGGAGGCTGGATCTGAAGTGTGTGATGCTGGGATCAAGGATGTGTGTTTACTAAATTAATCTACTAAATCTTATGGCATGATTCTGGGTAGGATTAAGGGTGTCCCACCCTGGGTGTGAGCGCTATCTGCCCTAAGGGTGGATAGGCTGGATAAGATATAAGGGATAGAAAGAGGGTCTTGCTTGTTGTGTGCTGCTTGTTGCTTTCCTCTTTCCGCTTTGTGCCTCCCTGCCTGCCTGTTCTGTGATGCCGCTCTGCATACCATCCTACACTGCAGCCAGCCAACTAGGACCCAAAACCTCTACAAACTGTGAGCTATAATAAAACTTTCTTCTTTTAGATTTGGGTATCAGGTATTTTGTCTCAGCAATGAGAAAAGTAACTAAGAAGTCTTTCATTTTTAGTATTGAAATGCATATCACTTAGGCCTCATACTAATCCTGAGAAGTAGGGTTTGATGATTTGATTTAAATGCGGGTAAATGATAGTAAGAATGGTTCAAATAATTTTCTACAGTCATACAATCAGCAAGTGGCAGAAATGGGATATAAAGCATTGACCACTGACTTTAAAACTAAAGATCTACCACAGTAGGTTATTTCCCAAGGAAAGCCAGAGCTGAGTTCATCGGAAAGATCAAATGTTTATGGAGCATAATTAGGATGAATCTATAGAAAGACTAAGTGGATGAGATATGATGGCTTCCATTTTGGAAAGGGAAGAATATAAAAACTGATTAAAATAAAAAGAATAGAAACTGGTTGGACCTTTATAGATTATAAAGTACTTTCCCCTATCTATTAACTCATTTGCTCCTCATGCTTACTCTGTAATATAATATCCATTCTCAAATGAGGAAACAAACTAAGGGAAGACAGATGACTTTCCCAAAATTACCTAGATACTCAATGATATTTTGAACCCTTCTTCCAAGTTCCTGACCTTTCTTTCCAGAACACTGGAAAGTCAGCAGGGTTCCTATTCTCATGGCCTGCACAGGGTGATTTTTTCCTACACTCACATTCATTAGAAAACAGCTCTTCACTCCTAGATATGGAAAATATCAGTCCCGTTTGTAGACATGTCTGCTCCCAAATACTCTGAGGAACCGCTGATATTAAAGCAGTGCTAGCTGACAGAAACAGCTGCTATAAGGATCTGAAGACACCTCCTAAGCTAAGCGTAACCACCCAATTTCAAGAATCTATCCTTTATTCTTCTAAAAAAATAAGCAATGTGACTATAACAGGGCTTGGATGTACTATGAAGAATCTAACAGGATTATTATTTTGGAGGAAGATCTCACATAGGGAAAATCAAAATCAATCTATTGTTCCAGTCAACCTGACAACTATAGAAGTGTGTTTAATCAACTTACCCAGGCTGCTATTAAAAAAAAAAAAAAATTATTTCTAAGAATTGGCGTTCCACAGTTGTCTGAAGACACTACAGTATGATAAAGTGATTTCTTTGTTTGGGAGTTAAAGAAAGAATTTGAAAATAAAGAGACACAAGAGAAACTTGGGGAGTTCTGGAAATTTTCTACCTTGACTGTGGTGATGGGCATATATATCCACCAAAATTCTTCAGTCTCAAGGCTGGGGATATAGCTTGGTGGTGTAATGCCTGCTTGTTTAAGCACAAGGTCCTAAGTTTGATTCCTGGTAGCACCCAAAAAATTTGTTGATCTCTACTTTTAAAATATACAGAATTTATTGAGCATAAATTACTTCTCTATAGAGTTAATTTTAGTTTTATAGATTTTTTGTGTACTTTAAGATAGAGAATCAAAATGAGCAATAATGTGTAATAATTGCTATATTGGGGAAAATGCAGGTACAGTGGGAGAATAATGTAGGGACACTTAACTCAAATGAGACAGGCTAAAGGAGATTTTTCAAGGCAAGCTGAGGTATGGAGAAGAGTCTGTTAAATATACATCACACCATGTACAGTTCCAAGAAGCAAGAAAAGGAATGGTATGATGGAAAACAACAGCAGCATATATTTTGAAGAGTTATTTAGGAAGCATGCACCTTAATAAGATAGATAGGACTCAGCGACTGATTGGATTCTGAGAAGAGCAAATCAAAAATAATTCTCTGATTTCTCCCTAGGATAGCTAATTGAGCAACAGTGGCATCCCTAACATAGGAGACACTGAAGGAGCAAAGCTTTATGGGAATGATGATAATCTAGGTGTGAACTACATTTGATGTAATATATATATGAAACCAGAAGATAGAAACAAGGCTCTACCATCTAAAAACAGACAGACAGCAAATAATATACAGCTAGTAATGAATACCACAGAATAGATAAACTTCCCTAGTTGAGTTTAAAAATTTATAAAGATGATGGCCAAGAACAGCAAATTGCAGAACATCAGTATTTAGAAAATTAGCAAAGAGAGAAAAACCTAGTTAGGAGAAACTGTAGGAAAAAAAGGCAAGAACATATGACTCACAGAACTTGTAAATTCAGGAAAGAATGGTTAACAGTCTTAACTATAGCTGAAGAATCAGAGAAGAGTATGTATATTGAATTTGGTGAAATCAAAGTCATTACTGACCCATGATGACCAATTTCATTTAAATGATGAAAGCAGGGGCTGGGGATTTAGCTCAGCGGCAAAAAGCGCTTGCCTGGCAAGCGCAAGGTCGTGAGTTCGGTTCCCGGTACCGGAGAAAAACCAAAAAAAAAAAAATAAATAAATGATGAAAGCAATATTTTAAAACATTATCAGTACAATTTGCATTACATAATTCCTTGGGTAGAGTTGGTACACATACATAAAAATCTTAATTCATTTTTTAGCTTCTTTCCTTCTCCTCCTACCCATCATCTCTTAATCTCCCTCCCATTTCAGGAAGAATTCTCTCCTGCTTCCTATTGTCTATATTTTATATTCCTCTTGGATTTCTCATATAAGAAAAGCCACATGATATTTTAAGCTTCTGTGTCTGATTTATTTCACTTAACATTATGCTCTCAAAATGCATCCATTTTACTACAAATGTCTCATTTATCTTTCTTTATGACATTTAAGTACTTCACTGTGAGTAAATGACACATTTTCTCCACCATTCATCTCTTGATGGACATAGGTTGCTTCCAAGATTTAGCTATTATGAAGTGAATTATTATAAACATGTATGCATGTATCACATGCATGTAATTTAATATCTGACTTTGGGGAAAGATACTTAGAAGGAGAATATGTGGGTCAAATGAAATTACTGTTACAGCAACAGTAAACAAGTTTCAGTAAACAGGGTTTTTTGTGCCATTTGCTCTATCTTCTAATTTTTCACTAATTCCAATTAATCTTAGTCTTCTTTGTGACATGTAGGAGCTCTCAGGGCCATTTTTCATCTTCTTTTCTTGTTTTTAAAGTATTTCTCATTAATTAGTCACAAACAACAGCCCTGTCTTCTACTTCTGACACTGTGTCCTCATATTGGTCACTTATGTTGTCGTGCTTCCAACAGAAATTTAACCTCCTGAATTTGTATTTGGAGGATTTTTATGGACTCTAATTCTTTTCTATGTTGGTCATTCATGCTTTGCATTGATTTCTTTATCTCTGGTAGCTTTTTATCAGTGTATTTTGTAGAATAAAATACATTTTGATCATTTTATTCATTTGGCCCAGTACATATTTACTTATATTTTCTCTGAGATTGCCAAATGCCTTATTGATCAGTTTGTTATCTCCTCTAATGTGATTTTGAATAATTTGGGTGTGTGTTTTTTTTATTTCCTTCTCTTTAAAGCCTCTTGGATAAGCATTGAGGTACTGGTAGTTTCGTAACCATTTTGTTGGTTTGTCTTTTCATGTTTCTATTTCACAAATTGATTGTGTGTGTGTGTGTGTGTGTGTGTGTGTGTGTGTGTGTTGAGGCTTGCAAGATAATTATAATGCAAAGTTTGCTTCCAGTATAGAGACCTCTTCAGTTAATGTTTAACTTTCAATAGTGTCCGCTGGGCATGTCTAACTGCTGGCCTTTGCCTCTGTCCCAGGATCCAGCGAACTCTGTATATTTGAGACTGGAGCTTTCAGTGTACATGGTCTACTACCCATTTCTCCAGGAATGGTCCAGAATATTGTTAACAATGCCAAGGCAATCTTCATATTGGCATTCCAAGAAAACCTGTTAATAGGAACAGCGATATCACTTGTCCTATAGTATTAAAATTAACATCAGTTACAGCATCAAATATAAGGTGAATATTGACAAACTCTAACTATTAATATTGTAACACACTTAAGCATAGAAACAGGATCTATGTACGTATAGTATGAACACTAATCAAACCAAATATTGACCTACAGTAAATATCTACTAAATGGAACAACTTTACCTCTACTAAAAATAGAACAGTATTCAATAGCAATCATGTAAAGTTAACTAGCTATCTAGAAATTCATAAAGCTTAGCAGTTATACTAATAATGGTAGAAGAGACTGGGAAACCAGAGGATGGAAAAAGAAAAATTTGAAAAAAATTAATTGATGGGATATGAGGAGGAGAGAAAACTGAGATGGAGCTCCAATTGAGTAAAAGCAAATTAATGGTGTTGGAGAACAGTCAAGGAAAAAGGAACAGAAAAAGAAGAAAAAAGATAAACAGAGAGCAAAAAGAAAGATAAAGAAGAGAAACTGTTGAAAGAAAGAGAAAAAGAGAAAAATAACTTCATTTCTACAGTTGGGAAATATGATTTCTCCCTTCTTCCCTTGGACATTGTCCTCATCCAGGAGCTAGTTGGCTGTTTAGTCCTCACCTCTGTGGCCCTATGCCATGGGAAAGGACAATACAGAAATGCCTTGCAGTTGGTGGATGGTCCACTCTTGCATGAAGTTCGGGGAAGGGTCACATGATCTGGTATGGGCCTCTTTGCTTGCATCAGTGTGTGTGAGATGGCACATGCTTTTGCATGTTCCTGCTAATTCAAGTTGTGGAGGAACACTGGATGGCTCTTCTTGAAAGAAGAGTCTTTGGCCCTACCTCCATGTACTGATATGTACAGAGCCAACTAGGACATTTCCTTATCCCCTCAATTGGCTTTAAGCAATGCAAATGGGTCTAGCTGAGGTCCTAATGTGTAGTCCTTAAAGCAACTGGGCTGGGGATACAGCTCAGAGGCACAAGCTCCTGCCTGGCAAGAGCAAGATCTTGAGTTCAATTCCCAGTATCAAAAAAAAAAAAAAAAAAAAAAAGGTAAAACACTTTGACAGATAAGTGATTCCCTACCTAAGGTTCCCAAGAGATGCCATGCTGTCAGCTGAAAATGAGCCTCGAGAAAAGAGGCTATGACTTCTCAGGGCTTGAAAAGTACACATCAAAACTGAACCACCGACCCAAAGTACTAGGTAGATACTGCCTAATCTGTGAGGAGGTCTGGGAAAGGCTTTCTATTAGAGTCTGGCAAGCGCCATGCAGTCTAGCAGGGATGAGCCTGCTTCTCTCATTTGCTTGTTTTTTGGGCTTGCCTTTTTGTATCCATGATGGCAGTATTTATGACATTTAAAAATTTAAAATAAAAGTGAAATTATACAAATACTCTTTCAAAAAGTTTGGCTACTAAAGAAAAAGCTGAGCTGAATTGTACATTCAAGATATCCTTCCCTCTTAAAGTGTAAGAATGACTCAACCCTATTTTATGCTAAAGAGAAAGAACTTGTAGATTCTAAGAAGGAAATGATGACAACTTTTTATCTTTCAACTAGCTTGACCCAAGAGTCGGAAAAATAAAGGGAATCTTAAGCGTTTGAGTAACACTTTTGACTGGAATTCATTGCATCTTCATTAATGATGCTAAGAGAATTACAGTGATTATAAGTCACAGTCATATGATTTAGGATTAGAAGAGATCTTAAAAATGATCAAGCTCAACTTTACTGGAAACATCTCTTTTACAGTTAGAAGATACTAACACTTCATATGGCAAATACTTTTTATCCCAATATTATGTATTCCATTATGTGTCTAATTAGTAAACTAATCTCATGAATTATTAAGAAAAAATTGAACATATTTTAGTAAAGTGATTAAAAGATTGACATAGGCACTTAATTAAAGAGAAAATAAAAATATCATAAACATATGAAAGGATGTTTAAACCCATGAGTATTTAAATAAATGTAAACAAAACTCTAAAATACCATAATTCTCCATCAAATTGGTAAATATTAAGCATATAATTAATTCTCCATATGACAAGGGTGTTGGGAATTGAGCAATCTTCTACACAGTTCAATAAGGCTACACATTGCCCTCTTTTCTAAAAGGCAATTTGAAAACTTGGCTGTCCCATCGCTTTGAATCTGTAATGTTAAGTATTTATCTAAAGGAAATAACTACAACTATATAGAAATTCACATGAAATATGTTCACTGCTGAGATAATAACATGAGAGCACCTCCTTAAAAAGAAGGTAAATGGAATAAAAAGAACAGGGTTTTTTGTCTTTGTTCTGTTTTGTTTCCTACACTGGAGATTGAATCCCGTGCCCTGGCATGCTAGGTAACTGTACTATCATTGATACACATATCTAGCAATTTTTTTGGAGAGGAAGTCTTCCTACATTCCCCAGACTGGCCTTGAACTTGCTATCCTCCTACTTTAGACTCTGGAACAGGAAGAATCACACATGTGCAACATTAAGGCCTAGCTCAAAATTCTTTTAAATAGTTACACATACATGATGAAATACTTTGCTACCATCAAAATTACTTTTTAAAAAGTATAATAAAATATAAAATGTTTGACATATTGCTACATCAGAAACAGTTTTCAAAAACAAAAAGAGAACCCCTACAATCTCTCTAACATCTTAATTTTATAAAATGAAAGATATACATACAAGCATACAGCATGCTAAAACTGCAACCAGCCCTTTTATGATATACATATACACAAAATAAGACTACAACCCACCCATCCCTTTTATCATATGCATATACACAAAATAAGTGAATAAATCATTATGTTAAGAGTTGTCACTGAATTATGAATCTACAGGTGATTTTCCTTTTTCTGTAAGTGTTCCTGTATTTTCTAAACTTTCTAGAGTGAACGCATTATTTTTAACCAAGTAAATTGGCATTAATTGTGGAAAAATGGGCACATTCAAAAACTACAAAGTAATACTTTTTCCAAATCAATTAAAAATAACATTACAAGTTAAAATTTTCATATGCTCTCTCATTAGGTTATAATGGTTATTTAAAGGCAAACTCCTAGAAAATTCAGTAACAACAACAACCTATTTTAGAAAGTAAGAGAATCCTATCTCATTGAAAATGTAAATAGGGGCTGGGGATTTAGCTCAGCGGCAAAAGCGCCTGCCTGGCAAGGGCAAGGTCATGAGTTCAGTTCCTGGTACCGGAGAAAAACCAAAAAAAAAAAAAAAAGAAAAGAAAATGTAAATGTAGGTGATTTTAAAAGAAACACTTAGTGGGAGCTATGGTTTGAATTCTTCCTTCAAATTTCATAGTATTAAGAAGTGAGACCTTTAAAATGTGATTATGTCACAATTACCCTCATAAATGGATGAATGCAGAAAGGGATTTAGGCGCTTACCTAAAGCTAGAATTCAAAGACCTTTCCAGCGTTCAAACGTCATCTTTTCTACTATATATGTTGCTTCTCCCATAACGGACAGGCATTATATTAGGTAGTTAAACACCTGAACGTAACTAAAGACTGATTTGAAATCTCTAGTGACTAAGGAAAAAAGTTGCTATAAAAATTAAAACTGTTTTAAATTTATTGTAACAAATTAATAACTGTAGTCTCTTACAAAGAAAATGGTACCAAACTCTAAACTTTTTAAAATAAAGCAGTGTTTAACATCTTTAAGCACTAGACCACATAATTTGGCCATTATGAGAAATATAATAAATTAGTTTGGGAAATTATTTTGTTTTTAGTGAAAAATATAAATACAGAAGTTTTGCCTTGTCTATACCACGGCTGGCAGGGATAATTGTTTGTACTGAAAAATATTACTCTGTGGGAATTCCTACTGCTGTTTGAGTTCTAATCCAATTTGCTCTATTTAAATATGAAAGCATGCCGGTTTTTCAGACAATCAGTCCACTATTGAGGTTCACAGCAGGTTAAAACTACAACCCAACCTCTCCACATAATAAAAATAAAATCATTTAAATTTGAACGCCCTCTCCTTCAATAGTTCATAGAGTTAGAAGCAGAAGGAATGCTTTATGAACTAGACCAATTTAATGAAATAGAATTAACAATTATTGAGCAATGTGATATATATCCAGCAGTATGCCAGATGTTTTAGATTTTTTCATTTCATTTTTTCCTAATAAAGTTCCCATTTTCTAGATTGTGAGGGTAAGGATCAGAGACGTTAAATAACATTTGCCCAGGCCACACATCTAAGAAATAGCAAAGTTAGAATTTTAACTCAGGTCTACCTCAATTCAAATTGCACACTGTTAACATGGCACTAAGCCACATTTGATGTTATTATGGTAAAAGCCGGAGTCATACTGTGTGACAAATGGAATGATAGAAGTTTGTACAAAATGGTGTTGAAACAAAGAGGTGTGAGAAGCTGATGTGGAAACACTAGAAAGACTTCCCAGATAGCTTTACATCTATACAGCCTTCCTAATCATTGGTTTCAAAGAATTTTATTGTATTTCTGTGACATTTGTTTTGCAGAAGGTAAATTGATACTCAGGTTATATTTATGTTTGATTCTGTTACCAAAAGAAAGTGATTTTCCGATGAATCAAGAACCAAAACCTCAATTCCTCATCCCTAGTCCATTGGTGTGGGTGAAGGGAATCTCTAAAGGCTAAATGACTGGCCATACTCAGGATGACTAATACCATCGAGAACTATTCAGAAACTAAGTGTTTCACAAATTACCTCTAAAACTTCCTTGTTAAGAGATATCATACCTATAAAACTGTTTCTTTCATTTTGGGGCAAGTTGAAAATAATAACTACTACAAGAAAAACACAGAGAACATACTCTATTTTCTAAAGTTGGGCAGGGGGGTCGCATATAAAGGTTGCTTGGAAGTAGTACCATTTGGGAAAAATCTCGGACAACAAGGAAGATTTCTACCCATGAGTAAGGTGGGCAGGTGGAAGTTCTGGGCAAAGTGAAGAACATGTTTACAGGCATGGAAACATTTTAAGTGAGAAGTTCAGAGAGAGGAAAACACCTTGCAATTTTCAGAGCTTAGGCTTTATGGGAGACAGTGTGGGAGGAAGAAACTTGCACTAATATAGCAGAGCCAGATCTTGGGAAATCTTGAATGCCATGCTAAGCTTTTATAGCTGCTTTTGCCAGGTGGGTGAACAAAGTCCAAACAGAAGAATATTGCAGACAGAAACCTTCAGGAATAGGTAGAGGGAAAGGAGCCAAAGAAGGAATAGTTGGAGACAGGCTTTGCAGAAACTAATGGAGAGTAGTGCTAAGAAGTTTGGAATGGTCAACAGCATCACAATCATGGCTTATTAAAATATTTATTCTCTTCCCTCAACTCCTTTCTCCTTTACCCTTCCTCTCTGATACCAACATACTAAAGTGAATAATACATACTTACTATTATGGCTTCCTGATGCCAGTTTATCCCATAATCCACTTCAGTCTTGTTCTTTCCCCCATCGGGTCATCATGAAACGACTCTGAAAATATCACCTGTGATCTCCCAGTAATCAAAGGAAATGGCTGGCCTCATTCCACTTGAGTTTTCTTTATCGCCAGATTCATGTATTCATCTTCCACCTCAACCCCTCTGCTTGGATTCTAATAAACAAATGTTACCTACCTCGAGCTGCACTTCTAATCAGATCTCTACAAACCTATTATATGCATAGTTTTCCCAATCTCAACTGACGGCAACTCCATCCTTCTACTGTTCAAAATAAAAATCCTAAATCATCCTTAATTCCCCTCTACATCTAATCCTTTAACAAAACAGTGTTTATTTGTTGTGTATTTGTTTCTTTGCATGAGTCAGTGTCTCACTGTGCAATTCAGGCTAGCTAGGAAATCACTATGTAGGCCAGGCTATACTTGAACCCTCAGTGATCCTCCTGTCTCAGCCTTGCAAGTGCTGGGATTACAAGTGTGTGCCACCACACTCAGCCACAGCTATTTACTTTAAAAATACATACAATGTACAATCCACTCTGATAATACTCTGGCCCAAGCCAGCCATACTTGTTGATATGATTTAAAAACACACTTTGCAAGTGTAATGGCTCATAATTCAAACAAACTTCACAAATACCTTGGAATGAGAGGATCATCATTTCATTTTGTACAATGCAGATCAAACTTAGTAAGGGTCCATCCATTCATCAATTCTCTCACTATTCATTGATATCTTGCCATATGCCAGACCCTAAATTTAGACAAAGTTCCTTATTCAGCCCCAGTACTGTTCAAAGCTCCTAACCTGAGAGTCTAAAAATATTTTCCTCTTTCCATAGTTGAATATCTGCCATCCAATCAGGATCTTTTCACTTCTCTGTGTACATATGTATATATGGACATGCACATGTGAGTAAATAAAAGGCACCTGGGAAAATAAAGTTATATTTATAATTGATCAGTGTTTATACTGTTTGATATATAATAATTATTATTCAACAAATGTATTTAATAAATGGATAAGAGAATGGGAGGAAAACAATAATACTGCTCATCATATTCTATCGAACCATTGTGAAACTCAAATAAGACTGTGGTAGAAAAAATTCTTGGCAAATACACTTACCCAAGGAAAATAAGACGGGGTCTAAAGAGACCATCCCTTACTTTTCTACTGTAAATTTGTACTTCAGTATAATAGCCAGCTACATATTTTAGCACCTTTCCCTGAGGGATACAGGAAGCAATCTATATGTTTACTTGGTATGATGAACAGCAAGGTGTGTGTATGTGTGCAAATGTGACAATTTGGAATTTTTACCCTCCTTATGCTCCATATAACTTTGTTTTACATATATTTATCTAGCATCAGAGAGGGTTCAGTACACTCACACCACTCCAGAATATGTTGAAAAAAGTTCTCTTTTGATTTTTCTGGTAGAAGTAGCCCTATTTCATATAATGGCACATGAAAAACTAGATTTACAAGTTTTGGAGGTCAAAAGTGAATCTTCAGGGATTGGGGATATAGCTTAGTGGCACAGCACCTGCCTGGCAAACACAAGATCCTGAGTTGGATTCCCAGTACCATAAAAAGAAGTGAATCATCACATTACTCATGCATAGATGATGAAGATGATCCATTATGGTAAAATATATGCTTTCATAACAGAAGAATGGTGTGGTTGGATGATGATGATGATGATGATGATGATGATGATGATGGTGATGATGTCTTTATGCTGGTCATGTGAGACAAAGTTCCTGTGACTGTGAAATGGAAAAAGAATCAGTTGATATAGACACAGGGATTGCACACCTCCTTGACTCAGATGAAGAAAACTGCAATATGAGTATATATTTGACTAGTTCAAATGTTACCAAATGGCTACACAATCAAATGGAATGATCCAATGTTAGAACTAGGTTTGAAAATATAGTAAGGGATTTGATAGGGGTAAAAGGCACTGGACAGAATGGCAGTACTGCCATTTAATGTTGTAAACTGTAACAGACAAAATGCTCTGAAAAACAAAAAGGCTGAAATACAAATAAAACCTTCTCTCTGCAGCAATAGCCATATTTTAAAAATGTATTTATTATGACACATCACTAGCTGAACTGAAAGCATTCATAGGTCTGCTCTACTTAGCAGGGACTTTTTCATGGTGATCACAGGAATATAAAAGACTTATTGAAAAGTGATGGATTGAAATATGGCATAAAAGTTTATGCCCTTGTAAATGTGAAGACTTATTATGCTTTCACTTTAGACATTTATCATGGAATTCAGCCATCAAGTCCTTATTCATATAGTAATAAACAGAATTGTATTGTGAACAGATTTGTTGATATCATCTCTCAAACTAGTTGGAATGTGACATTCAACAATAGGTTTGGGGCTGGGGATTTAGTTCAATGGCACAGCACCTGCCTGGCAAGTGCAAGGTTGTGAGTTAGATTCCTGGTACCAGAAGGAAAACAAACAAACAAACAAATGAACAAACAAAAAACCAAAAAAAACAATAGGTGTGTCAGTTTCCAATTGATGTTACATTTGCTAACAGCACACGTTGACCAGGGCAGGAACTGTACATAAGAACTCTCTTGGTTACTTTTTTCTTATTGCTGGGACAAAACACCCAACATCCAAAATTAAGGGAAGAAAAGTTTATTTAGCTCATAGTTTGTGGAGATTTCAGTCCACATTCAGATGGCTCCAAGGCAGGGTGTTGTGGATGATGGGCAGCAGTAGACAGCAAAAGTAACAAGAGCAAAAAAGGAGGAGCAAGAGAACAAGCCTCTTTCCTCTCTAATAATGCATGCAGGCTACCTCTCCCAGAGCAGGTGTAGCACTCACACCCATAATTCCAACATTGGACCATGAATTAACTGACTCTAGAAGCCCGCCCCCATGCCTGCATGAGGCTTGGGGGATATCTAGACACAAACCATAACAGGAACAAAGCAGAAATTCCAAATGAAATATTGTTTTTGCAAAACAGGGACTTATAGGATTTGATCTCACACTCCTGGGAAGGTGGTGGAGTGGTGAGCAGCAGGAAAACGGCATCTCTGAGATTTGATGTTCAGACACAGGAATATACCAGAGACAGGAAGAGAATGAGAGAAGTGGGTCCCTTGGGTCCAGGAAGGATCTGAAGCAAGAATCAAACCCCATGGAAAGAGTGAAGACAGACTTCAACAGAAAAGAAGGTGGTGGCAAGTGGCACTTTCTCCCTGAACTGGTACTCACCGTGTGGGAGGGATAGTGGAACCTGCAGACACATGGTGACTCAGGGCAACCACAGAAGCCTTCACAGAGAAACACATCAGTGGAAGAGAACAGTAGACACAACAGACTGCAGTGGCTGGTGTTTAATTCAGGTTCAGACATTCCCTGAGAGAGGGCATTTGTCCAGTAGGCATTCTGGATAGGGGCTAACTAAGCTCCGAACTCAAAGACCAACTTCAGGTCAGTCCCAGTGTCAGGGTGAGGCTGCTGAATTCAAGTTGGCAGGATGTCAAAGAGCTGAGGATCAAGCTGGCAGGGAGCCAGGTTCAAGCAGGTAGGAGGGACATGGAGTGTTACAGGATGAACAAATTGGGTGTTAGCCTCACAACCAGAAACCAGTCTGAACTTCAGTGGAACTAACGGTGCAGGCTTGCTGGGATTAATTAACTAGGATCTGGACTCCATCTGCCCATCTTGTCTAAAAATGACAGCAGAGACATACCTTGAAATAGACTTTTTCTTTCTTTTATTGGTTTTATTTTGTTTTTTCTTTATAGTTTTTCTTGTTTTAATATGAGTGTGAACCTGGTTTCTAGTTTTTTTATTGTTGTTGTTCTGTTCTGTTCCCGATTTTCTTTCTTTCTTCCTTCTTTCCCTTCTGTCTTTTCATCAGTCTCCCAAAGTTTCTATAATGTTCCTTTGTCCTCCAGCCTTTCTTCTAATCTACCTCTATTCTTCAATTTTTCTGTTTTCCCCCAACCCCTTTCAAATTTTCTTCTCTGAAGATAAAACTGCCATACTGAATGCTTATTTACTGTATACAACTTTCTGGTTCATTTTAGACTTTTTTTATATAACCACAAATCTAGTTCACATCGTTAAAGGTGATGAATTAATAGTTGCCAAAGGTTGTTTTCTAGGTCGTGTTTGATGTTATTCTTATTGCTGACTGTACTATGTTAGTCAAACTGACATAATTGTTCTAACCAGTTTTTCCTCATGGAATACCAGGACTTAGATCGCCAAAAGGTCATACACAATACTGTAGGGCAGTGCCAAATAACAAGGGGCTGGGCCAAGTAAGCAGCAACTTATCATACCCAATAAATAGAAGAGGTAAGATCTTGCAATAAACTCAAAACCCAAAAGCCAGCTATACTGGGAAGACAACTCTGAGAAGTAGTCATTTCCTAAGGGCTCCAAATATTAGCAGTAAAGCTACTTGCCATAAGCAATTTGCAAGCATTAACCAAGGAATTAAAGTAAACAAAAATAGAAAATAAGAAAACACATAAATATGAGTCATCCAGGGCTGGGGAATGTAGCTCAGCAGCACAAGTGCCTGCCTGGCAAGTGCAAATCCTAAGTTCAATTCCCAGCACCAAAAAAAAAAAAAAAAAAAGAGTCATCCTCAGAATTCCAGTTGACCAAAGGCAAACTCAGGATGGAATTAGGTGGAACAGTGTGAAAGCAACCCACCTGGACTCTCTGAAGTAGTATTTAAACAAGTAAAAATGCAGATGAACAAAGTTCTGGAAAAAAACACAAATCAGTAATAATTTCTCAGATAACCACAGAGATGGTGACCATAATGAAAGACAAACTTAGTGAATATAGACCAGATGCAGATAAAAATGTAGAGGAGCTTTGGAAAATGATGGAAACCATGGATGCTCAACATAGGAAAGAAATGGAATCAATGAAACAGATTCAAACAGATATAAGGAGATTAAAATTTCCATTGAAAGCATATGCAGCAGATTGAGCCAACATGAGGACAGACTATCAGATATGGAAGACAGGATTGTGGTCAGTGATCATAAAAAGAAAGATTTCCTAAAAAATGGAAAGGGCCCCCCCCAAAAAAAAAATCCAGCAGCTGCTAGATGTTGCAAAGAATAGCATAAGATTGACCAGAGTTGAGTAAAAATCAGGAGAGTGAACAAAAACATAAAAAAATGTATTCACAGAAGGAATGACAGAAAACTTCCCAAGCAAGGAGAAATAATTTGACATATTGATAAATGAAGCATAGAGAACTTTAATTAGCCATGAACAATAACAAAAAAATCTACAGCAAGGTATATAAGAGGCAAGATTCCAGAAATTCAACACAAGAGCAAAATGTTGAGAGCTGTTTGAGAAAAGAAACAAATCACTTATAAAGGAAAGCCCATCAGAATCACAGCAGAGTTCTGAACTCAAACCCTCAAGTGAAGCAGAGTTTAGAGTGAAGTATTTCAATTCCTAGAAGAAAACAACCTCCAATCCAGATTGATGTACCCCACAAAACTATCTTTCAAAATTGATAGAGAAATAAGATACTTCCCTGACAAAGAACACCTCAGAAAATTCATGACCACCAAACCAGCACTCTGACATATTTGGAAGGACATTTTGGAAAGAAATAACAAGAACTACAGTTCCATAAATGTCAACAAAGTGAATCCACTAGGCAAGGCAAGCAATTAAATGGGGGGATGGGGAGGGAACCAGCAACAGGAAAATAATGAGAAGGACAAATCTATATATCTCTATATAGATAGATATTATATGTATAATACTTATAACTATCAATGTTAATAATCTCAATTCACCACTCAAAGAAACAGACTGGCAGAATGGATCAAGAAGCAAGATCCAACAATATGCTGCATACAAGAACACATACAAGAACATACAAGAACACACGCACACATTTATTTTGGTTTTTTTGGTTTTTTTGGTTTTTCTCCGGTACTGGGAACTGAACTCACGACCTTGCGCTTGCCAGGCAGGCGCTTTGCCGCTGAGCTAAATCCCCAGCCCCCAACACACGCACACATTTAATTAAAAAAAAATCATAGACCGAAAATCAAAGGATGGAAAACAATACTCCAAGTGACAGGAAGCCAGAGAAAAGGTAGAGTAGCTATTTTCTATTTGCAGACAAATTGATCTTTAAGACAAGATTATTAAGGGAAATGATAAAGTTGTCTACGTACTTGTACAGGGAACAATACAGGAGATAACAGTCATAAATATATATGCACCAAAACCCAGTTCATCCAACAATATAAACTAAATATTAACAGCCTGAAAAATCAAATAAGCAACAATACAATTATTATAAGGTACCTCAATACTCCACTGCCACAAATAGATCAACTAGACAAAAGACCTCAGGGCTGGGGATTTAGCTCAGCAGCAAAGCGCCTGCCTGGCAAGTGCAAGGTCATGAGTTCGGTTCCTGATTCTGGAGAAAAACAAAAAAACAAAACAAAACAAACAAAACAGACAAAAGACCTCAACAATGAAATATCAAAACTGAACCGAATTTTTGAACAAATGGACTTAGTAGATGGCTAGAGAGTGTTCCACTTGAGAACATTCTTCTCAGGTGTACATGGGATCTTCTCAAAAATAGACCATATACTAGCTCTTGTAACATGCTTAAGTAAATGCAAAGGAATTGACATTATCCCATAAATGTTACCACACTATGGTGCAATAAAATTGGAAATCATTGTCAGAAGAAATCACAAGAAACTCATAAGTACAGGGAGACTAAATAACACCATCCTGAACAACCAATTGGTCACAGATGAAATTAAAGAAGAAATTAGGCAGCTTCTACAATTAAATAATAATGCCAATACAATATAATGGAACTTATGGGATGCAGTGAAAGCAGTCCCATGAGGAAAATATATAAAGGTGAATTTCCATATGAGAGAAAGAGGGCCAGTTCATATAAACAATGTATAGTTGAACATCAAGCTTGTAGGAAAATAAGAGCAATTCAAACGCAAATTTCATAAGAGGGAGGAAATTATAAAGATCAGAGCAGAAATTAATTCAATGGAGAATAAGAAAAAATAGAGTTACTGAATTGAATTGATTCTTTGAAAAATTAAATAAAATCGACAAGACCTTAGCAAACCTTATCAAAAAAGTATAGAAAAACTAAAATCCATACAATTTGGAATGAGAAAGTGAAATCACAATGGATCCTGCAGAAATCTAGATCAAAACTACCTACTTCAGGAACCTGTATTTTAATGACAAAAAAGAAAAAAAAAAAAAAAAAGAAAAAAAAAAAACCAGAAGAAATGGACAGATTTCCAGATTCATGAATTGCCAAATTTGAAATAAGAGGATATAAAAATACTAAGTAAACCAATATCAGTCAATGAAATTAAAGATGCAATTAAAAACCTACCAAGAAAAACAACCCAGGTGCTGATCGATTCAATGCTGAATTCTACATGAAATTTACAAAAACCTAATGCCTCTACTTCTCAAACTCTTCAATGAAATTGAAAGAGAAGTGATACTCCCAAACTCATGCTTGACATCAAGCATTACCCTGATACTAAAAACAGACAGATCCAACCAAGAAAAAGTAGTACTTGCCAATCTCACATGCATCTAGAAATATGTCCATGTAATTTGTGTTTCAAATTTTATTAGAATAAAGTTTCTTAAAATAGGTATTGACGATCTTCTGTATTTCTGCAGGATCTGTTATGATCTTACCCTTTCCATTTCTAATTGCATTAATCTGAGTCTTTCCATTTCTGATAAGGTTGAGTAAGGGCATATCAAACATTCTTAAACACAAACAAATTCGCTGAGAGAGAAATTAAGTAAACCAAACCCTTCACAATAGCACCCAAAAAAGAAAATATTTAGGTATATATCTAATAAAAGAAGTAAAAGATCTATACACTGAAAACTACAGTTCTCTGAAAAGGGAGATTTAAGAGTATATCAGAAAATGGAAAGATATCCTTTGCTTATGAATAGAAAGAACCAACATACTGAAAATGACCATACTTCAAAAATTGACACAAAGATTTAATTCAGTCCCAATAAAAATACCATTAATACCTCACAGAACTAGAGAAAACATTACTAAAGTTCTTGGAAATGGAATAGACCCAGAGTAGTAAAAGCAATTCTTGGCAACACAGGTAAGGCAGGGGGAAATCACAATCTCTGACTTGAAATTATACTGCAAAGCTACTGTGATAAAATCAGTATGGTACTGGCAAATAAACAGATCAGAGGATTAGTGAAACAGACTAGAAGATTTAGAAACAACTCCAAACATACTAAGCCACCTTGTTTTTGATAAAGTGTCCAAACATGTTCACATGAAGATAGCTTCTTTAATAAATGTTCTAGAAAAACTGGCTGTCTCTATGCTGAAGACTAGAACTAGACCCATGTCTATTATCATGCACTAAAGTAAAGTCAAAATGGATCAAAGATCTAAATATTAAAACAGAAACACTTAACCTACTGGAGGAGAAAATAGGTAGAAATCTTGAAGACATACATGTGGGCAGAGACTTCATGAACAAAACCCAGACTCTCTGGGAAATAATTCAAAGAATCAACAAGGGGGACCTAATTTAATTAAAAAGCTTTCACATATCAAATGAAATTACCAACAGAATGAAAAGGCAATCCCCAGATTGAGAAAAATTTTAGCCAATTATGGGTGTGTAGCAGTTACTCCCATAATCCCAGCAGTTGTCCCTCAGACAAAGGACTTCTATTAGAATATATAATGAAGTATTAAAAAAATCAGACACCCAAATTCAATGACTCAATGTAAAAGTCAGTATCTGAGATGAATATGCACTTTTCAGATGAAGAAATACAAACAGCAAATAAATATATGAAAATATGTCCAACATCATGGGCATTCAATAGATGCAAATTTAAATACTGAGATTCTGTCTTAGTTACTTTTCTCTCATTGCTGAAATGAAACACCTGATGCCCAGAATTAAAGAAGGAAAGGTTTATGTAGTTTACAGTTTGTGGAAGTTTCACTCTATAATCAGTTGCCTCCAAGGAAGGGTGGCACATGGCAGAGGGCAACAGTTCACAGCGGCAGAAAAACAGCAAAAGTAGCCAAAGCAAAACAGGAAGGAGGGACAGCAAGAAGAGCCTCCTTCCCTCCCTTATATTGTATGCAGGCTGCCTGCCCCAGGGTGGGTGTAGCACTCACACCCATAATCCCAGCATTGAACCATGAATCAGTCAAAGACTCTAGAAGACCACCCCATGACTATGTGAGGCCTTGGACTGACATCTAGATATAAACCATCACAGATTCCATCTCACTCCAAAAAGAATAGCTTTCTGAATAGTATCAAAAAATCAACCAATAACAAATGCTGGAGGGGCTTTGGGGAAAAAGGAACCCTTTTCCACTCTTAGTGGGAGTGCAGACTGGTGCAACCATTATGGTAATAAGTGTAAAGATTACTAAAAAAGCTAGGATTAGAGGTTCCATTCAACCCAGCTAGTCCCCTTCTGGGCATTTTCCCAGAGTCTTAAAAATGTCATACTACAGCAATTTATTTGCACCAATGTTTATAGCAGCACAATTTGCAATAGCTAAATCCTGGAAATAACCCAAATGTCCATCAGCTGAGGACTGGAGAAAAAATGTGGTATATTATGTAAAGAAGTACTACTCAGCCATAAAGAAGGATAAATTTGAGACTTTCACAAGTAAATGGGTGCAACTTGAGCACATACTATTCAGTGAAATAAATCAGACTCACGTGTGTAAATATCATATTTTCTCCCTGGTGTGAGAAACTGAAAGAGTAAATTCTAAAACGTACAATAGATATTTTGAAATGGGAAAAAATTGTTAAAATGGAAAAAGGAAGTAGGATAGGGGAAAGGGGAAAGGAAAGAAGGGAAAAGAGAGAAAAATGCAAGTTAGTTATACTATTAGTGTCTCTTAGTTCATAGAAAAGGAATGTTTGCACTTATATTGATTGGAGAATTTTTTTATGCCCATATCTTGAACTCTGCATACTTTGAGGGTAATAATATGCAATAATTTAAATATTATTATTCTCTTGTCATCTTGTTATGAAATTTTGTTTTATCTTTTTCCATAAATTAAAATAAAATAAATCAACCAATAACAAATGCTGGTGAAGCTGTGGAGAAAAAGGGACCTTCCCTAGCTTTTGGTGGGAGTGTAGACTGGTGCAACTATTGTGGAAATCAGTGTGGAGGTTCCTCAAGAAGCTAGGATTAAATGTTCCATTTGACCCAGCTATTACCCTTCTGGGTATCTTCCCAGAAGAATTAAAAACATCATACCATAGTGATATCAGTGCACCTATCTTTATAGCAGCACAATTTGTAATAGCTACATCTTGGAAACAATGCAAATGCCCATCAACTGATGAATGGATAAAGTTTTTTTTAAAGAAAACAATGGCATGCTACTCTGCCTTGAAGAGGGATAAACTAGAGACTTTTATAGGTGAATGGATGCAACTAGAGACCATAATACTTATAAGTGAAATGAATCAGGTTCAGAGTTGTAAGTACCATATTATCTCCTTGATGTGAGGAACTACAAAAGTAAATAAGGTCCAAAAGGCATAGTAGATTTCTGAAATGGGAAGAAATTGTTAAAAAGGAAAAAGGAATGAGGATGAGGGAAAGGGGAAAGAACGGAAGGGAAAAGGTAAAAATCAAAATACTTGATACTTAAACTATTAGATTCTCCTAGTTCATTGAAAAGAAAAATTTGTGTTAATATTATTAGAATTTTGTGAGCCCACATCTTGTACGCTGATTAACTACTTTACAGATAATAATATTCAATACATTAACTATTATTACTATTCTGTTATTTTGTTGTGAAATTTTGTTTGTTTTCTCAATAAAATAAAAGTTTTAAAAAAACAGCAAAACAAAACAAAACAAAAAAAACCCCTAATATTAGAGCTTCTATCTGGCCCACATATTCTCTTCTTTGGTATCTTCCCAAAAGAGTTAAAAGCGTCATATCACAGCAATATATGCACAGCTATGTTTATAGCAGCACAGGTTGTAATAGCCAAATTTGGAAACAGCTCAAATGATTGAGCAATGTTGGTTTTTTTTGTTTTGTTTTGTTTTGTTTTGTTTTTCTCTGGTACCGGGAACCGAACTCACGACCTTGCGCTTGCCAGGCAGGCGCTTTGCCGCTGAGCTAAATCCCCAGCCCCGTTGAGCAATGATTGAATATGGTAGATGTGGGTTTTTTTGATAAAGTGGAGTAATGTTCTGCCATAAAGAAAGATAAGCTTGAGACATTTTTAGGTAAATGGATGCACCCTGAGACCATACTCTTAAGTGAAATACATTGAGCACATATATGTAAATAGTACGTGTTTTCTCTGCTGTGAACAACCAAAAGTGTAGATAAAGACAAAATGGATAATGGATGTTAGTAAATGGGAACAAATATTCAAATGGAAGGGGAAACAAGGGAAGGAGAAGGGAGAAAAGAAAGAAAGGACAAGAAAAATCAGACTAGAAGGAGACAGTGGAAACAAAGTTTGTGTAAATAAAGAAGGGAAGAGGGGTTGAAGCAGGTAGGATAATGGGAAAAAATAAGAATTAAGATATATCATATACAGCTACAAACTCCCTATGATGAATTTTATTATTATGTATATCTAAAATGTTCCAATAAAATAAAAGTTAAAAAACCAGAATTGTATAGTACAATTGTTTCATTTCAGGAAGATATAACATTGGCCTCATATATATAAAAGAAAAATCTGCTACTGCTAACGTTACCATTTCACCATGATGGAAATTGAGGAAACCTTAAGAAAATGGAAGCATGAGATGAGAACGTCCTACAGCAAAACTAACGATGGAGTAGATGCTGTTGACAAGTTTTGTAGCAACTATGATGTCACTCAAAACACAAAGCATTGGCCAATCGTTGTGTTTTACTCAATCCTAAACATGTGTAGCATAAATAATTTGATAGTTTAAAAAGAAAGTATCAACTACAATATATCACAGAAAAATTTGCTTAAAGTATTAGGACTGCAGCTCCTAAGAGATCATTTATAGCAGAGGAAAAACAAAATGTTTCTACCTGGGCAATTATGCCAAAAAAATTGTGGAGAACACTGGTGTGCTGACAGGCAGGTGCAGCATCACCAAAGCTGACCATACCAACATAAAAACAAAGAAGACATTGGTCAACTGTGCCCTACAAGAAATTACAGGAAAATAAAACATATGTGCTATCAGTGTAAGTGATACTTGTGTACAGAACATAAAGTTGTCATGTGTGAAGACTGCCTTAGGTGTGACAGCTGAAGAAAAACTTATTTCTGTGGTAGAGTTTTGTTGCTGTTTACATTATACTTCACACAGGTTTTTATTTTTTATGTTATCTTTTAAGTTTTTATAAGCAAGTAAATGTCTGATGTGAAAATGTTGATATCTATTCTAAGCACTCACTATATATTTGATATTTTATTTTATTGACATCTTATTACCCTGCTAAGTGCCCATTGTACAACAAAATAAGAAGCAACTGACAAAATAGGAAGAGAACAGAGGCGACAAGAATGGTCTGCCATAAAGGAAAGGAAAGCTAACCACACGTGTTGTCAGTGTAAGAGAAGCATGTGCATGGAACATGCAGGTATTGTGTGTGAAGATTGCCTTGAGTGTGACAGTTGAAGCAAAGCTTATTTTTTGGTAGAGTTCTATTGATATTTTCATTGTAGTCCATATAGGAATTTATTTCTGATGTTATCTGTTAGGTTTTGTAAGCAAGTAAAAGCTGACGTGAAAATGTTGATGTTTACTCTAAATATATAGTGGATATTAAGAATATAACACTTTATTTCATGGATATTCTATGTTCCAGTTAACCACACATTGTACAATATAATAAGAACTCCTTGACAAAACAGCAAGACCACTGAGCTATCAAGTATATCCTACAAAATACCAGGAAAGCAAACCACATGTGCTGTCAGTGTAAGTGATGTGTATGTATGGAACATGCTATTGTCATGTGTACAGACTACCTAAGGTGTGATAGCTGAAGTAAATCTTTTTGTAATGTTCTATTGGTATTTTCACTTTAGTTCATATAGGAATGTATTTGTGTTGTTCTTTTCTAGAGTTAGTACACCAAAAATGATTGTTTCAACATCAGCTGATATTGAAAAGTTCAATGCTTTTTTATAAATACTCAATAATTACTAAAAATTCAACATTTATTTTTGTGATTTTTTTTCCTGTTAAGTACTCATTGTTTAATATAATAAAACTCATAAAATTAATTCATCAATAGAAATATTTTAAGCAATAAACATGGGTCTAGAAGACCCATGTTTCTTCACCTTAATGATGAAATTAGTCTTATGCCCTTAACACTTGTTTTTATTGTTTGCTACCACATGTTCTATATGAAAATAGGCAATGGTGCAACAAGTTTACTTAGATCCACTTCTCTAGAGTGACCACACTTAGTTATGGGTTATGATCTCGTGTGTTTGTACTTATTTTCTGGCTCATGAGATATAAATACTTGGACTTTTCATCTTAACATACTTGCCATGTCCCAAAACAGAGGCTTATTCTCTGATTCTTAATAATTTATTAATCCAGTTATGTAGATTAAGAAGTTAAAGTCTAGAAGACTAAGTGAATAGCATAATGTCAGTCAATGATTCGGCAGCAGGTCTAAAATTGATACTCAGGCCTTCCGAATCTACCACTTTTTATAATATGATATTTTTGTGACCAATTATTTGGCTTCACTAACCATTTAGATAATAATAAGCAGCAAGAGTCAGGTAGAACCTGATTACTTATGGATAGTTTCCAATGCATTTTCCCATACTCTCAAAACAACACAGCAAGTACAAATTGTAAATTAGGAAATCTTGGCCTGGAGTCCTCCAGACATAAAAAATTTCTAAATGGCATAAAGTGAACATATTCTGCAGTCACACTCTTCTCTAGGCCCAATATTTATGGTTGGTCCTTCATGTTCTTCTTACACCTTGCTTTTCTTTCAGGCTACTTTGCACCAAGAAAGCTACATAACTAATCTGTTTACATATATCTATCAAGGACCATTAAAGCTCCTCTGGGGAGCTATTCTTGGGGCTGTATGAGGAGCCTCTTAGCTCCTCTAGGTTTTCCTTCTATTATTTTGTCATTTGCTAGGATGGGCCATGGTCTTGCTTGATCACATGTCTTTCCTTGAAAGCGTGGGGACATTCCCCACTTTAGTGACTTTCCTTTTATTTGAAAAATGCACATTATTTGACTCCTGTCCTCTGGCATCCAACAATGCCCTGCTTAGAAGGCTGGATGACTCACTTAAATTTTAGGCACTTTTAAGAGAAATCCCTTCAGGCCTCAGGTCCTGGCTGACTTTGGAGGGCAAGGGCGAAAATGTAGGTTGTCCATTTAGCATTTTGTCTTCTTTAGCTTTGATCTTTAACCTTTGATGTTGAACATCTAGAAAGTCAGTTATACCAGTCTTGAAATGGAAGTGGTACCCTAACTAGTTTAATCCTTCTTGGATATGACACTTTGAAATATAAAGTATGACCAGGGAACAAATACTGCTTCCGTTAATCATGGTTAGCATTAATACCAGGAGTCAGTGTTATATTCTATGTGTCCTGTAAGTGACGAAGTGATGACCTGCCATCTTCATCTCTCTTTCTTCCTGCTTTTTTTTTTTTTTTGCAGTACCAGGGATTGAACTCATGACCTTGTGCTCACCAAGCAGGTGTTTATGCCACTGAGCTATATCCCCAGCCCCCGTGACCTGTCATCTTAATATTTTGTTTATGTTGTCCTTTAGAAGTCATATTCTTGTAAAATGGAATGATTCAAGTGGCTGAGGCATGAGTTTTGCAAGTTCAAGGCCAGCCTGGAAACCTTAGCAAGACCCTGTCTCAAAATTAAAAATACAAAAAGCTGGAGATATAGCTCAGTGAGAGATCACACCTGGGTTCAATTCCTAAGACTGAAAAAGGTAACACTTCATTGGAAGATCTGCAAGGTTAAATAATGAATATAGAAAATAATGCTTAGTATAGTTTCAGGTGCATAGAACATTCAATAGATGATAGGTATTGCTATCATTTCTAATTCATAGATGAAGACATTGAGATTTAGGACTATATGTCTGGTAAATGTCAGAGATGTGATGTAAACCTAAACAACTCAGTATGATGTTAAATTCTATGCCCCTAAATATTACTAACCATAACCAGTTCTACGGGTAAACAAAATCCTTGCTTATTATTTACAAATGCATGAAGTTTGTTTGAATAAAATGCTTATAAAGAAATAAAAAAGAAAGCTAAATAATATTTTTTTACCACTTAACAGTTTACCCCGAGTGTCTCTCAGGCAGTTAATGTACTGACTATCCCTAGCATTGCTCAGGCAGGTGTTATTTCAACCAGTCAATTCTTCTATTGAACAAGAATTCAATTGCTGCTTTTATATTTACTGTTCTATTATCTTATAAAATGAATAAGAAAATGTCCAACTTTTAGTAATCCTGTCTTTAAAAAATTATAATATGCCTTTCCTTGAAAGCATGGGGACATTCCCCACTCTAGTGACTTTCCTTTTATTTTACTGCACATTATTTGACTCCTGTCCTTAATGTGTTAAGGTGGGATACTTACAGCCAGTATAGAAAATGACCTTTCCACTTGCCCAGATTTACAGGAGGAGACATTTTATCATCTTAAAAAAAGCTATCAAGGCTCCAAGGATATGATTTGTTAGGAATCAGGCCAGCTGACAAAATATTGGACAAAATCTCAAATCTCAGTTATTCTTCAGTCATAGGAAAAGGACTTCCTACATGTGTCCATTAGCCCACATACAGTTTATAGTCACTCTCAGGGTGATATGACATATATCTGTGGGGGTTTTTTCCTTTTTTATTTTTACATTTAAAGTTTAGTTGTTTTTCTTTGACAATTTTTGGACCATGCAACTGGCACAATTCTGGCAGATGCTACAAATGCAATAGGACTGTGCTGAAGGGAAAACTGCCATCACATAAAGTTAGAAGTAAATATTTATACTCGTTCTTGGGGCTTTTAAAGAAAGTGCTATTTCTTAAAGAAATTGCTTTAATTTGCATTTTGCTGATGGCCAGATATGTTGAGTATTTTTTTTAAAATTTTTTTAATTTTTTTATTTTTATTTTTTGGTTTTTCTCTGGTACCGGGAACCGAACTCACGACCTTGCGCTTGCCAGGCAGGCGCTTTTGCCGCTGAGCTAAATCCCCAGCCCCTATGTTGAGTATTTTTAAATGTCTTTATTGGCCATTTGTACTTCTTCTGAGAAATGTCTGTTAATTTCAGTTGCAAAGGATAAGAAATGCTGGCAGCAGGAGTGGGGCACTGCTACATTTTGGGAGCAATGTAAATTGGTATAACCACTCTGGAAATCAGTATGAAGATTCCTCAAAAAACTAAAAATAGAAATTCCACTCAATCCTGGTATTTCCCTTCTAGGTATCTTCCTCAAAGAGTGAAAGACACCATACCACAATGATACGTGTATATCCGTGTTCATGGGAGCAAAACTCACAAGGTTTTGTGATGGCCTATATGCATCCTATATATCCATAGACAGATGAATGGATAAAGAAAATGTGGTATTTATATGTAATAGAATACTACTCTGCCATAAATAAGGATAAATTTGAGTCATTTGAAGGAAAATAAATGCACCTTGAGACCATAATGTTAAATTAAATAAATTATATAAACTTAAATATCACATAAATTTTTCTATCTGAGAAATCCAAAGCACACACACATTTTCAAAGCAAAAATAAAATACAAAACGAGATAGATCCTTTCCAAATGAGATGGGGCTCTAGAGATAGAGGCAGGGGAAGGGAAATTAAAAAGAATTAAGATATATTAAGCCAAGTACCTATTTCTTCAAATGAATGTAAATATCATGTGCTATAAACATGTACAAATAAAAACACTTTATAAAAAAACTGCCTTAATTGCTAATATATAAAAATCAAAGAGTAAATGGCTTTATGGAATTTATATTTATACACAACAGTAATGGGTAGTAACATTTACTAAAAAGGAAAGGTATTTAAAAGAGAATTCGTATTAATTTTACTACACTCAGAATCAGTTATGTTCAATTAAAAAATTGCAAGTACAACATAATTGTATTAAGTGTTAATGCTATCTTATGAAATCAGATGAATTAAAGATTGAAAAATGCATTTGATTTGATAATTTTCTTATTCATTTATTCAAAAATATTTATTGAGCACAGACTTTGGAGCTACAGTCAAGGTGCAAATCAGGATTTTGTTACTTAATATTCCTCTGCTATTATTTTAAATCTATATTCGTATCACCATATATCAGATCTTTTCTGGATACTTGGGAAACAAATAATGAGGGAATAAAGGTCCACACTATCATGGAGTTTGAATTCAAGCTGTTTCTGTTTCCTGTTTTGCTGCTGTTCATCGTGATTGTTAATTTACTTGCTATGACATCCCTTTTCCTTTTCTATTTTCATTCTTATATTGTACTATGGGCCCTGAAGATACCCACACAGGCTAATTATAAATATGTCTGAAGCAAGAATCAACAAACACTGAACGAGAATCTTAAGGATGGTTTTGATGACCTAAAGAAGAGGTACTTACCTCAAAGGAGTTGAATGACAAGATCTAAGTAAGCAACAATTAAATAACATAAAATAATGGGCTGTTTTGTTTTCACTTAAATAGAAATCTCTGGAGCTGGGACCCAGTGGTCAAATTCCTGCCCTGCTTTAGCATGGCTTTGGCATTTCACTCAAACAAAATTTAAGTGATCTACAACTATGTGACAGATCCTTTACCAAGTGCTGGGGATCAAGGAATAAAGTAATGTTGCTATTCTCAAGAAACTTACCAAGGAAATATATTTATACAACTATAATATAACTCAGACAGTAGTGATGCTATGAAAGAAGCACAAGCAGTGTTGGAAAGAAAAAGTAATGAATGCACTAATTTACTCAGAATTACAGTGTCGCCTATATATCAGGCACTGTGTTAGGTGCTGGCAATATAATTTTGGAGAAAAATACTCTGGCTCACATAAAGCTTGTACTCTAGTAGAGTGAGAAAGAAAATTAATTTTAATAAACAAAGTAAAATAGATGAGCTCATGTGGCTATGAATAAAGTAAATCATAGTGATATCAACAATGCTGGCTTCAGGGATTATGCAAATCTTGATTGAGTCGTCAAGGAAAAGCTCTGTGATGAGGTTTTTTTTTTTTTTTTTTTTTTTTTTCTTTCATGAGCTAAGCATGGAGCTGAGGAATAAATGACCAAGACACCATGTGAAAACTAGGTAAGTGTGCTCAAGGTGGAGAGACTGTTCTGGATTTCTTTTTTTTTCCCTCCAGATCTACTCTCCATCCTTCTGAAATCTGCACTTTGCCTCAGAAGGCTGACCTATATATACTGGGTTGAGTCATACAGAATTGCTGATTTTGGTAAGTGGTTCAACACATTCACAAAAAAGAATTCCACTACCCTTTAGCTTTCAGGTTGAGCTTTGACAATAGGGAGCTCCAGCAGGACATATGAAGGATGGAAGTAAGAATCCTTTAATTATATACTTCTCTAGCTCCTCCCTGTGGGTTACTTTAACCTAGTTATGACCCTTAATCCAGCTTTGTCAGCTCCTGTCATTTTACCATTCCAACAGACCTCTTGTTATTTTAGTGGCCGAAACAGGTCTTTCCTCCCTTTGCCTTTTCAAGTCTTGAGTGGTAACAACACCCTAATATTACTAGCTCCAGGTATTGCATTCTATCCTTTTCCATATACCCTGCCGACATCATTTTAAATTTGCCTTTTGTTAAATTTTCCTCAAATTCCTGTCAGGAACCTGATACAAAAAACAAGTTTAGAATATTTGGAAACACTTAGGAGGCTAGTATGGCTGGAAAAATTGAGAAATGGGAAGGAAAAAGAAAGAGCAGTTGTAGAGACAGGCAAAGATCAAGTTATGCAGGACTTTATCGATTACGGTATTATTATGTTGTCAGTCAACTTTTCATTGCTGACAAAATATCTGAGAGAAAAAACATAAAGAAGGAAAACTTAATTTTAGTTCACAATTTTAGTAGTGTCAGCCCATGTTCAGCTGTCTCCCTCCACTGGTTTTAGGCCTGCAGTGAGACAGAACTATCATGGGGAAGGGTGTGGGTACGGAAAACTGCTTACTTCATGGAGGCCAGGAAGGGTGGGGGTAGAGAATATACCCTACAAAGGCATGCCCAGTAACATACTTCCTCCACCTAGGCTTCACCTACAGCTTCCATCATCTCCCAATAGAACCACCAGGCTTTCAACACTTGGGCTTTTGGGAAACATTTAAATTCCATATCAATTATATAAAAATACCACATCCTTTTTATCCATTATATAATGGAATATTACTCAGCTATAAAGAACGATAAACTTGAGGCTTTTATAGGTAAATGGATGCAACTAGAGACCATACTCATAAATGAAAGAAATCAGACCTGCATGTGTAAACACCGTATTGTCTCACTAGTAAAAGAATCTGAAAGAGTAAATAAAATCTAAAAAGTACAACAGGTATTGTGAAAGGGAAAGAAATTGCTCAAAAGGAAAGAACAAGTGGGAAGAGGGGAAAGGGAAAAAAAAGAAGGGAAAAAATATATATACGTACAAGATAGTTAAGATAATTGTACTACTAATTTCTAATGCGTTCTGTAAAGGAACAGCTAACGTTTAATTGTTTGATCAATCTTATATGTCTATATTTGTTTAACTTAGTAACTAATTTGAAGTAAACAATATGTAATACAACAATTGTTGTTAATTTCCTATCACCTTGTCTGAAATTCTGTATTGCTTTTATTGTTTTTTGTGTTGTCTTGTTTATGTCTGTATGTATGTTAATATGTGTTCATTCTTTCATCTTTAAAGTAAAAAAAATTCATAGAAAAGACTGGGTCCTCGGCAACCCTCTTGGGACCTCTCTCTCTCTCTCTCTCTCTCTCTCTTTCTCTCACTTTCTCTCTCTCTCTCTCAGACAGAAGCTTTCTTCCCCCCAATAAATAAAAATAAAATCATACTATAAAAAACTAAATAAAAAAATTCCAAATCAAAATATTCTGCCCTAGCACCTAAATACCTGGCACTAATCTCATTATCTCGCACTCTCTTTGGCCTCAACTTTAATGAACTCCATTTCTGGCCAATCTACAAGTTTTAAAAAATATTTCTATTCTGTGTTTTCTCCCAATTTGGACTGTAAATTGGCTAAAAGAACCTGTAATACTTAGGTCATACTCTGAATACAGTGGTGTCTTGAGCTTCCCTCTTCCAGATAAATTAATTAGTCCCTCACCTTTAAGTTCAGCCTCCACAAAGTCTAGGAATGGATAAAGTGTAGATAAGTTCTTTGCCAGAATGTATTATAAATGGCCTCCAGTCTGATTCTCAATGGAGTTCTCATTCCCACCTGAAATCTCATCCATGCAGTCTTTATTGTTCACATTCCTGCCCACATTTTGATTTTCTGAGAACCCACCAGAATCACTAACTAGGCTGCACTTACAACATTCCTGTGGCTTATTTAACTTTCTTCTCCAAACCTTTCTAAATTTCTCCCTCAAACCAGTGCCAAAGTCTTCTCAGCCACATCATTAAACATAATCACAGCAATGAGTTCACTTTTTGATATCAATCTTCTGTTAGTCAACTTTCTATCACTGTGATGAAATAGCAGAGCAAAACAACTTAGAGGAGAAGAGGTTTATTTTGGTTATATCTATAAGGTGAAATAATACTAGACCTTGTGGAAGTAGTGAAAGAGTAACTTCAGTGTAAGCAAAGAACTTAGCATAGCATTACACACATAAATGCTCAATAAATACCATTATCTTTCCTTTCTTTTTTCCTGTCTCCATGTTTTCAATAATGTTAGCACCATGAAATTTATTATTAAATAATGTCCCTGAACAGTAGTCACAAAACTTATTATTTCATATGGGAGTTCTACTATCTGAGGAACACCAAATATTTATTAAGAATATAAACTTAATATAATAATAAAGTATTATGTATTATAATGAGTAAAAGTTTAGTAATTCACAAATTATTTTCATACTCCTTTATGTCATTCTCAAAAACCTTGCACAATGGGCATGTCTTCAGGATTTCTATTTTATAGGTGAAGAAACAGGCTGGACGTATTGCAAGATTTGCACATCTCTACCTAATCTGTAGTATAGAAAAAATAAACATAATCAAGGTCTTTCACTCCTTTATGAAGCTTCCTTTTACTCTATTCCTCTCACCAGAAAATGCATTAAATGGGAAATGTCACTCCTCTCCAGCACCTCCCATTGCCTCAGGGCAAGGATTCTGTATTGCATGCCCTCCTGGGACCTTCTAACACTTCGCTGTCTTTTCTCTTTCTCACATTCATACTGAACCTCTTACTTCTTGTTCCTGGAACACATCAAATTGTTTCTCTGGGCACATATTGAGGCTTTGCCTGTAATGCCATTTTCATAAGTTCCTCAACACTCAGGTAGTGTGGTTTCAGGAGCCTATCACAATTCAATTCAAGAAACATCTAGGAGGGGCTGGGGATTTAGTTTAGCAGCACAGCGCGTGCCTGGCAAGCGCAAGGTCATGAGTTCAATTCCCGGTACTGAAAAAAAAAGAAACATCTAGGAACCTTTCTTGACACTGCATGTAAAATGATTCCCCTATCTTTTGTGCTTGTAGACATAGTCTTTTAATAAGCCATTATATCTTGCAGTTGATATAACTATATTTCTCTCTGCATCAGTTATGTTTCATGTGGTCATGTCTATGTCTGTCAAGGAACTACAAGTTCCATGAGGGCAGGGCACATGCTAAACTTTGTACACCTCTAGTGCCTAGACAGGGCATGGCATGGAGCAGGCACTCAGGGAATATTTGATAATATGATGAATGAATTAAGTTTCCTAGGGTGTCTTTGGGTTCAACCCAGAAGCTTTACACATAAAAAGGAAAAGTACCTCACAGCTCTCCTCAGGAAGGAGTCAGTCCAAACCATCTACATACATTAAGGCAGAAGGCATAAAGAAAAATAAAACAAAACAAAGCAAAAAGAAAGATGTAGAAGGCAGCAATTACTAGAATTACTTCTCTTTGGGAACTAATTCTGAACATATCATTTTCCCAGCAGCAATTCTCTCACCACTTGAACTCCATATGCCATTTGCCAACCCAGACTGAGCTGGTTCTCTAATGTAAAATACCCTTAATGTTACTGGAAATGGTTCTGCTAGTGAAAGGGGGAAGTCATCCATGTGAAAATGCATTTTCCCAGGCCCATCCAACAGATTTGACAATGACTAACTACTCTCATTTGTTCTCTGAGCCTTGGTTTTCTAATCTACAAGGTATAGTTTACATCCCATTTTAGCCTGAATACCAGCAAAATAATCGTGATATGAGAAAAAAGTGAAAAATTTCTCTGAACACTGCTTACTCACCTGCACTCTCCTAGAACCCATGGAAAGAATACTGGCAAAAAGATTTGAGCATAATGATGGCTCATAATGGCTATCCATAAGCACCAGGAGCTAGACTAGAACTCTGAAAGACAGAAAGAGAAGGCGTGAAAGGCTATTTGAGAAGGCCTTAGGGGCAAGAGGCCTTTGGGTATTTCAGAGAGCCCATCATTGTGGACACCTCACAAAGCAGGAATATGGCATAGAAAGCAAGGATTGCTCTGCTGTATTCCAACACCAGAACAAAATAAACATTTCATCATTTCTAGAGGGAAAGGAGGAAGCAGGGCAAGCAGGAAAGAAGGAAAAAGATAAGGAGGAAAGGAAAGGATGAGAGAGGGCAGATACAAACTCTTGTGTTTAAAATCAGCCTAAATCTACCATTAGTTAAATGACAGATTCAGGATTTGATGTAGGCATGTTGACTGAGGAGCCTGTGATCTTAACCACAGTGAGTGAGATCATCTATCTAAAGTGCTTAGAGGAATCACAAAATCTGTGTGATCATTATCTATATGTAGCTCTGTCAATTAAAAAAAAACCCAAAGGATAAAGGTTTAGTTTCATAAATTACTGAGTAAATAAGTAAACCAATATAGTGAAAAGGGGAAGCACCTAGCTGGGAGGAGAATCTTCTATGTGCATGTAGCTGGCTAAGAACGTGTGGAGTTGGCTATAAGGTGGCATGGTGGTGGTGAGTATCCTATTTCATCAGATTACTTGGCCTCAGGGGCTGGGGATTTAGCTCAGCGGCAAAAGCGCCTGCCTGGCAAGCGCAAGGTCGTGAGTTCTGTTCCCGGTACCGGAGGAAAAAAAAAAAAAAAAAAAACAAAAAGCAGATTACTTGGCCTGTTGACACTAGTGTCCTGAATCCATGAAGAGAACACTTTATACTTTTTCCCATCTTCTTCACTATCCACCATCATTCTAGCCACTCTAAAATTCTGATTATGAAGGCACAGGTTGGTAGCCGTGAGGCACCTTCAAGCCTAGTCCTAGTAAAAGAACTGAGGATAGAGGGAATCCTAATTCATCAGCGTCAACCAACTCACCATAGTGCTGAAGACAACACAAAACCCATGCTTCTGACTTGACAGAGAAGCCACAGAACAAGGGGCAGCCTCAGTGAGGAAAGGATCATAAGAGGCAGAACACACAGAGGATGTTTCATCAAAATGTTCATGAGTCTTAACCATCCTGCCGGGTGATATTGCAAAATGCATATCCTGGAGACTCTTGGTCCTGGGGTACAAGTACCTGAATTATCAGGAAGTTTAAGTGACTTTCTTGAGATAAAATAGAAAGGCAAGATTGAAACGCAGAGTACTGGTGAGGTTTCCAGTGAAAACTGTATTCTGAAGGCCAATAAGCAGCTTGAAGGTCATCTGCTAGGAAGCTTCACATGCTTGTTTACTTAAAAAATGGGAGGAAGCTTAATTATAGCACGCTGAGGAATGAACTATTGATGTACAAATGCAATTAGGAAAAAGAAATCCAGTGCATATTTGGAAAAAGTGGAGAGCCTACAAGCTTAAAGAATGGATAGTGCTTCAGGCAGACAAGAGAAGGAAGCGATAAAGCATTCTGGTCAGGTCTTAGACTGGGCAAGGTGATTACAAGACCCTACTGTGCACAGACACAAGTATATCTTTCAGAGAGCACTTGCAAACCACTTTAGAAAAGGCAACAAGATGCAATGCAAAGAGCATTGGCCCCAAAATCATGTGGGGGCGGACCTGATTTTGCACTTAAAAGTGAGTGACCTTAGGGAGATTATCTTACTTGTTTTCTTCATGTTATCAGTAGAGATATAACTACTTTGCAGGGCTATCTTAGGATAAAGTTAACACACATAAAGTGCCTAGCCTGTTCCTCAATATAGCAGTATTTAATAAAACTTTGACTAATATGCTTCTTATTATGTTATAGTGTTCCTGTTATTACTGATTCCTCACAATGCGAGACATGTCACTGGAATGTTTTTTTTTTTTTTTTTTTTTTTT
>NW_004955464.1:9519313-9578488 GCF_000276665.1 Chinchilla lanigera | reverse complement strand
GCCGCTGAGCTAAATCCCCAGCTTGTTTGTTTGTTTGTTTGTTTTTGTTTTTCTCCGGTACCAGGAACCGAACTCACGACCTTGCGCTTGCCAGGCAGGCGCTTTTGCCGCTGAGCTAAATCCCCAGCCCCCTCACTGGAATGTTTACATGGTGGTTTGCAGAATTGGGCTATTTCTTTAAAGAAACATGGCTTTACTTTTAGGATAGTGGGCATTGCATCTGTTTCCCTGAAAACATGACATGCCACACCCTATCTGCTACTGTGAATATACTTCCGAGGGGAGAGTGGGAATAATTTTACTGAGAATTTTTACTAAACCAGAAACTTCATGCCAGGCTCAGTAGTGACTTCTTACTATGGTAATTGAAACCCCTGTCTGTGGTCCTATATTTCAGACTTTTATTTTGAAAAATGTCTAAGTGCTTCTATTGCCTGGGCTGGCTATGTAGTTTAAGCAGGATAATCTGAGCCAGGCCTTGGTTCTTCTAGATGTTGGTCACTAGAAGTGCCTAAAGGTCAATTTTCTACGTGCTTCTCTGGTGCCTAGGATCAACCAGGACTGGTGGCGACAATTATGCAGAGTACCCTAACTCTCGTTTCTCATCTTCAGAGTACTCATCACTCCATTACACCTGCTCCTGAGATGCAGACAAACAGATGCTTTCAGGTGGTCCAGGATTTATGTGATTGTCACAGGTCCTAGTTCCTGGACAAAAGCTGGGCAAACAGATCACTTCTACTAGGTGATATGGTATTTCTCTCACAGAATCATGCAATGTTGGGCTACAATAATGATGCCAAGGTACTGACTTGGGTGACCCAATGCTGGACATAGGATTAGGTTAAGATCTGGACTATTGAAAGTTCACTACTGACCTCTGAATTTGACCTCTGAATGGGCCTATGCATCAGCTCTTCCCTGTCTGTGTTCTAACTATGATGCTATCTCTGAGTTTACAGCAGCTGAAGACAACATGGGTGTCAGCACACATCTTTCAGCTATGTTCCTTTCCCCTAGGCAATTACTATTCTTCTGCAGTTCCAAGACATCGTGCAGAAATCACTCTATCTATATTATACCTGCCATTTTTGAAAGTTTTTGAAGTTGTTGATCTTGAACAAGACCTTTTGATTGTTTCCAACACATGTGTGAATATTATACTCTCCCAGGTCAGTATTAAGGTATACTATATGAGAGCAAAGCTCCCTGGCATTAGTGGGATTGTTTTCTCTCAGGAAGAGGGAATAGGAAGTCTGGACTTCCTATGGATAGTGACAAGTAGCAGACAGTTAACATGGTGCAGAAAGATAGCACATTCTAGGCGTGCAGTGAAAATGGCCTAAAGCTAAAGAATTTCAGAGAAAATATGGTTGGACGATGCATTGAGCTATAACTTCTGAACATTACACTATAAATTTCTGAATGTTACATGTAATATAGCCAGAAATTGAATTGCCATTCACATTTTTCTCAGGATACACCTTATATAGGTTCATCAACAAAGCATCGTAAAAATTTTTAAAGATTTTTTTCCTTTTTTGAGATAGGATCTTGCTGTGAAATCCAGTCTTACCTTGAACTTATTATGTAGACCAAAGTGTCCTTAGACTCACAGAGATACTTCTGCCTCAACCTCCTGAGTGCTGGAATTAAAGGTAAATGTACTCCTGGCTCAAAAACCTTTGAAAGAGCCATTAGACAACAGTATGTGCAGAGGCACCATGAATGAGGAAACAATATAAATAATAATGCAATCAGCATTAAATAAATGGTACTAGGAAACTGCAGAGGCAAGATATTATTTTGATATAAACATTCCGAAGAGCATGCATTGAGAGTAACATCAATGTCATCACATTTTCTCCATATGAAAAATAAGAAATTAGCCAGAAACCATGCATTTGACATTAAAGAACATGAAAGGATGTTGCCTAGATACCACACATGTATTAACTGAACAATAAACAAACGCATAAAGGGAAAAGGAGAAAAATATATATATAGAAGATAGTTAAGATAGCCATACTACTAATTTCCATTAGTTCACTGAAAAGAGAGGTTTGTGTTTATATTGATCAGTTTTTCATGCCTATGTCTTGTAATATGAGCAGCTTCTTTGAAGATAACAATACTCTCCTACTGTCTTGTTTTGAAATTTTGTAGCATATTTTATTGTTTTTTTCTCCTTAAAATAAAAAACAGACAAACATAATTATCTCTTCTCTACCCATTATTCTAAGTCTGTATTTAAATTCATGAACCTCACATGGGTCTATGAATTTTATAAACTGTTTAGACAGGGGCCTCACATGGTGGTAGTGGTCAGGTCCATATGTCGCTAGTTACCTACCAAAGGCTCTCCTCACCAGAGATATGACAAGGGAAATTATCTGAGGGTTGAGAATTGTTATCCTTCCCTTATAACTGAAGGGTTTCTATGTGTCTCACTGACAGAAATATCATGATTAACCTTAAAAATAAAGCTTCAAAGCAATCTTTCAAAATTTGTACCTGTAATCACAATAAAAAAGTAAGCATGGGCTGGGGATTTAGCTCAGCGGCACAGCGCCTGCCTGGCAAGCGTGAGGTCATGAGTTCAATTCATGGTACCGGGAAAAGAAAAAGGGCAAGCAGCAAACTGTTCTGTGTATTCTAAATGCTATATTGTAAAGGCAAAATACACAGAAAAAGAGTAAAAGGAAATAGGATAAAATACTGAGTACTCATTAAGAGGGAAACTCTGAGAGGTTTTTCCTCTTTCATGTGTATTTATTACTTTCTAAATTGGCCACAATAAACATGCTATTTTCACTTTATCTTTTAGCTCACTGATCTTTTTCAACATGCTTCTCTTCTCAGCACATTTTGGTCTGTTTTGCCTATAGTTTCCTCAAGTCCTTGCCTTCATTTATCAAAACCTATCCATCTCCAGATGGATATTTCACCAGAGATATCACTCCCTTTAGGCCCCTTCCCTGACCCCTCAAGGTCGGTAGTGAATGCACTTTTAGAGAACTTCCATCCAATTCTACAGAGGCTTATTTCTCTACATGTAACTAAGTATGCCTACTTCCTCCTTCCTGTCCTGTAGTTCAGCAACGCCTATCACTGTGTCTGGCCTATTGAACATGCTGCAAATTTTTGTGAAATGAATAGATGGGTACAAATTAAAAAGACAATTTAAAACTCTTTTTAAAAATACATATACATGAAAAACAGCTGAGGAAATTAAGAATTTTTTGTGACTGTTGTTTATTTGCTTCTCAGTGATCAAGAAAAGTTGCTAAGGCAGTACTTCAATTAGTAAACAACCTATGGAACCGTGCTCAGTGTGCAGGAATTCCGTGGGTTAGGGTTATGCAAATACATTCTTAAGAACACTAATTTCATAAGATACTCTGGGAGTAGAGAGAAAAACAGCTATAATCAAATAAGTTCAGGGAGTGCTGTATGTGCTATCCCCCTCCAAAGAATTGCCATGCTTAGGATATTTCAGTCTTGGAAAAATCCTGCTCTAAAGTATTTAATTTACTTATTTTCAATCCAATAGTTCTCAAATTTATTTAAATATGAATCTTTCCTTCATGCAATATCTATTAACATTTATTTCCCAGAACACTTTGGGAAATGCTGGGTTTAAGATATAAGGCTTCCAGAGAAAGCGATTTTTAGCTTATGGTGAAAGCAAAAGCAGAGGAGAAATACTGAAAGGATATAGAAAACAACAGTTTTTTTTTCCCCAAAAATACAAATAAAGCACATACTATGTGGTAGATAGTATGCTTTACTTCTGTGAGCTTGTTTAACTTTTATAACAAATCTAAGAATAAGGAACCATTATTCCCATCTTATGGCAAAGAAAATAAACTTTAAAAGAGTTAAGTGTGCTGTGGACTACAATAGTGCCACATCTCTCTTGATTCCCTCAGATTCCTCCTCTTAACTGTGCCACCACCACTGAGTGGCACAAACCCACCTTTCCCTGGAGGAACAGGTGCTGGAGTGAGAGCCTGCCCTTCTTTTTTATCCATCTTTCCTTTATTCCCTATCTTTCTTTTCCTTTCTTCTTTTTCCAGTCCCTTCATTTCTCAGACATCCTGAATGTCTACTTTGTCTCATTCTTCTGTGGGCCCTGGAGTTTCAGAAATAATCCCTCTTCTCAAAAATTCTTCAGTCCTGTTGGTCCAGTGAATCCGTTTCCAAGCCCCAGGACAGATTAACAGGTGGATGAAAAGAAATTTGACCCCATAGATTATATCAAGAGCATCCAGGACTGCAGAGGAAGGAGTGGAAGTCCCATCTAGGGTCGCTTCCCATGCATTTCTGAGGGTTTATTAGTTTCTAGGTTTATTAGTGGCACTTGAGGGGTAAGCACACCTCTGTTTTAAGCATTTTCTGGAGGTCTGGGAGATGAGAAATATGACAAGAAGTTATCTAGGGAAACAAGCATAAAATTTCATTTACATGGGGATAACAGGGTAAGTATAATTTAGTGTAGAAAAAACTTTGGTCCCTATTTTGAAACAAAAAGTAAATTAATAACTTCCATGTATCTCCTTAGATCATACTGTCAATTACACTGTTCTGTAAATGTCTGCCTCGCAATCAGGATGGGGCGATTCATTGAGAACTAGGCCTTTTTCTTCTTTTCTACACCAGCTTCTGGCACATTGCTTGCTGCTGAATGAATGCTTGGAAGGGAAAGATGGAAGGCAGAAGGTAGGGAGCAATAGAGGGAAGAGACTTGGGTAAGGTAATGCAGTAGTAGGTTAAGGGAAGTTGAGGGCTTGGATGCCTGAATCCTCTATTAAAGGTTCAGGTTCAGGGAAATAGCCACTACTTCCTCATAGTTGTCATGATTCCTTCAGCCCCCAAGTAGTCTTGGAGTGACCCCTGGATCAATTTCTGACCTCTCATGTGGACAAGGAGTCTTCATGTTGCTGAAGACTGTCACTAAGGGGAGAGGTGAAGGTAAGACCCTGCTTGAAATTCAGCTCCTGCTGCATAAAGAATAATGTACATGAAAAATTGATCATGACACTGCACCCAGGAAAATGTCGTTTATATTGCAATATTTAAACACACGGTATCCTAATAATGAAAAGAACACCAAGGTCACAGCAAATGAAAGTCAGTTCAATGACACCAAAGGGAAGAGAGACTTTGTCCATGTGTATCACTCCATGATAGCATCCTTTATACCATGATCTAATAGAGTGAGGAGCCTTTCTATCAAGAGAGTGAGCAAAGCCTTTCTCAATAGGAACATTTTAAGCCACTGAGAAGTTCCCGAAGATAGCAAAATCTAAAGATACCAGCCTTCTTTTTCAAATTTCCTCATCTTTAAAATGAGGATAATAAGGTCTAAACTCTTTCTGAGCCTTCATTTCCCCCATCTACAAAATGAAGGAACTTCTAGATGATCTGCAAGTTAAAAAATTCCAATTCTGAGTATCTGCAATCATGTAGTTAATGTAAATTACCAAAAGCATGAAATTTAGACTCTTCTGACAGATATGCCTCCACAGGCCACTCTCATACATATTTCTAGCAGGGCAATGCTCAAGTTACTTCACCCCTCTAAACCCCAGATTCCTGAGTGATAAACAGAGACAATAACAATACCCACGTCAGAGATTTCTTCTGGGTACAAGTAATTGAAGATAACACTGCCAGTAAGAGGAGGTGCAGAAATCAAGCTGAGGACTTCTCTCTGAGAAGAGAACACTGCTAGTAAGAGGAGGTGCAGAAATCAAGCTTCAGGGGCTGGGGATTTAGCTCAGCGGCAAAAGCGCCTGCCTGGCAAGCGCAAGGTCGTGAGTTCGGTTCCCGGTACCAGAGAAAAACCAAAACCAAAAAAAAAAAAGAAGAAATCACGCTTCAAACTATGCTGTTTTCACCACAACAGTGGAGAATACCAACATGAACAAATGTTTACAAAGCCAGGCAGAGGGCAATAGAAGCAGAGGCATTCTGCTATTCAATGCCAGAGGCAAAAAGAAATAATACTTTCTATAAGTGAAACCAGTAAGATGTTACATACAAAAAGAGCTTTGGAGGCAAAAGCCGGCTATTCAAACATTTAAGCTTCTTGAATCCCAGTTTCTTCCCCGATATAACATAGACAACAACAGCACCTGCTTTACATAGGTAAGAGTACAGTTAATTTAATGTACATAATCACTTAGCACAGTACTCACAACATAAGAAAATTAAAGCTATTATTATTAATGATATTTTTAAAATTATATTAATGTTATCATTAATGATCCAAACTTTTAGAATGACCTCAGCTGGCAACACTAAAAAGATCAGAATCTCAGAATAGCATTTTCCAGTGGCTTTTCAACTTCCATATCACAAAAAGAAAAAGTCTGGAAACCATGGGCTTTGGCCTTCAACCGGGCCCTATCCTCAGAGGTATTATTTACATTTCAGGTTTATTATTGTCTTCCATGATGCTGACATGAAACAACATTGCATTCTCTTTCATGCTAAAAGAGTATAGCGTTTCTTGGCCCCATAAATAATTCAGAACTATATTAATATTTTAAGAAGAATAAGCAATATATTTTTGCCCGTAGAAAAACCAGGAGGATTAAAATTAGTTATTTGTAGCTGAAGACTTAATTGAGTCAACATATTGATTGTTTTTTCTTCCAGGTTTTATTGCCCACACAAAGAAGAGCAGTGCCTGCTTCCTATCCAAATGCTGCATACTTAATTATATCTGCTAGATTTTATCATTATGAAAACTCAAAAGCATCCAACCATGAACTTAAATTCTCTTACCCACTTGATACTAAACATAGAGCCACTCCCCTTTCCTCATAATAGTGTACTCTGCTACATGTAGATTGTTTTTAAAGTGATGGGTGCAAATTTTCAGACATATCTGATTTCTCAGTTACCAGTTACAACCTGGATAAGAGAAGAGAAGGGAACTATAATTTATTGTTCCCTGTTTTGAGTCAGATCTCTGTTTGCATGATCATATTTAGTCTTTAAAATAACATCTGGTGTAGGCAGTATCTTCTGAAGATACCTGCAAGAAAACTGAGGTTCAGAGAATTTGAGTACTTTTTAGGGACACAGAACCACAATGCACATTTAATCCTGACTCAGCCTTCTTCCTCTACCAAACAGCTGCCCAGTGCTAATAGTGATGATAATAATATCCAAGACTTATTGACCATTTACATGAGTCAGTCACTGTTTTGTTTATATCCATTAATTCATTTAATTATCACAACCATCCTTTGAGATAGGGACACCATTATCCTATTCTACAGTGTAGGCAAATAAAGTTATGAATTGCAGTGGCTTTCCCTGATAGAAAGTAGTGAAACTGGGACTGGAAGTCATAAATCCGACTCCAAGGCCTTGTCTTTCCTGCTGCATAAGCTATACTTTCAGACCCAAACCTAGAAAACAAGGAAGTGGGCTTTCATCAGTAATTGGATAAAGGACGATCACCAGGGGCCCACCTCCTCAGCTCTAAATGAGACTCTAAACATATATCTAACGAAGATAAGGTGAGCATGACTGGTAACTCAGATAAGATGAAAGTGTTAACAATCTGGACATGGTTGATTTCTGGATTTGGTCTGGGATCTTTGCTACAAACACGATCTCCTAGGTTGATCTTGACCTTTCCAGCAAAGGACCAAATCCTCTGGGTATATCCCACTTTCTCTCAAATTGTACCTGCACAAGGTGTTACATAATGGCATGATTCCATAAGGAGAAAGAATGTGTTCAGAGTTAGTGAAATGGTCACATCACAAATCACTCTTCATTTGACAAGGTAGATCAGTTCTCAACTTAGCAAGTGGGCTGAATTTAAATGAACATTGAGAAAAAAAATCTTATTTTTGGTAGAGCTTCACCCATGTAACCACACATTCATATACCTGTGCGTGCATGCAGAGGCTTCCTGGTCTTCTCACAGACAATGCGCACACATAGGACATCGTAGAGTTGTTACACTCTGGACCTGAAAACATACGCTTTGTACACAATCTATCTACTATAGACAGGTAGACTTAGCTCAAGTATGGAGAATCTAGATCAGCAGATGCTTATTACCTACTAAGTGTCTGGCCCTCTGCTGAGTCTCAGCTGGCTCTATCAAGAGGTGAAAGGTAGAGAGAGAGAGAGACAAATAACTCACAGTACTTTCTATTACCTTATTAAGGAAAGGGCATATCATCATTAACACCATATTTTATTCATCCCACATACTAACACTACGGTACAATCTGGGAGGGGATTACACAAAATTTGAGGTTGGGAGATCATTAGGAAGCATCTTGAGAGGCTAGCTACTAGAAATGGCAAAAACAATACTGAAAGCTATTTTTAAACATTCAGACAAAAATCCTTTAGAATATACAAACAAGTAAAAGAATTAGATTTTATTTTCATTTGTATTAATTGGTTTTTGAATGAATTTGATTCAAATCAAGGCTAATTATATTTTCATAATCGTATATATATTTTTGAATTTCATAGGAGTTTCTTAGATTTTGATGATCAACTGCTCAGGATTTCTATACAGTGATCAGTGAAATCTAAGCCTCACTGATTAGAGCCATCCAGATTCAGTGCTTATCCCCTATAGTGCTAAAATTATCTCCCATTTTACAGATATAACCTCTTAACTTCTTAATTTTTATCCTAAGTTTCATGCTTGGACTCTTCCATGTACTTATCTTTGCCTGACCTTTGTGATTAGCAATATTATTGGCTGGTCTGCTGGGTATTTTCTTTGCCACAACTCACTCAAGAGTCCATCTCTGTTTTCCCTTTTAGCTCTCCACTCTGCAGTCTACACCCACAGGGCACTGACACATTGCAGTGTTCCAACCATACATTCTAAGGTGTTGCTCCCTACTTAGAGCTTGACAGTCCCTCCCAGAATCCTGCTTTCTGGAAAGGAATCATTGGAGAACCACTTTCTAATTGTACGGTCTTGAATAAATTTCAGCTTTTTCCCTTCCCAAGCCTTATGTTGCTCTCTGCAAAATGAAGATAAATTTACTCAGCTAGTCAGCCAGCATGACCACTTATTAGCTGCTTGACTTTGGGAAGTTATTTGCGCCTGATTTTTTCCTCATCTGGGTAATAGAGATAATAATACCTTTTTCAGAAGGTTATAAAGATTGAGATAATATATATTAAGCACTTGACATTGGCCACTACATTGAATGCAATCAGTAAATACTAGCTACTTATGTAAATGACTATTATAACATACTGTGATTATTACTATATCTCATTTTTATAATGTCCCTGAAAATTACTCTGTCCAGCATTTGACATCTCACCTCCAAATATCTTTGCTCTATATTTCTGTAGTTACCTTAAAAGGAACATTATATATTTGTGTATACAAATTCCAGAGTACATGAGGCATGTAACCTTATAACCATACTCAGTAAATGCTTGATGGGTGAATAAATGAACAAATGGATGGATGCTTTATATTTTCTTAAAATCAAAGATGAAAACCAAAATAATTCCTTAACTAGCCTCCAGATTTTTATTCAACAGGGTTTCCTTGAATGTCCAAAAAAATCTGCCATTCCATCCAAATGAATGTAATAAGCTTAACCTTTGAACTGTGTGCAATAATAGACTGAGTTTTGAAATATCTGACATGGATTTTAGTAATTGTCCCTTCATTTATTATCTGTGAGACCTAAAGAAAGTCCCTAAACTGTTCTAGTTTTGTTTTTTTCCTCTGTAAAATTGAAGTAACAAGTAGTCTTCAATAACCTAGTAAGATTTGATGAAATAATAAATATAAAAATTGATAGCACACAACTGATACGTAATAAAAACCAATAATCATGTGTTCTTTGGTATTTTGCTTAAGTTACTCTTTTTAAAAGCAATTTAAAGGGCTGGGATATAGCTCAGTGGCACAAGTGCCTGCCTGGTAAGCACAGGGTCCTGAGTTCGATTCCCAGTACCAAAATAAGGAAAAAATAAAAGAAATTTAATAATATGAATCAGTTGTGTTCCTGTCTAACCAGGAATTCTACATCTGGGCATCTTTGTCTATTATATGTATCTTTTATCAAAGCTGCACTTTAAAATTTTTATTAGTATATATTTGTAATAAATACTGATTACACTCACCCTGGGGGAGTTGATACACATACATATTGTGTCTTAATAATTTTCACTCCCCCTACATCTTTGCCATCTCCTCTAGCTTCTTCTTCAAGTCCCTTTTCATCTGTACAGAGCCTACCTCTCTATTTTTTAACATGGCTGTTTTATTTTGCTCTTTGAATAGTTCATATTTTGGGCCTGTCATATTAGAGAAGCCATGCATCATTTTATCTTTTGTGACTGTTTTATATCACACTTAGCATTATAATGTCAAGACCTGTCCATTTTCCAACAAATGTCTCCAATCTATCATTCTTAATGAATGAGTAGTAGTATGTACTATGTACCACATTTTGCTTATGCATTCATGTGCATATAGATTGCTTTCCCAACTATTGTTACATCAAACATGGATATACTTATGTCACTGTCGTATGATGACTTTAGTTCTTTCAGGTAGATACCACCAAGCACAGGAATAGTTGCTCAAATGGAATTTATACTTTTACATTTTGAGGATTCTCCACACTGATTCACAAAGTTGTTATATTGATTTACATCCTCACCAGTAATATAGACGCAGCCCCTCAATCCTTGCCAGCATTTGCTGTTTTTTGAGTTCCTGCTGATTTATATATTCTAGTGGAGTAAGGGGTAGTCTCACTATTTTGATTTACATTTCTCTGATTGCCAAAGATGCTGAACATTTTTTCAAGCATTTATTGGCCATTTGTATTTCTTCTTCTGAGAAATGTCTATTCATTTCAGTTGCCCATTTGTTGATTTGTCTTTTATTTCTGGAAGTCTAATTTTGTCTTAGTTATTTATATATCCTACATATAATTCTTCTGTCTGAGTAATATTGGTAATAATTTTTCCATTGATTTTTTTCTTATTATGCAGAAGATTTTTAAAAATTCTGATATAATCTTATTTGTTAATTATTGTTATTATTTTTTGTGTGTTTAGGATTCTGTTCGAAAAGTCTTTGCCTGTACTTATGTGTTCAAGAGTTTTACAAAGTATTTTTTCCAGCATATTCAGTGTTTCTGCTTTTATATACATCTTTGATTCATTTCTATTTGATTTTAGTACAGAAAGAGAGATATGGATCAAGGTTCATTCTTTTGCATGTAGATAACCAGTTTTTCCAGGACAATTTGTAGAGGCTGGTTTTGTCCAAGATATATTCTTGGATCTATTGTCAAAGATCAAAAGGCTGAAGGTGCCTGGGTTTCTGAATGTACCTTCTATTCTGTTCCATTGGTCTATATAACTTTTTATTGGAGTACTGTGCTATTTTTACTATTGTAGCTTTTTAGTATGACATGAAGTCTGGGATTGTAATGCCTCCTGAGTTCCTCCTGTTGCCCATGATGGCTTTGGCTATTCTGGATCCCTTTTGATTTCATGCAAGTTTTAGAATTATTTTTCCAGTTCTGTGAAGAAAAGCTAGTAATATTATAATGGAGATTCTGTTAAATCTATACATCGTTTTCATAACATGACTATTTCGCAATGTTAGTCCTGCCTATCGAAGAAGAGGGGATATCTTTCCATTTCCTAGTGCCCTCGTTAGTTTTTTATCAGACCAACATAATTTTCATTTTAGAGCTCTTTCACTTCATTGGTTAGGTTAATTCCCAGATATTTAGTTTTTTTAAAGTTATTATGAATGGGATGTTTCCAGGCTTTTCTCTAAATGGGTTCATTATTGTTATGTAGGGGTGCTATTGATTATTGTATGTTTATTTTGTATAATGCCACTTAGCTGATTCTGTCTATTAGTTCTATTGTGGTGAAGTTTTTGGATCCTCTATGTACAGAATCATGTCATCTCCAAATAAGGATATTTTGAATTTTTCCTTTCCTATTTAAATCCTTTTAATGTTTTTTTTTTTTTTTTATTCCTTTCCTAATCACTTTTGCTAAAGTTTTGAGCACTACACTGAACAGGAGTGTTGAGAGTTGACATCCTTGTCTTATTCCTGATTACAGTGTGAATTATTTCATTTTCTTCCTTTGTTGCCAGTGGGTTTGTCATACATGGCTTTTATCATTTTGACATAAGGTGCTTGCTTCTATACCAATTTTCATCAAGATTTTTCTCATGAATGAATGTTGAATTTTCTCAGTCTTTCTGCTCTAGTTAGATAGTCATGTGATTTTTATCTTTACTTCTATTTTTGTGATGTAATACAATGTGTTGATTTACGTATATTTAACCATCCTTGAATTTCTGTGATGAAACTTACTTGGTCATGGTGTATGATTTTCTTAATGATTTGTTGTATTCTGTTTATAAATATCTTGTTGAGGACTTTTGCATTCATGATCATTAAGGAAATTGATAAGTATTTTTCTCTTTTTAAAAGTCCCTGTCTGCAAAAGGACTTTGTTTGATTTTGGCATCATCAAGATTATTCTAGCTTCAAGGAATGAGCTTGGCAGTATTCCTTTGCTTTCAATTTCATGAAAGAGTTTGAAGAATACTGGTATTAATTCTTCCTTCAAGTTCTTGTAAAATTCAGCAGTGAATGAATCAGGTGTTGGTATTTTCTTAGTACCTACAGTTTTTATCACTGCCCCAACTTCATTGCATGCTGTTGGACTCTTCAGGGTTTTTATATCTTCTTGGTTCAGTTTTGGTAATTCATGCATATCTAGAAATCCACTCATTTCTTCCAGATCTTCCAATTTGTTGGAACACAGGTTTTCAAAGTAGATACTTCTAATCCTGTGAATTTTGATGATATTCATTATGATTTCACCTTTTTCATTTCTAACTGCATTGATATGGGTGTCTTCATAAGTTTGGTTAAGGACTATCTATTTTGTTTATACTTTTAAAGAACCAGCACTGATTCATTTATTCTTTGTACTTTTTAGTCTTAATTTCATTAATTTGTGCTTCGATATTTATACTTTCCTTCCTTATACCTGCCTTGGATTTGGATAATTTTTCTTTTTCTTGAAACTTTGAGGTATATCAATAGGTTATTTACTGGAATCATTCTGGTTTTCTGCTGTGGGCATTGACAACTATAAACTTCCCTTGTAGGACTGATTTATCTATGTCCCAGTGTTTCTGCTAATTATACTGCCATTATCATTTGATTCTTGGAAACTTTAAATTCTTTCCTTGGTTTCTTCTGTGACTCATTGATTTTTCAGGGATATACTGCATCAACTCCACACTTTTCCATAATTTCTGTGATTTCTTTTACTGTACCATAGCAGTTTCATTACATTATGATCTGATTAAATGCAACAGATGATTTCTTTTGTATTTATTTAGGCACTTTTTTTTGCCTATTATGTGGTCCTTTTTGGAGAAAGTTCTGTGTAATGCTGAGAAAATATGTATTTGATTGTTGAATAAAATACTTTATAGATAACTAGTAAGTCCATTTGTTTAAAGATATGGTTCAACTGTGATTTCTTTTGCTTACTTTTTGTCTACTTCATCTATTTGTGAGAGTGGGGTATTGAAATCTCCCGCCATGATTGCGTTGATTTTTAAAATCTTTTATGTACAGTAGTGTTCATTTTATGAAGTTGGGTGGGCTGGCATTGGATACACATACACTTATAATCATTATCTCTTCCTGTTATATTGTTTCCTTTATCAGTATGTAGTAACCTTTGCCTCTTTTGATCAATTTTGGCTTGAAGTCCATTTTCTGTGACAACAACTGCTCCTGCTTGCTTTCAGGATCCTCTGCACGGAGTATTTTTTCCACCTTTGAGTTTTAGTCTGTGTGTTTCTTTATGGATAAAGTGTATCTCTTGTATGCAACATACGGTTGGGTTTTCTCTTTTAATTCAAAATGCTAATCTGTATCTTTTTACTGAGGAGTTAAAATCATTTATTTCAAAAGTTAGTACGAAAAGGGACTGACTAATTCCCATCACTGCATCGTTGCTCTGGTGCTGATTCTTTAATTTTTCCCTTTTGCTTAATTATTTACTCTGTATTTATAAAATAGTTTGCAGGAGATACTACTCTGGGTTGAAAGTAGTTTTCTTTTAGGGCTTGAAATATGTTGGGTCTCCTGGCTTTTCAGTTTTGTGTTGAGAAGTCTGCTGTGCTTTTGATAGGCTTGCCTTTATAAGTTATTTGTTGCTTTCCTCTAATGGCTTTTATACTTGTGTGGGAATTCTGAGATAGAACTACTGTGTGTCATGTTGAAGTTATTTTCTGATTGTGGCTATTTGGGACATATGCCTCATTTACCTGCAAGTTGAATTCTTTTGCTAGACATATAAATTTTTCTGGTATGATTTTGGTAAGTGAATACTTTATATCTTTTATGATGCCTTTTGATATTTCTTTAACTCCTATAATTTCAGGTTAGTTTTCTTTGAGTCATCTAGCAGCTGTTGATCCAGTTTCCATGGTCTCCCATCTTTAACATATCTCTGAGTATATTATCTCCTACATCAAGCTTATCTTCTTGTTCTAACACTCCTTGCATTAGTCATTTCTGCTGCCCACACTATCAATGGAATTTTATATATACTGGATTTTTATTTGATATATTTTCATGTTCTTTAATTCTTTACTAAAATGATTATTTATGTCTTGTATCATCTTGGTTAGTCCACCCAATTTTTGTTTTTACCTTCTTTAGGTTTTCTGGTCATCTTATCAGTTCTTTATTTGTTTATTTACATCATCTTTGACCCCTCTGAGCATCTCACTGTTCTGTTTTTTGCTTGTTTGTGTCTTCTTTATTCCATTATACATTTCAGCCATTTGGATATTTTGACTGCATCATTGCCTGTGACAATCAGCTTTCAGGGAGTTAAGAATTTTGGGAGGCATCTTGTTGTCTTGTTTTCCTGTTCCTATTGGTTGTTTGTCTGTTGAGATTGAGGATGAATTCGAGTGGAAAGACACTGGTGATAGTCTTGTGATCTCTTTAGTGGCTGTTTCCCAATGATGTCTTGGTTGTTATGTGTGCTTTGGTACTTGTATACCTCCTTGACCTACTTATCATAATAAAAATCAGATCCACTCGCTATGGTGCAAGAGAACCCCTTCCACTGACATCAGCATCTACAGAGCCAAACATATATATCAATCATGTGCATTAAATCTTGCTTTTACTGTGATATATTACTACTGACAGGTAAGCTGTGGAGAGTGAGGGAAGGAAAAAGGAAGAGGAAAATGAAAGGAATATATTAGAAACAAGGAAGGGGCAAAAAAAGGCAGCAACAAAGGAAAGGAAGAAAAGGGATTGAGCTGCAGTGACATAATTTTTCTAGCTGGAGTAGAAGCCTGATTGAGAGGTCTGAGAGAATATTGTGGAAGTGGGAGCAGAGCTGCAGAGAAGAAAGTGTAAGTGGAGACTGATGGAAGCTGTGGACGGTCAGCACCTATTAATATGCTAATAGTAAATTTGTGTTTGAATCTTCTCTGCACAGTATTGGTGAGGGTCACCTTGAAATGTACTTCTTATTTAAAGCATCAGTTAATTCTCATTCTCCTTTCACATACAGACACTATGATGATGACAAAAGAGGAAAAGAGAAGAGAGAATGGAATAAGAAAGGAGAAAAAATCCACAGTGTTATAAAATACAAAATTAAAGCATCCTTTCCACCCTGTTTAAACTGCAGTCTCAAGTCACACATGAGCTCTTTCCCTACATTCACAAATGCAGCAGCTACGACTTGCAGTGGTGATGGTGGTGTGCACGTTTGGCTGTGGCGTCCTGGGCATACTGCTGGTTCTGGCTCTTTGCTGTAGCTCCACATTCCACAGAGTGTCATTATATCCACAAGGTGCCTTTTCTCCTCCTGCTTCCAGGCCCAGAGCCTGCTTCCACAACTCCCTGAGCCGGTCCCCTCCTATAATTTGTTCTCTTGCCCACCAGTGAGTGAAGGGGTTGGAGGTCCAGATGGACCTCTGAGCCCGCCTCCCCTCTGCAGGCCATGCTCTGCTTAGTTTCAGTTTCATTCATGCAGGCCTGGACAGCCAGTGGCCTTTGTCTTTGCCTTATGACCGGTCACTTGAGTCAGAGGTGGAGAGGACGTGGTGTGTTTGGGCCAGTATGTATTCTTCTGATGATTTTCAAAGGAGCTTTTACAATCTCTGCTCCCTTCTGTTCTCAAATATCCTCCCATCCCTGTACTGGCTTTCTATAAGGCTCTAGCTGAGTGTGCTGCATCGTGCCCTCTAGTAAGCTGCATCTCTCCAGTTCTTTCCTGTCCTTGAACTCTGTGGTAGCCAGGGCTCTTGATGCTTAGCAGCCTTTGGCTGGTGACAGGGGAGCTCTCTTGTGGGCACTGGATGGTGAATAGTGGATAGAATATCACACAGAGACAGAACTCCCTGGTGTTTAGGAGAACAATGGCAAAGTTCCTGCTCTGTTGTTACCCCACCTACTTTTTTCCCCAGAGTCTCACTGGCTGTATTCTGCAGTTATCTGAGGCAGGGCTTCTCCTGTGGCTATCTCCATGACCCTAATCATGCCATGCTCTTATCGTTTACCTACTCTAGGGCACATGGTGCTAGCTCAGTCTCTGCCTTTTGAGCGATTTTCTGGATTTCAATTTCTCTGGTGCCCTAATCTACAGTTATCTCATCAGCTGGGTTACCTCTTCCAGGGGGATGGAGAATAAAACAGAAGCCTCTTGCAGGAGTTTGGCTGCTGCTGCGGAACTGGCTCTTGCCCTCAGGACATTAGATCCACGGGCTCCCAAGATGATGTATTCACTCGACCTGGGGTGTAAAGTCCAGAGGTGGTACTGCTTTCCTTTCTAATCCTTCTGATGCTGGAGTAAATCTAGTGATCTGGTGGGTTTCTCTTGCAGGTTGATTCTTGGTAGCTGGTGCTGTTTCCTTCCTTCTTTTCTGAGTAACTGTGATTCCCAATAGACTTCATCTGAGTGTTCCTCAGGCACCTCTGCCTCTAGTCAGCCATGATGGAATATTTCTGCATTTTAGTATCGTTCGGCAGCACGTAAACTGGTTTCACACAGAAGGCATTCATTCAACTTAACTCTGAACTATTTTAGTGTGTGCCTCCTCAAGTTAGTTTCTAAAATAAGCGTTTTTCACACATTCATTCATTTATTCATACAACAAACATTCATTTGAGCACTGCTACAAACAAAGAGAAAAATAGAGGATGGATAGAAGGAGACAGGTGGATGGATCCCTTTCAAATCGGAAGAGACACAAGAGACTAAGGGTGAGGGGCGAGAGGGAGTGGAAGGGGGTATAAATAGAATAAATATATGCCGTATGAGGAACCTAATAACCTCAATGAACGTAAATATTACATGCCATAAACCCGAGCTAAGATTAATCATATCAATAAAAAGAAAATGGGGAATGAGGAATTCAAGGAGGAAAAAGCAAGCGGGAGGGATGGGCAAGGGGATTAGAAAGAGAAAGCAAGTTGTGTTATGTACATGTACCCACTCCCCCAGATGACTGTAAAATGCATGTCTACACATGAAATAAATAAATAAATACAAAAAAACCATAAGGAAAGAGACTAAAGAGGTGAGTATGACCACTTATCAGGCTAATAGTGTGTTAGAGTCTACTTTACTGAACTACCATTTCTGTCTGATTCAGGCAAACTTACTCATCCCTTGGTCACAGTTTGAATGTCATTGAATGAATTATAGATTCTGTTACTTTCCTAGTAATCAAAGTAGCTGGCTGTTTTGAATTTGCCCTCATGGGATTCTATACATAATGAATGTTAGGGCTTATCACATCATATTGATAGTGTATGCATATAGGTATCATGCTTTCTGGATTGTGAGCTCCTCAGTGATGGGGATACTCAAGTCTTTTCAATTTGTACAAGGCCTAGCAGGAAATCAAGTGCACATGTTCAATAAATGTTTGTTAATAAATAAATAAATTAGTGAATAAATGAACACCAAGCACGCATTAAAACTGTGATTCAATCTAAAATATAGGCTATTTCCCTAATAAAAGCAGAATGAAATTCTAATTAAAGGAGGAAAAGTCTACCAGATCTGGAAACCACGGAAGGTTTAATGGAAAATATAGCATTTGATATAGCCTTTAATAAAGAACTTCAATTAAAAAGAAATCACATGACATTCTGCATCTATGTGTGTCAGCCTAAGAGAAGCACAGAGCTGTACAAGGTGGACTGGGACTGAGTTTTTGAATATTTGGAAACTAGCTTACAGTTCCATCTGATAGATATTTGAAAATAAGAAATTGAAGATGCATTAAATATTTCTGGAGTCCTTGAAAGCTAAAGTGAAGGGTTGATACTCAACTTTATAGGTTGTATGTATAATATATGTGTGTGTCAGTGGCAATGGGGGTTGCCAAGAAATATATTTTTAAAGACAAATGTTACTTTGGAAAATAATTCCAACAGCATTTGATTACAGCTAGATGTGGGGCTCATGTATGAATAAGAATGCAGGTATACAGAGAGACATAATTCAAGTAGGGGCCTAGAACAAGGTAATTTAGGTTACAGTATCAGAGTGAAAGACCTGGGCACTTACAGGGACACCAGTAGGTGAGTACCTTCGCTTTGGGCATCAAGTATTGCGTGGAGGCTTACCTCCCATGTGCATTCAGAAGGGAAAAAAGCCTTTATCACCTAGTAACCCACGATGAGGATTTCAGTGCTGCTGTGCTACAAAATGAATGAGGCTTTGCTTTTAGAGAGCTGTTTAATCCAAGAAAGAGACAAGGAGATACCGAAGCAAGTGTAATTTTAGATGGGCTATAATAAGCTGCAGAGGCATACTCAAAATACTCAGTGTGCCCAGGGGTCCAGAGCTCTAACTCTGGTGACCTTCTTTGCGATCTTCTTAAGATTGCTCTGCTCTGATTCACTTCTTAAATGTTCTATAAAACTTCCAACTTGTGAATCCCAGAGGAAACACTCAAGTCATATCCACACCATCATAGCTACTGCCAATAACAAAAGCATGAGGGAAGAAAGTGACATGGTACATGAAGAAAATAGTATGGAGAACTCTGGATTCAGAAATATGAGTGTGTTGAAAGTAGCAAAGAAAAAAATACATAAGGAAGATTCATTTACTCATCAGGAATGATCAGGAAACAAAATTTAGTTTAATTTAGGAAGGACCTTTCTCAGAGGCAAATTTGTTCCAAAAGAGATTAGTTTTCCTTGGAAGTTGGAGGGTGGCTAAAAAATTATGAGTGGACATTGAATGTCAACTCTGGAGAAGAATTATAAGGAACAGTCCTACCTCAATTAGAGAACTGGCAGTAAATTGTGAACTCCAAAATTTGAAAGGAATTTAATGAGTAGTACAGTCTTGACAAGATAATGAAAGTAGAGGCAAATGGTACAGAGAATTAAACAGGTAAGAAAGAGGAAAAGGGAAAGGAGTGATGAAAGAGAAATGTAAAAGAAGAAGAGATGATGGAAAGGAGGAAGCAGTGAAGGAACAATGAAAGAAAGCAAGGAAACGAGGAAAGAATGGGGGAGGAAAATGTAGGACAAGAGGGAGAAAGGGTAGTACGGAGGGAAGTAAGGAAAGAAAAGACAGAGGAGAGATGGAAGAAGGAAAGGAGAGAAGAAAGGAAAGTGAAACATGTTTAGGCATGCTAATATTGGTACAATGAGCAAGAATCCTGTCAACTCATCATAGCTGTAATACTAATAAACTACTACAGTCTATTCACCTGTAAATTTGTGATTATATGACTGTCCATGGAGTGGACATGCATGCATGTAACTATGGGAAATAAGAACAGAAGGCCCAACTCTACGTCCTGGACCCTTTCAGGAAGAGACACAGCAGCTCAAGTAACCAAGGCATCCTAATTGACTACATCTCATAGACCTTAATATTGTCAGAACAATTTACTCTCTAAAAAACTATACATCTCTGTCTTTGTATCTTTAATAAAAAATAGTGTCTTTTGGTCCCCAGCTTCTACAAATTAACTGCTTCCAACTTGGAGCATTGAGTTCTTTATCTTTCGTCTGTTCAATTACACATTTAACTTTATTTTAACATTTAAAAAAAATCATCCACATTAGGATCATCCTTGATTGTTTAATTAAACAAATGCATAAGGTTATACCTTGTATGATCAAAATTCTAATTTGCCATGCCAATGTTTTATTGGGAACCAAGAACTTCACGGTGATACAGGCAAGTGAGGGATTTCAAAGTCTATCTTTTAAGAGTAATTTAATTGTTTAATTTGATTCTGTCAGTTCTTTCATACCTGTTTGTGACTGAGTCTCCCAGAACTTCAAAACGTTGTTAGGCATTTATCTAAATTCTCTTTGTAGAAAGCTTTGCATGGCACAGCATGGAGATTCCAGATGGGTAAAATGGTATATATAGAATAATTTAACTGGCCACGGTACTTAAGTCTATAGGCAAAATAGTAGCACATGGCCATTAGTCCTCTTCATAGCTTATGTATCTTCTGAAAAGAAACGGTTCTCACACCCATCCTCATGCAAGTTCTGACCTGATCCTTCATTGTTCTATTTAGTTTTTACTTTATAATTACAGAAATGCTGAAGTATTAAAACACTGCTGCTTTCAGAATCTTGTCCTTGACTTCGCACACTGACTTGCTTATAACTCTGCATTCTGACTCACTAAAACTCTTCATGAGTTTTGTCTTCATGATTCTTTTTTCTCCCTATTTTTAACAAAAACTATTTTTACATAAATGTATAACAGTCCTTCCATTATAGCTTTGTGTTCAAAGGACTAGATAATCACACCATGTTTACACTCCAGCTCTTTGTAGCAGTTCTCCATGTCTCCCATCTAGTCTTTTTCGTACAACACTGTTAAACACTTTTCCTTAAAATAGCTTTTATCTTACATCTACTAATGTGTATTAATTTCACATTCATAAGGCTCAGTATAATGTTTCAATACATGCACTAACATGCAGTGACAAATCCAAATTCCCTTAATCACCCTAGCTATACATACCTTTCCCAAACCCTAACAATTGCATCAATCATGTTTTTTCAACCTAAAAACATTCATTTATTTCACATTATCACCAGTAAAAATATAGGCTCCTTAACAAATTTTTAACCTTTCAAATGATTAACCCCAGGCCATTAATTAGGACAGCAGTTGTGGCTTCCTAATACTATACTTACATGTTGACAGATTATAGACCTCTTATTTTTACTGGAAAGTACTTTATGCTTGTCTTCTTTCATGCTTTTGCTCATACTTTCCACATATGTCTTTATGTTTCTATATCTAATACAATGGGGACCTTGTACTAGGAAAACTTTCATAATTTTTACACTGCTAGTCTATTTACCATATAACTGGAGCATCAACCAACTCCAGTCTAGTTGATAATTATATCACTACCTCATTTACTGAGAGAGCATGGTCTCATAAATAGACAGGTTAGGGCATTACCTAGGTCTTGGGGATTTTTATTTGCTCCATTGTTGCTTCTTAAATAAAGGGCATTTTCTTAGGCTGAGGCCTACACAATGGAGGAGTATCTATGGAATAAGTAAAATGGACCAAAGGAACTTTATGTACAAAGATGAGGGGGAAAATCACTGTATTCTAGGAATTTCAAGTTCTCTACATTGTGATACAATCCAGACTCTGAAGAGGGAAGAAAAATATTTCTTTAAAAATATTATATAATTACAATTAAATGAGTAATGTGATAGTCTTAATTGTCAAATTTATAGGCTTGAGAGACATGTGGGAGATTACTAAAGTACAGCTCTAGGTGTGTCTGGGTGGATCATGGGGGCATGACCCTGGAGACTATATCTGATATCTAGTTCTTTCCTCTCTGGTTCTCCCTTGTGCAATGCTTCCCAACCACTATGAAGTCAGTAGTTTTGTCCCACTAGGCCTTTTAACCATGATGTTTGGAGCCAGATAACCATGAACTAAACCTTCTGAAACCAAGAACAAAATATGAATCTTTATTCCTCTAAGTCATAGATATCAGGTACTTTGTTCTAGCAATGCAAAAGTGATTAATACAAGTGATAATCCAATCTTCATACCACACTGTTATCATCTCTCTGTGTATGACCCAATTTTACTTTATTTTTCTTGGTTTATTTATTTTTAAACAAATTTTAGACATTTAACCATTATTAGCAGGGCATCTATGATCAATCCTGTAACCTGATGCACATTTTAAGGTTTTTCTTTAAGAATTTACTCTAAAGGAGTTTCTAGGTATTATTTGAATGTTCAAATGTCAAATTACCACAATCTGGAAGACAGCAGGGAGAGAAATAATTTTGATGAAAATACTCAACCAAGCTATTTACCTCATCAGATTTGCAGACATGACTTTCATTTGATGCAACCAATGGTCCTACAGAAAGAGCACCTGGAAGCAACTATAGACTGGTGCTGGGGCTAGAACCTAGGGCCTCTAGTACGTTAAGTGATGCTAGGCAATTGTGCTATCGTTGAACTAGAAGCCCAGCCTTTACTTTTTAAAAAATAATACCTTTTCTTCTTCATCATCACCAATATTTATCTAATAAATTAGAAAAATAAGTCTCTGTCTCTATTTCTTCTCCAACTCTTGCTTAATAAATAAACGCGTAAATCGTTATTAGCAAATTTAATCTAATACACTCTTCTAGTGACATAATGGCATCAAACAAGATAGAAATGTTCTGAAGTAAAAAACAAGACAGCAGGATTCGCTTGATGTCTGGAGAGGAGACTCAGAGGCACCACATACAAATTTGGAGTAGAGGTGGAGGACCGCATGTGGCAAGGAAAGCTTCCCTGAGAAGACTATGCCCTATCAAATGCTTTATGAACTAGAAATGGTCTATAAGGAAGAAGAGGAGATTACTTTATGCATTGTCCAGAAATTTGCTAATTTCACAGGGACTTGAATGATGGGCAAAGCTTTAACTGTAGAAGAGGGTAGGAGAGGACATTGTAAGTAGAACTTAGCAACATTCAGAAAGGTATAGGGATAAGTGTTTATAACACATTGTTCGCTGAATAATAAATGTAGGTGAAACATGGGAAGCAAAAGAACAGACTAGATGATAACATCTGAAAGACAATACAAATTCATTGTTCAGGGGTTCTGAAAATCAGTATGAACAATAATACAAGAGCAATAATAACTTGAACGTTACTACTGTAGTAACAAGAAACCATGGTAGGGGTTTAAGAGGAATACAATTATAGTTATATGTAAATAGTATAGTATGATACACTAGTCCAAGTTTCTGTTAGGGCAGAAGAGCAAAAATGAATCCTAAGACAAAAACAAAATGGGGAGACAAGCAGGTGGTGGGGTAAAAGGGAAGTAAAAAGGATCAAAATGTAATATATGTTTGTACCAATGCCCTAAGATGAGTGTAATTATTATGTAGCACAAACATACACCAACAACGAAAAGATGGAAAAACAGCCTTTTTTTCAATGTTTAATATGCATAAAGCCTAAGGCTAGATGTTTGTTTTTTTAATTTAAAAAATCTCCTGTATTAGATATTCTGTTATTTTACAGTAAAAACGTAGCTCAGAGTTTAACTTCATTCTTCTAAACCAAATAGTAAACCAGCAAGTAGTCAAGCTAAAATTTGAACCTAGTTAATCTGACTCTGGAGCCTGTACTTTCACCAACACTCTAATGTCTCTGATTCCAAGAAAGACTTTGCAATTTGAATTTATTCTCTCAGTCATTAATCCAATCAATAAATACTTATTAATCTCTTATTATTTGCCAGATCCTATTCTATCTAGTTTTGGGTCTGCAGAGTGAACCATTCAAACAAATCTCTTCTCTCAGAGCATGTATTACAGATTGGAGAAATATTATATAAACAGACAAAGACACAATAAGCCAACAAGCTGTGAGTACTATAAAGAATAATAAAAGTAAAGTAAGAAGATGAATATTGAGGGTCTGGGTTTATAATTTTATATTGTGTGGTCTGCAAAGGTGATATGTGAGCAGAGACTTTAAAGAAGCGGGGGTGTAAACCATGTGGACCTCCTGAAAAGAACTTCAAGAGGAAAAGGAATAGAGAAAGAAGACTATCAAGACATAAGAAGGAATTAGAAGTAATTAATAGATGAGGGAAATCAGAAGAGTATGGAGTTTCAAGCCAAGTAAAAAAATGTTTAAGAAGGAAGAAATGAGCAACTAATTTTGAGTGATAACGATTGAAAACTGATATATAGCTAAAAACATCGAAGTTGCTGCTGGTGACCATGATAAGAATAATTGGAGTGCCATAATAGTGGATGGCCTTGCAATTAAGAAAGAATTAAAGAAGAATGAGAGTAACATGATAGAAGATATAATTTACTCCTTCAAAAAGGTTTTCTACAGCAGAGGCTGAAGAACTGAACCAGGGGATTAGAATATCAAATGTGGAAATTCTCAAGAATGATGACAGCAGTAATGACAGGGGCACGGGAATAGAGATGTTCTCTAATATGCAATCGAGTTTGCATAGGCTACTACAAAACCAGTGTAGGGAAACTTTACTGAATTGATAGTATATAAAATGAGTTTGAAAGCTATCCAGCAACTGGACAGAATCTACAGAGAATTGTACAAGTTGACTTAAACAATCACTAAGCTGTTCTGAGTCCAAAATTAGAATCAGAGAACAATGTAGGCTTTCATTAATGAATCTGTTAAGGTATCAAATATGTGTGCACTTTCAGCTATCTGTCAAAAAAGTGACATTCTACATTAGTAGATGGGATGACAATGATAAACAGGTCATGGATACTACCCATAGTATTATTCCTGATTTAAGTCATGTGGATAAAAGTCATTAACTCATCATGACCACAAGTTGCTTTCTGTTCATACCATCATTTGCACTGTTACCTTAGGAGTGTGTAGAGTTTTGAAGGGAAAAAACAGATCATAGACTTGGTTCCCCATACTCTTTAGGAACACATAAGTCCATAAATGCTTGATGATGATGATGTGATGATGATGATGATGATAATAAAAGGCTATATTTTCTACACTTGTAAATTATGTGCCATATTAGTTAATTATTAGTAAGCAAGCATTTATTGAGCATTGACTATATACAGAACTTTAAAATGAGTCTCAAATTGTAGAACAGGTAAAAAGAAGTGAAATCTTCAAAACTAAAATTTCAGCAAGGAACTCAAACACAAATATCGTTTGTATATACAAATTTCCAGAAATATATGAATTTCATGAGTACTATGAAGAATAATAAAAGTAAAGTAAGAAGATAGAGACTGAGAGTTTGGGCTTATAATTTTATATTGTGTGATCAGTAAAGATGATATGTGGGCAGAGATATTGAACATGCAGGGGTGAAACCATGTAGACCTACTGAAGAGAACTTCAAGAGAAAACAGGGCTAGAAGTAGCAAACCATCAGGATGCTATAGTTATAGGCATCAGCGCACATACCATACGTCAAAATAAAAGAAACATAGAGAATACTCTAGTACCATTAGCTTAGCGATCCTTATGCTAGACAATCTCTTAAATTATAAAATAGTTTATGAGCTACTTTTGCTCATAGAAATCACCAAAGCAAGCTTGAAATACCTGGATTTCCCATGTGACTTGATGATAGATGGTAATGCATAGAAGACAATGATGGAATACACAGAACTTTGTGTAATCTGCTTCCAGTGAGAGTCATTCCTCAAAATAAATTCATAAATTGTTAAACTGCTGCCTAACTTTAATCTCCTACATAAAAACTTAGCTAATGCAGGTCTTCATTTCAGGGCTGAGTCACTTCCAAGAACCACACACATTGTCTCTTAACCTCCCCTCTTCCACACTGTAGCATGACATTTTATATCACCTTCTCTTGTCTCTGTCTCTTCTCTTCTCTCCCTGCCCCTCATAATGCACATGTACTAAGTCCTATGACATGGACGGGAGAATTTGGAATGGGATTAACAGAAATCAAGAGTGAAATCACAATGCGCCCCCCGACTAAATTCAACAAGAGAAGAGGCAGATTAATCAGGAAAATGGCCTGGCCTTAGGCCAGGAAAAAGCAACAAGGGAAATTCTTGACAAAATTCTAGCTTCCAAAGTTCATCATCATCTAATCTGGCCTTAAGATCTCATTCTGAATCTATTTTGTGGTAATACATGGCATAATGGAAAGTGCTGGATTATTCCAACTCCGGAGTTCCAAATGAGTCTCTAACACTGCATTCAATGAACCTTTAGTCAAGTCTTTTTGCCTTACAATACAGTACAGAAACATTTTATACAAGTAATGTCTTCAGTGTGGAGTAACTAGGTATATTTTATTGTATGAATACAGATTACAATTTAACTACTTTCACCTGCCCTTAGAAAAAAAGAACATTAATATTTTCATTACCATTTAACCATTCTTATGTGATATTTTAACCAATAAGATCAAAATAATGATCAATATAGAATAGTACTGCATTTGAATAACACTTTTTCAGTTCTTAAAGCACTTTTGTAGACACATATCAGAGGATCCTCCACAAGTCACTGGGTTGATAGCACTGGTAGGGCCATGTTTGTTTTCAGATAAAGACAGTAAAGTTTGTAATATTAAAGTAACTTATGAAGCATATTGAAATGGTAACTCTGATTCACATACACTAATATTCTTCTGACTCCCTACAGTGTTTTCAGTGATGTTCTGCACTCAGTGGAATTGTATATCATGTTCTCTACAGAGCTTTATTAAGGCCAACTCATTGAATTCATATTCCCCATAAAGAGGAAATAATATGGGAGGGGCCAATTTCTTATTAAGAAGTACGTAGGGAATAGCATCTGCTGGTTGAAAACATAATTTAAGATTTATCAAGGAAATCCAATTGGAATAGCAATTGTTATAGTTTAGATCTAAAATGTCTCCTCAAATGTCTCACATTTAGAGCTATAGTCTGGTCAGAAGAAGTGAGTCACTGGGGTTGTGACTTGGAAGGGTGTAGAAAGGATGCATTTTGAACAAGGAGCCTCCATTCTCTCTGTTTCTGACTGCCATGTAATAAGGAGCTTTGCTCTGCTGTGGTCTTCTGATGTGTTGCTTCTGCCTTCGAGCTGGCCAGCCATGAAATGAACCCCGTGAAATTGTGAACCAAATAAAACTCTTCTCCTTTCAGTTATAGGTGTCAGGTATTTCCTCCCAGAATGGCAAAGTGACTAACACATCTATTTTCCTAAAAAAGAAAAACTTTCTAAAACTCTGGCTGTAAAGTAAGTCTGCATCTCTCAGTTTCACCTGGAAAATCTAAAAGTTAACATGGCAATTTGAAAGTAGTGCTGCACAAGAATTGTAAATGAAATTATGAGCTGTCCTACGAGGCCAAAAGATAGTCTAGAAAAAGTCAGTTCATTTGGCACAGAGGAATGAAAAGTGCAAGGGCTTTCAAACTAGAAAGATATGGACTAAAATAAGGACTCTGAATTTGTCACTCATACAGTTTGTGACTTTCAGGAAGGTATTTCATATGCCTGAACTTCAAGCTCTTCATCAGTATAAAGTAGTATTACAGATAACAATCTCTGTAAAATAAAGACTAGAAGATATGCTAATCACAATATTTCACTGTGAAAGGATTTAGGATGTGGCTCAGTGGTAGAGTTCTTGCATTGTATTCAGAAGGCCTTGGGTTCTATCCCCAGCACCAAAAAAAAAAAAAAAAAAAATTCACTTCAATGTGATATTCATTTATGATGCCTGGTACTTATATAGTATCTTATACATTGTACTTTTAAGGTCTGGTTCTAGCACTTATTTTGAATGAAAATTTCTTCCTAGGTTTGCATACAAAATTCATATCATTCATAGAACGCCTTCATTCCCTTGCACAGAACTCTGATCTTGTATTGATACATGACAATTATGACAGCTCTTTCACTCACCACTAAATCCCCAGAGCTTTGGCACATAGTAGTGTGCAATAAATTTTAGATAGAGTAAGTGAATAATGTCTTCCCTAATAGACCATGAGTTTCTGAAGAGCAAGAAAGAGGTCTCATTCTATAATTTAGGGTGTGCTTTTGGTTTTCTGTTTGTTTACTTTTATTAGTACATGTTTGTAGCACATAGTGACTACACTCACAGTATGGAACTGGTACATAGACGGAACACATTTCAATTTTTTTCTTGCCCCTCCCCCTCCCCCTTTATTTCTCCAGCATTAGATTTTATGGAAAGAGAGACCACACCTGTTTTTGCATGCATTACTAGTGAGACACCAATAGCTAGAACAGTTACTGGGGTTGGTGGAGCTGAGTCTGTATCATCAGCACCCGGTCCTGGCCTAAAAACAGAATGGCTATTCAATGAGTATTTGTGGCATGAATGAATAAATGACTGACTGTGCTCTTGAATTGATACCTGTCACTAAAGTAAGTAAAGACTCATCCATTTGTGGTAGCTAGAGAATGATCAATTAATGATTAAATCTTGGTTAGAGATAGCATCAGAGTTACAGGGTTTCATTCATATGAAGTCATTTCTTAGATATTAAAGCTAGAAAGATCTTCAAAAATTATTCAGTCACCTTATTGGCACATCTCACTTACATCCTTCTTCCAAAATGGAAGATTTTTTATTATTATTTTCATAATGATAAGAAAAAAGAGAAGGCATTAAAATATTTTAAACAGGTATAAAATTTTCAAAGATCAATTTCTCTACAGTATTAGGAATAGTTTTGTGATAAATATAACAAGTGCAAAAAACTGATACAATAATTGAATTAATCTAATGAGAAATAATAATATCTTTAACTATACAGTGGCAATGGAAATAGCCTTTGAGCTGGCCAGCCATGAAATGAACTCAGTGAAATGTACAGGTTTGAGATATATTAGGGGGTAAAATTGACAGATTATATTAATTTATATATTGGACATAGGATGGCTAGTAAGAAAAAAATGAGTTAGAGATGCCACTGGTGTTTCTCTAATTTGTTTATCTCCCCCAGTGGAACTGACTTCCATTAAAAGAGCATCTCTGTCTGATTGTACCAAAAGCCTCATAAGGGTCCTGAAACATAGATATGCTGTAAAAATTTGCTGAAAAAGAATGAGCCAATTGTTGCTCAGCAGGCAGAGAACAGAAGGAAAAAATTCAGAAATCAATACTAGTAGAGAAAGGCCAGCAGGTCTGTAGCTACTCGGCTGAGACTTATGGGAAAGTCTGGCAAGGATAGACTAGTATTAGATAAATTATCAAAGCAAGAGATAAAGGACAGAGAAACTACAATACTTGGGTTATAGGAGGAAACTCTGTCGTAGGAAGCAGACAAGTGAGTAGTTACGATGATGCCAGTAAAGAAGTTAGAAATTCAGATTCTGTGCAAGAATGCATAGGTCCTAACCCTGGTTCTGACACTTCCAGCTCTATAAACTTTTCTGGGAAATTCCTTACCACCTTAAAAATCTCAGTTTCCTTTTTTTGCACATGAGGATAAATAGTACCAATATCACAGAGTGGTGATGAGGATTAAAATATATAATGAATATGAAACATTTATCTATGTTCTAATCCCTATTAGAATTAGCTATCCATCAATACATAAAGTCTAGACAAGAAGCAAAGTGATGATAATAATAACTGTCATTTATTCAGCGCTTATTATATAGCACGTTCTTTATAACCATCTTACAGATGGGTACACCAAGGCTCAAAAGGTTAGGTAATTTATAGGAAGCAAGTAGAAAATTCAAACCCATGTCTGTCTGGAATTCAGACCAATGCTATACTTCTAAATTTACTGAATAATTTTTTTAGGCTCCGAGTATTTTCTGACTGATCATGGCCTTAGTATGCCCAAGGCTGAAGGAACTGACACCGGAGGTGGGGATAAATTGGCCAAGTGAAGGGCTTGGCCAATAAGGGCTTGGGAAAGGCAGTGCTTTCAAGGAGCCAGACAGAGCCTGGTGCCCTGCACAGTGGCACCCTACATCCAATCCATGCACCATGAGTACTGTGAGTCACATACACGGGACATACATTCCATAACTTGTTCTGGAAAATGGATAATTATAGGGGGTTGTGATTCAATAGGCAAATGCTGGGGAAATAAAAACAACAAATTATGTGAGAGCTGATATTTGTTCAGGCAGACATCTGTCTTCTGTTAGGGGACTGAAGGATGTTTTTCAACACAAGGTTTTAAATATGGCTTAGAAAAAACTCTCCAGCGTGGTCTTCACAGTGGATCCAAATTCCTGCATTTAGTGCATCTTCTCCCACTCAGAAAGCTGGTCCCCACAGCCAATAAGGGAGGGGCATAAGACACATATTTAGACTGACAGTCCTACTCCAACTCAAACAAAGCTGTCCTCCTAGTCATAATGCACTTTATGCATGGGCAAAGTCACGATCCATACCACTTCAACATGTGCCCAACTCATTCCCACCTCCACAGCAGCCTGGCACAGACTTCTCCCATGCACAAGCCACTCCCTTTCCCCTGCCTCTCCAAACTCATTCTTAAACATCCAGGTTCTTCAGAAAAGCTTCCTTTGATGCTCCATCCCAAATGACGTACCAGGCCCACTCCAGCCCCCTCTTTCAACACTTGACATTGGCCTATGTGTATTGGTCAGCATTTTGTCACTATGACCAAACTATGTGATATAAGCAGCTTAAAAGAAAAATGGCTTATATGGCTCGTGATTTACTGCAGTTTTGGTATAAAAGAATAACATATTCAGTCTGAGGAATGAATCCCTAAATACAGCTTTACTACTTCTCCACTGTGGTATTTGAGAAAAAATCCAAATACGTCTCTGAGCCCATTGCTTCAGGTATAGAATAAAAATACCACTACTTCCTGGGATGGGTATTGCATGAATTAAATGAGATAATGCTTTTAAAGCAACACTCGTGATACATTTTTCAGGTTGACTCCAGTACATTCTACTGAACTCATCCAAGTGTGCCTTATCTTCTGGGGAACATAGATTATGCACTCTGTTTTCTTTCTGAATAACAATCTCCTTAATTGTATTCATTTCTTTTTCTCTATATTCCCACATGTAAGACAAGCCAGTCAGAAGCTCAGACCAATGAAGGCCCTGGGTCAGTGCCATGATGAAATTGGTCTGCTCGTTCTGCTCAGTGAGAGCTGTGAGTGTTCTGGGAAGAGGACTACACAAAAAATGAGAAGTAGCATAAGACACAAGCTGTGGTTTCTCCTGGGTGAATCCAAGTAAAAAATCACAAAGTAGGTGGAGGTAGAAAGACCTAAGCAGCACTTATAACTACATTACCACAAATAGTTATGTAATAGCAAGGATGAGAAAAGGAGACTCTGGGGCAAAAAATCTCAACAGATTAGCTCATTCCATGGTATTACTGGAATCTCATCCTAAACACAATAAGGGGAGAATACTAAGTGAAGAATGATCACCCTCTGAAAGAGCAGAAAAAGACTCTACATTGCAGAGTTCTAGGAAGAATGAAATTTCTTTCCTCGAGGTTCCCTTGGCACTTTGTTTCTATGATAAAGCTACAAATTACAAATCCTAACATGCACAGGCAAGGCTTAGTTCACGGGGTACCTTGGCACAACCACAGTGAGTGCTACCCACTCTTTCCCAGACCTCAGCGATTTGTAATGGAAAGAGCTTTACACTGGGGCCAAATAGATCTGTTCTGCCATTTTATAACAATTTGGTTTGTTTAGTCCCTCGAATTCCCTAAATGTTAGTTTCCTCATCTATGTAAAAGGGCTAATGATATGTTTTTCCCTTGTAACTTTATTGGAAGGCTGACATGAAATAGTGGATGTGAAAGTGATTCATAAATTGTGGAGCATTATAAAGATTATTTTTATTCATTGTATCTTATCTTTCTAATGAGGCTATAAATCCCAGTGTGTACAAGCTGTTCTTTATTAATCATTTCATCCTTGTCTCCTAGGGTCATAAAAAAGGGGACAATTATTTGATCCACCCTTTGCCAATAAATGTGTTAGGCACCTTACATGCTTCATACAATTTTACTTAATTCTCCTAAAAACTCTGTCCTATAGATCTAGCTACCTTTCAAAAAATAACTAATATACATATAAGTAATTCTGAATTGAATTATCATGGCTTCACTTTCACCCTTTGGGGTTTGTACCTACAGACGTATATGGAGAGTATAATTCTGTTAATAAGTGACAAAGTGGCAATGACCATCAGGGAAGTAAAGGATTCACTCTTTAAACATAATCCTTATGCATATTTCATTTATTCAGTGAAAACCCACCATACTCCCACTTTTAAGCCTGATCAATTGTAAAGGATGATTCTACTGTCCCAGGAAGATCTCTTGCCACAAAGTGATGTTTTCATTAATATTTACATCCGACCCTGTGGATTTCATAGAAATTTAGAAACATAACTTTATTATAGAGGAAATTGGGGGGGTTACTTCACTTGTTACCATATATATTTATAAAAAACTGACCACTATTTGTAATTTCACACCAACTGTAAAAGCAAAAAATTTCTCCCTCATATTGGTTCCGTTTGAGATTCTTTGATGATGACGTTGCTTGTTTGGCCTTTCTCATTTCCCTCTTCACTTCAGCACATAACCATGGTTGTTATAGTCATTATTCTCTTTGCCACTCATCAAGTCACCAATGTTTACACTGAGGCCCCTGCAATTTCCTCCTGTACAGTGTGACAGCCTCTGTCATCTCATAATCCTTTGACACAAAAGGGTTATTTCTAATAGTCATATCTGTTCACATCTCTCTGCCTTTCAAAACTTCTTATCAGCTATAGGTTGATGTCCACATTCTTTAGCACTTTAAGCTCTCCATATCCCTTCCTATCCCCCTCTCCACCATTCTCAAAATATCTGTATGCATGTCTATATAAGAGCATGCCTCTCCCTCCACCCTCACAATACGTGTATGCTTATCTACCTAAGAGCATCACGTTTCCCTGGTATTGATATATTTGCATTTCTGAACCTTTCTTACTCTTCATCTTCAAGTTTTGCACAAACTGATAAATGTGACATTCCTTTCTGCGTTTAGATTGGTGTTACATTTCTGAGAGTCAGCTCAAGTCTTGTCATGCCAAGAAAGAATTCCTAGGCTTCCTGCTTGAAAGCCTCTGGCCTACCTTCTCCCAGACTAAGTCAGTTCTCAGTGTTCTCAGAGATCCCATAACCATATCACAGCACAAGTGGTTGACCTTTACTTTTCAATGGATATGGGACTTACAGACTTACATAAAATCTCAATATTATAAATACAAACTACCTGAATTGCTTCAGTATAGATAAACTGAGGCCCAGCAAGATGAAGTGAAGCAAGGTGAAGACTTGCTCAAGGTCTTGGACTAGGATGCAAATCTCTCCAGTGTTTGCAATTATTCCAAACACCAAATATATGAAAAAGAAAGAAACTCACATTTACCAGTGCCAAATATAGAACTCCATATAGTGCACTTTCACACACATAGGCCTTCTGAAATACATCTCTTAACCATTTGCTCTTCTCACTGTTCTGCAGAAGAAGGTCAGGTCACCTAGAGTCCAAGGACTCCAAGGTAAGTTAAAGCAGAGCTAAACATGCATGACCCTGCCTCCAAATGCAGTACTTCCCCTTAACTTTGACACATACTTTGCCCTCATTAGAACCCAAGACTGTTCTAATTGCTATTGGAAGTACAAGGCAAAAATGAGAAAAACAACAAATTCACACAAATATAGTGTACATAGCCAAATATTTCTGAATTTGCCACACAAAATAATTCTGAACTTCAATGTGCACCACTAAATGGATGGCTGAACATAAATGAGGAAAAGTAGCATCAGCAGGTCAGACCTGTGTTTGAAAAGCACTATCACCCTAGTTACAGCACGTATGTATGCAAACGCTGTGATATACAGCTAGCTGGGAGTCCTAATGCTAATTAGGGCAAAGATGTCTTTTCCTTGACAAATTCAGGTGTTATTGTTTGACCTTGTATAATAGGTTTCTGTAAAAGCTTACAGTGAAATGTCAGAATTTCAGTAAAATTGCCTCACATTTATTACTATAAAGGATAAAAACACAGGTTTTTCCAAAGTCAAACAGAAGAGACTGTCACTTTTGGACTGGCACTTATGAAATGTACCACCTCTGAGGGTCTATGAGATTCACTATCCTCATTGAAAGACAGACACAATGATAACGTCTTTTAAAACTATCGTGAGGTTTAGGCATGGATTTGGAATTAAAGCACCTGGCACAGGACATAATACGTAATGGATCTCTCCCCTTTATCTCCTTGTGTCAATTATAATGTTCCTCCAAGTGTTTTCATATGCATTTAATCCTCACAAGATGCGAACTGAACAGAGAAGATGCTATTTTCTCATCTTCCAGAGGCTCAGAAACTTTACACAGTTTGTTTAGAAGCACCTGCTAATAATTGTATGGCAGAACTGGGAACTAAATCCAGAGTTTTTTAGTCCATGTTGTGCTCTATTTGTTCAATCAACAAATACACATTCATATACTAGGCTTTATGGATATGACACTGAATAAAACAGACATGCCCCTTGCCCCCATAAAACCCTTTTTGACATAACAAATCCTACAGAAAAGGCCCTAGGAAATAGCTATAAAAGGCAGAGATGCCTTGACACAGACACTCAAGTGAGCCAGAGACAGGCAAAGCATCACAACTGTTGTGCAAGTTCTCTGGCTGCTAAAGGGATCCACAAAATCTGGCTGGAGGTATACCACTCGTCCAAGGTTAATGATGTACCAAGGAGCTAATTACATGTCATTACAAGAATACAACAAACCCTCTTTCCCCTTCACCACCCTCAGAATAGGCTATGATGTTACTTTCAAAATGTTTCAATGTGTCTATATAGCTATTTTAGCATTCTCTTACTTATACCAATCAACACTTCAAAACAAGAGAAACTTGGACATATGTTCTTCCTGATCATGCCTCACATCGAACTAAAACAGTCTTAACACATTAAAAACACGAAGGAAGTTCTTGCTACTTCCCCCTCACACCTCCCTGCCTCCTGACCTAGTTTAGGGACTGAATTTACTTGGCTTATGCAATGCTCTGCCTAGTTCCCTGCCCTCACTCACATCTCTTCCTTCCCTAAAACTGTCTTCCATGATCCAGTATTTTTCTTGTAGATATTAAGGGACCCTCCTTCAGTCTAGAAAAGCAATATCAAATCAGACTCAGCAGGTTCTGTGCCTCAGCTCTCGACTCCAGGCAATGCCCAGTCAACTGAAAATTAGCTGTGGACTGTCTCCAGCCTTATTCTCCAGCACTTTCCTCGCATCATGAGTTTGCTCCATGACATCCTGCCTACAACCAGAGGCTCAGTTTCTCTCTTCCCTTCCTGCCTCTGGAGCTAGAGATCCCCTGTGCTCCATACCAATAGCATGTCACACTATGGGCATCATGTGCCCTCCCAGTTTTATGTCCATTCTCTTCTTCCTTCATAAAGCCTTAGCAGTAGCCAGCTTGATAAGCAATCACTTCCCCAAGCCCTCTGCTCAGTTATACACACACACACACATACACACACACACATTTTCTTTATTCCTACATTCATACTCCCCTATAATGGAAATACTCTCCATCCAACCTTTACCTTCAGAACCCCCAATGTATCCATTCTTCAAGGTTAAGCTCAGAAACATTGTACCCCACCATCTTCCAACACAAATACTCCTTAACCACACTGACAAGGGAACCAGTCAGTGAGGCTAGAGCATGGACTTTTAATGGTCATACTTTCACACTAAGAATGTGATCATTAGTTATCTCATAGTCATAATTTTCCCTAGTCCCACTTTTCCCTAGTTATTGTGGTCCCTGGGCCACCTAATGAACTTTGCTGAACTTCACTTTCCTCACATAAAAAATGGTAGTAATAAAACTAACCCTGAAGTGGACAACATTATAGGTGCCCAATAAATGACAGCTAATCACTTAGCGGTAATTATAAGAGGGTATGTACGCAACAACTATCAAATGATCTAAAATGTGGTAAATACTATAAATTACAAAAGAAAAATTCACATCTACCTGTAGGGCTTATGGAAAACTTGAAGTGCAAAATACTTGAACTTAGCCTTGGAATATTGCTAGAATGCCAGCGTATAAAGACATTCCTTAGAGCAATCTAGAAAGAAGTCGTCATATAAAAATATGTAAATGGTAGCACATAGGCACATTTGCACAGTCACACCACACAGGCTGACTGAAGCAGAGAGGAAGGGAAGAGTAATCTAAAGATATATTGCTAGAAATGACTTATTGGTGATTCAAACTATGCTATCTTCTACACAAATGTCCACCTGGTGAAGGGGATCTTTATATAACAGAACATTTGGAAAACTTATCAGGTCTTCTTTGGCATGAATACATGAGAAGGTTTCAGCGAGTACAATTTTGTTTTTACCAGCATTCATATGTGTGAAGAAAATTCAGAACTTTTTAGTACAAAAGAAAAGCTCAAAGTATCTCTTTTTTTTTTTGGTTGAGACACAGCAGCCTTTTGGGGCCTTTATTAGAAAATTCTCGTGCCAGCTGTCTCTTTTCTCCAGCTCACATTCACACAATATGCCTCTCTCTTGTTTCTCGTCAGCACTGCACTCAGATACTAATGAGTTTTCAGGAATAGAAAACCCAATAGAATATTAAAATTGGAAAGAGGAGCTCGTTGAGTTAATTTTGCCGAAGTGCATCATAACACACTGCACTGTTACAAGAATGAATATTCAAGCAGGAGTTCAGCCATGGGAAAATTAATTAAAGAAAATGTTATTGCTAATATTGCTTTTTATACATATACATATGCAGAGACACAGAATCATGTGTATTGGCTCCAGCACTGACAATAATAAAAGTTAAACATTTATGAAAGTCGAATATTCAAGACCTCTTGCTGAGTTGGTGTTAAAAGATTTCAAATTAAAAAAAAAATTAAACTATGATTTCAAAAGAACTGTTCGTAAAAGATAAATCTCACCGTCATGTCACTCCTTTGCTTGCAATTCTCCATGGATGCAAAACAGTGAAAATCAAAATCCTCAGAGCATTCAGACCCCTTCATGCTGTGGTATATGCGTATACCTCATTTCACCTACTTACAGTCTCCTAAATATGTTGTGCTATTACATGTCTCTGTCTTTGCACCTGCTCTTCATGGCACAGGCCATTTTTTTTTACCTTTTTATCCTTTTATCCTCACACATGCAGCTCAATGTTAGCTCCTCTCATTCTTCTAGAGAAAGGGCCTCTTCTGATCATTCCCACAGCACTTCGGGCTCAGTGCTAGTTAGCAAACAGTGTACACTATAAATGTTAGAGATCAGGCCAGGCAACTGCATATTTTATTGTCATGCTCTATGTACTTGGCTGCTCTCCCAGGAGACAGAACAGTTACTGATTGATTAAACAAATACTATAAAATAAATAATATCACTATGCTTAACAATATGGTCTGACTGTGAACAAATATACAGTTCCTGCCCATATATAGGTATAGATAGATAGCTATAGAGAGATAGCATAGACAGATTATATATATATTACATACATATGTAATAATCACTGAATTTTTGTGGAATGAAAGTAAACATATATGTCTAGTGATGTTCAAACCATTTTAAACTACAAAGAAAGATCTTGACGATGATTTGCTGCCTGAGAACTTTGAATTAATTTGCTTTATTCTCACTACAAAAAACAAAAAGTGAATTTTAATAGTCAAATATTATTTGTGGGCAGACTAAGTCTCCAGGGCCAAGGTCACTGAGCTATTAAGGGATAATAGCTGTGACACCAGAACTCATATCTTTGCTTTATACCGTAAAACTTTGCTTTAACAAGACACTCGTTCTGTTTCCTTTTAGTTTCCTCTAAAGGCTAGAGTTATTAGCTGTAGCATATGGAAAGTATACATTTGCTTTCAGAGAGATAGGTTGCTAGCACACATGTGATTCTTCAGAAAACAACACAACCCTGGTGGCAGGATGGCAGGTAATATCAAGAGGCAAATGGATATATGTACCCATGGCCAAGAAGATAGATTTCTCTGCCAACATAGATGAGGATGCCTGTGAGGGTGAAACTACCTCCAGAAAGTCTAGGATAAGCAGGGGCTACAAAAAGCCTGCAAAACACATCTTATTGAAATGCAGTTCTCACAAAATAATCCACAGCTCCCTTGTCTCCTCAGGGCCTGTAGGTCTGGGCTTTGTTCCTGAAGCACAGATGAGTCCTTTATTCTGTTGTCTAAACAGGAAAATTATGGTTCTCTGAGGGGAAAAGGCTGGGGTCGGAGTTTGACTCTTTATCAGTCATGGTAATTTGGAAATAAGCTATTACTTTGACTTTGCATTCATCAGAGTCAAGAGTGGATTGTGTTCCTTTGGTCCCCTTTGTCCTTAATTAACAGTCACTGAATATCCATATTAATTAGTGGGGTTGAGCTATAGTTTGCTTCACCCTTCACCATGGTGGATAATTAAAATTCCCATTAATAAAATAGCTTCATTCATAATTTCTTTAAACCTATTATGAAAACAATAAACATGATGATAGGGTAGGTTCCCCTTCTCTCACAGCCTCCCCTTACTGTTCTTGTCTATTTCCATAAAGTTCTTAAAACTGTAAAGGGAAGGATAGACTTGAAAAACCTGCACATGCTGACTTTGGATCTGATCACTGAGGACATGTAATTAACAGGACAGTCAGACAAACTGCTCTTGAAAGCAGCAGAAAAGATCCACTTGAACTAGAAATGTTATGTGGTCTTATATATCTAGAACATTTGGATTTTAATTTCAAGAAAAACCAAATGCTTTGTTCTTGTTGAACTGGAAATATCCACAAAGAATTTCAAATCAGACACTCTGACATTTTTGGCTCAACTATGATTAGCAGGTGTGGAAAACTTATATGGTATGATGGGCACAACTCATGAAAATTATAGAGATGAATCAAAAATACGTCCTGTCCTCAAGAGTTTGCTGTCTAGTAGAATAAAAGGTCTCATAAACAACCAACTCAACTATGAAGAAGGTCCTGTATGCTAAAGAGAAAGCAAAAGTCTCTATTTAAAAATCATCTTCTAAATCAATACCTCTCCACTCCCTTCAGACTAGACTGCAAGTGTCTTCTAGATTCTCCCGTTGCATGCTGTATTCCAACTACACCACTTGGCATAAAGTCCTTATTTAATCCAAAATAAAGGCAAGCTTCATTATGACATTGACTAGGTTTGTCTTAGTTCATATTCTCAGTGTTCTCATGATGTGGGTTTTTAAAATGCATCTATTGAATGAATGATTGAAGGAGCAGTTGAGTGTTATGTAGTCATCTTAATTAACATAGTAACCTTACAAATATAGAAACAAAGCTTTAAAAGACACAACTTTTACAAACATGCCCTTATTGATACTTTCAAAAGCTCTTGTCCTATTTATGGAGGAATAAAACAATGGCAAGCTGGTGAGATGGCAACACAACCCAAAGTGCCTACCCTACAGTTACTACTCTTCTTACTGCAATATGCCTCCATTCTGTTTCCCTTAGAGTTTGTCCTCTTGTCAAACATTTACCTGGAATCCAGTTATAAAAGATCCTTCTTGGAATTCCCCCTAGAGCTTCAGTGCTCAGTTGGTATTTCACGAGCTGCTATGAGGGTTTTGTTTTTTTTTTTTTTCTTTGTTTTACTTCATTGAATTTGATTCCTCTAACCATCTCTTTCTCGGTACCTTCTGAAGACAGTCTTGCTTCCATCCTGTACAGTCTCATTTTCATGTGTTCTTACAGGACCTACAGTACCCTCTATGACTGCTCAGTATGAAACTGCTCATACACTCTGGCCTGGTTACTCCTTAGGGCTCCCAGACTTACATTTCTTTTAGACTTTTCAGGATGTAACACATAGTAAATGCTCAATAATTATGGATTAACTTTCATTTGTAATATCCTGTAAACTCAGAAAAATCCTTCTCTATACAAATTTTACCCTCGTAGGCATCTCCTTTTTTCACTACGCTTTTGTGGTTTTTAACCCCCAGCAGCAGGGCTTGTACCACTGAAATTGTTCTCACTGAGCTCTCCAGATGGTCCATTTTAAGGGTTCTTCAATGTCCTTGTTTTATTTTATTTCTCTACAGAATCCAAAATAGTCAACCAGGCTCTATTTAGTGGGTTTTTAAATACTCTTCAAAAAGTTGGCAGCAGCTCCTTTGAGGACAAGGCTGGGAGCAGAGCTGAGGGGAGGCTATGTTCATTATCTCCTTTGTAATGATGGTTTAATGGATGTATATTATGTCCAAATCTATCAAACTGCACACACTTTAAATATGTTCCATTTATTTATGGTTTGATGTTTATATTCCCCCAGAGTTGTTTCTGTTTCTCCTCTTTACTTCATTCTTTCTCCAGTTTCTCCTAAACTTGGCCTTGCAAGCCTGCCAAATAATGCTGTAGTTTATTTTAATCCCTTTCTGGGGAGTAATGTACATAATAATTTAATTTATAAACAAGGCATTTGTAAATCACAAAGGTCATGTATTTGTCACATAGCTTAAAAGTGACAGTGTTCAGTTTTGAAGATTTAACAGGTCAAAAAGCTTTATGATATTTTACAAGCTTTGTCACATCCCACATTTTGAAGTCCCTTTTCATGTGCAGAGAATAAAGATTATTGTATTTTTAAAGAAGTTTATGAGTGTACTAAAGTGTAAAATATATGTAATAAACAAATGAGAAAGTACTTCTTAAGTTTTATTTCAATGACATTTCATGCCAGGTCTTTAAAAAATGAAAATGAAATGTTCCTCACAAAATCCCTGCAATTGCCTCACCTAAAAAATTTCATTTAAAATTGCAGGTATGAAGCTGAATGTAATTTTATAGTCTTGTTTAATTAAGTAATACTCTGCCCTTACCACTAAGGATTTGTTCTCCTTCCTGGCTTCCCAAAGGACTGTTTAGACTTGGTAACTTTCTTGAATTTGTCCTCTATTCCCAGAAAGCAGACACATGTATAAAGAAGATGGATGTAGGTGGGCAGTGGAGATAGAAACCTCCCATGTTATTAAAAATCAATGAGCAAGTATACACTCAAGTGACAAAAATAAAAAGTATGGTAATATCTCAGTGCCATCAGGAAGTGCTACCTCACAAGTGTCCCCCTCCATGTTAAAAGTCAATCGGTTGAATAGAATGACTACTAATCTATAGATTCCATGTTTGAATATTTAAACACTTCTGAGAATTGTATGAATATTTAAGAAAATTCATTATGAAATATAAAAGCAAATAAGATGTTTGTCTACAATATAATAATTTAGATGGAGTGAGTAATCTCATTCATTCATTCATTACTCCAGAAGCACTTTATCAAAGTATTTGTCCATATAAAATCTCAAAGGACTTTACATAGTCAGAACAGTCTTCATAAGGAAGAACAAAAAGCTATAGTAATCAAAACAGTATGGGACTGGCATAAAGACAGACAAAGACATTAATAAAACAGAATGGACTCAAAAAATAAATCCATACTTATAAAAATGATCTTTGACAAGAGTGCTGAAATTACACAATCAGGTAAAGATAGTCTCTTCAACAATTAGTTTTGGGGAAGCTGGATATTCACCTGCAAATGAATGTGGAAAAATTAATTCAAATGTGTTAAAGACATGAATGTAAGGCCCAAAGGTATAAAATTTATAGAAGAAAATAGGAAAAAGCTTCATAGAATTGCAATGACAAATGATTTCTTGGATATGACACCAGAAACATAGGTAACAAAAGGAAAAATAGATAATTGGGACTACATCAAATTTTAAAACTGCTGCACAGCAAAAGAAAGAATCAATAAAGTGAAAAGGCAACCTATGGTAACAATATTTGCAAACAATAGATCTAACTCCTAAATCCCAAAACTCAATTAACAACAACAAATTTGATTTTAAAAGTAGGCAAAGGACATGGATAGACATTTCTCTTTTAAATTTTTTTATATTACAGAGTAAAAGAAAACAAGAACAAAACAACAATGAAGAAAATAACTGAAACAATACAAAAACAATAAAAACAATACAAGATTTGAAAACAAGATGATAGGAATTAAGAGGGGTTGTTATAGTATATATTGTTATCTTCAACATAGTAACTCAGATTACCAGATGCAGGAATGCCAGATTGATCAAACAATTAAAGACAATGACAAGTAATAAAAAACACATTAGAAGCGATACAGAGCTTCATCAAACAAGATGGTAGGAATTCAGCAATGGCTCTTATACTGCATACTGTTGTCTTCAAAGCAATTGTTCCCATTACCATACGTAAGCATGCAAAATTGGTCAAGAGCAAAGGAAAACAAAAACCAATAATTTAAGCATTAACTGTTCCTTTAAACAAAACAGACATCAGCAACACACTTATGCCAGCTATCCTTGTATATACATATATTTTTTCATTAATTTTAAAGAGAAAATATCGAAAACAAAATAACACAAACATAGGCATTAACAAAACAATCTAAAAGCAATGAAAATTATACAGCATTTCAAAACAAGGTGAGAGGAAATCAGCAATAGTTATCCTATGGCATATTGTTATCTTCTAAGTGGTTGTCCAGATTATCAGATATAGGCATGCAAAACTGATCAGAAAAGTTAAACATTAACTGTTCCTTTCAATAAACCAATAGAAACTAGTATTAAAATTATCTTAGCTATCTTGTGTATATAAACATAGCTATTAAAATATGAAATACAAGCGGTCAAAAAGCATATGAAAAGATGATCAATATCAATAATAATCAGGAAAATGCAAATGAAAATTTAATGAGATAGCACTTCATACCCACTAGGATAACCACTATTAAAGAAAATCCAAAACATAACAAGAGTTAACAAGAATATAGAGAAACTGGAAATTTTCTGCACTGTCAGGGGCATTGTAAAATGGTGCAGGCTCTATGGAAAACAGTGTGAAGATTCCTCAAAGAGGACCAGCTGATCCAGTAATTCTAGATCCAGGCATAGACTTAAAAGGATGAAAAACAAAATCTCAAAGAGATATTTGCACACCCATGTTAATTTCAGTACGAGTCACAATGACTAAGAAGCAGAAGCCCTAAAGGTCCATCTGTGGATAAAGAAAACATAATATATACATACAATGAAATATCACCCAGCTTCACAAATGAAGGAATCCTGCCATATACTGCAACAGAAGTGAACCTGGAGGACATTATACTAAGTGAAGTAATCCCATCACACTGAAGTAAGTAAGGACAAACACTGGATAACTCCACTTACATGAGAGTTCTAAAGTAACCAAACTCATAGAAAGAGAAAACAGAATGGTGGTTATTAGTGACTGGGTTGAGGCAGCAATAGGAACTTGTTCATTAGTGGGAAAAGAGTCAGGCAAGATGAAAAGATTCTAGAGATCTGCTGCACAGCAATGTTTATATAGTTAACAACTCTATATGTAAACTTAGAAATTGTCAACAGGGTAAATGTGTGTGCTTTTTAACACAATAAAGATTTAAAAAAAAAAAAAAACTACATGCCATGTCAGCACTAGTACTACAACAATGAATAAGCGAGTAAGGGATCATAGAGAAAGAGCAGGTACAAAGAAGCAGAAAATATTATCACATGGGAGTACAGAATGCATCTCTAATAAAAGAACACCTCCAAGAAATGGGCAAGTTAAGGAACAGATTATGTGCTGTACATAGTTTACTGCAGGTAAAGCTAAACTAAAGAACCAATTCTTGGAAAACTATTTAGGCTTTGTTAAGGAATATTACATAGGTAAATGGGAACCACTGTTTTTGAGATTATATAATAAACAGGTGCAAGAAAGACCTGGTTTGAACAAGAGAGATCTGTTTGGAAAGTGTTTAGCATTCAGTTGAGAGATAATAGACTTGGTCCAGAGGTGGTACAGGATCTAGCCTGTTTAGGATGGGCTAGATTAAGGAAAAATAGGAAAAAAATTTAGCAGACTTGATTGTACTTCAGATGTAAGGCTAAAAGAGAAGTTTAAATTTAAGGTTTTCCCTTGAGTCATAGGTTAGACTGTGCTCAAACTCAAGTAGGGAACACTGGAAAGGTGAGATAAAATATTCCCTGTTTCAAGGACAAAAAGAAGAGCAACATAAAATCTTTCCTTCATAAAAAAGACTATTCTTATTCACTGTTCACTATGTTCCTTAAACAGCCTCCATTCATCTATATTTAGCTGCTATTGATTCTCACTTAACTGTCTTGTTTCTTCCAGATTGTGAAAAGCACCCTGACTCTTTAGAATCTGAGCATATATCTACTTCCTCTGATCACATGTAGAAATGAATACAGGTATGCGCAATGTAAATCCTCAATCCTACCCCTGCCATTGGGGTCAGACTCACTAGAAGAGTGAGGCAGAAGTAAAATGAGAGAGGTGCACTTCCTATATATAAAGCTATTAGACTGGTAGTCAAAAGAGCTTCTTCACAAGGCCCAGGGCCAGCATGTGCTGACAGTGTAGTCTTAGATGCCTCACAGCTCCTCTGTGGGATACGATCCCCTTATCTGGAAAAGAGAGGCTATATTAGGTGACCCTAAAAATTCATTATGTCTCCTTTCATACATTATATTTTTACCCATCTGTTGCATGATATTACATTTAAAATCATAAGTAAATGAAATTCTGGGAACATATCTTGTACAATCAATAGAAAAGCCCCTCACAGATGTTCCAGGTATTGAATTCCTGGGTCTCCACAGGGACTTTCCACCTGTGTATTAGGATGGAATTTCAAGTTTCTCCCAATCTTTGCTCTTAGCCATGGAACAAATAGGAAAGTAAAGTTAATTTGGCAGGATAAGGGGATCATGTCAGCATTCAATAAGGGAATGTAAATAAAAGAATTAGAAAGGAAGTTCTGGTATTAACCAAAGGAAGGAAGAAAAAAAATAGACCCAGTTTAGAAAAGGATTCAGTGTCATTTCCATGCCTGGACTGATGAGAGAAGTGGGCAAAGAAGTGTTTGGAACTACTGGGAAGAGGCACATCTACATGTAACCGGAAAGAAGACATTACAGAGTCCATAATCGGCCCTTTTGTTCCCAGGTGTAGATTCTTCAAGGGAAGTCAGAGTAAATGCACTTAATTCCAGTGACCAATTTTGACATTTTAAAAAGCTCCAACTAATACCCAGAAGGGGAATAGCTGGGTCAAAGGGGACCTCTACTCTAGTTTCTTGAGGAATCTCCACACTGATTTCCACAGTGGTTCCACCAGTCTACACTCCTAACAGTCTACACTCATAACCTTTTTCCTCACAACCCCTCCAGCACTTTTTATTGGTCAATTTCTTGATGACAGCCATTTTTTCTGGGGTGAGATGGAATCTTGATGTTGTTTTAATTTGCATTTCTTGAATGACCAATGATGTTGAACATTATTTGTATATTTATTTAGCATTTGTATTTCTTCATCAGAGAAGTATGTACTCATCTCAGATACCCATTTTTGGATTCGGTCTTTGAATTTGGGGGGGCCTGATTTTTTAAGAGTCTTTATATGTTCTAGACAGAAGTCCCTTTTCTGAGGGACAGTTGGCTAAAATTGTTTCCCAACTTGTGGGTTTTCTTTTCACTCTGATGGGGATTTCTTTTGATGTGCAAAAGCTTTTTAATAAGAAACGATCTCAGTTGTTGATTCTTTGAAGTATTTCCTGTGCAGTTTGGTCTTTGTTCATAAACTCTCTGCCTACCTCTGTGTCTTCAAAATTTGTACCTACTTTCTCTTTCAGTAGACTTAGCATTTCTGTTTTAATATTTAGATCTTTGATCCATTTTGACTTTAGTTTAGTGCATGGTGGAAGACATGGGTCTAGTTTTAGTCTTTGGCATGTGAAAAGCCAGTTTTTCTAGCACCCCTGTATATAACAGCACAATTTTTAGTAGCTAAATCTTGGCAACAACTCAGATGCCCATCAATTGAGGAATTAATTAAAAAAAGATATATTTTTATACAGTGGACTATTACTCAGCTATAAAGAAAGATAAATTAAGGCTTTTATAGGGAAACTGATGCAACTACAGACCATACTCATAAGTGAAATAAACCAGACTCACATATGTAAACATTGTATTGTCTCCCTAGTGTAAGAAACTGAAAGAGTAAATAGGATCTAAAAGGTACAATAGATATTGTGAAAGGGAAAGAAACTGTTCAAAGGGAAAGAACAATTGGGATAGGGAAAAGAGAATAGAAGGGCAAAATCTATCTATATATCTAAGATAATTGTATTACCAATTTCTATTAGTTCATTGAAAGGAACAATTAGTGCTTAAATTGTTTGATCAATTTTGCATGCCTATAACTGGCAATCTGAGCAACTACTTTGAAGATAACAATATGCAGTATAACAATCATTGCTAATTTCTTATCATCTTGTTTTGAAATTCTGTATTGTTTTTATTGGCTAGTTAAATTCTCTTAAAAAAACAAGAAATAAAGTTCAAAGATTGTTGTTTTAAAAAGCTCTGAGTACTAGAATGTTCCTATGAAGGGGTAGGATATTAGGAATGAAAGGTCTATTTTAGCTATTATTTCCTCTCTTGCCTATTTTTCTTAATTTTTTCCTTCATATATGTTTCTAATTGCCACAGTTAAGTCATAGACACTTTAACCTTTCCCAAGCACAAACCCCTTCTCTGTCACTTCTCTTAAGTATATTCTTTTACTGTATTAATGGAAATAGAGTGCCTACAATCAAAAAAAAATGTAGCTTCTGCTCCATTCTTCTCCTTGTGAAGGGCCATTAAGACTTTGGCATCTGCATCTGGGTCTCACACTGCAAGTAGGTTACTGACAAAACCTCAGCAAAGGAAGAGCATGCTTTGGTTTTTCTCCGGTACCAGGAACCGAACTCACGACCTTGCGCTTGCCAGGCAGGTGCTTTTGCCGCTGAGCTAAATCCCCACCCCCAATATAGAAAGGAATTGTAAAAGTCACAGCGCAAAGTAAGAATTGGGCTAAACAATAATTTTATAAACATCTATATAAATATAAGGCTTGGGATAAAAAGAAATAGGATCCAAGATCCAAGTGAGCAGAATAGGAATTGGAGGAACATGCCTATTTGAAGTATTGTTCCCTCCTCCTTTGATCCAGCTCATATGCACCTCATGAACTCATGATAACATGAGACTGTTCTGAAATGATTCTTCTTGGTACTGCTATATGAAGAGGTTCAAAAGGAAGGAAGGAAGGAAGGAAGGAAGGAAGGAAGGAAGGAAGGAAGGAAGGAAGAAAGAAAGAAAGAAAGAAAGAAAGAAAGAAAGAAAGAAAGAAAAGAAAGAAAGAAAGAAAGAAAGAAAGAAAGAAAGAAAGAAAGAAAGAAAAAGAAAGAAAGAAAGAAACAAAGAGAGAGAGAGAGAGAAAGAGCAAGAAAGAAAGCAAAGGAAAAGAGAAAAATAGACTAAAGATGATCTTAGGAATCTCTGGTTAGGAGTAAGCTACAATTCAGGCTCAGGATGATATGATAACTCTGTCACTGGACCATTCTAGCTGGAGGCAGTCAGAGTGAGATCTATCAGTAACAGAAGCCAAATTCACTCACCCTATCCTTACGACTGATTGATTTAGTAGAAATGATTGACTGGCAAAACAGAGCTTGCAAGAAGAGTAACAAATGAAAAAGTAGAATGATCAAAATGATTTTTGAGGGTCTGGGGATTTAGCTCAGCGGCACAGCACCTGTCCGGCAAGCACAAGGTCATGAGTTCAAATCCCAGTACTAGAAAAAAAAAAGAAGATTTTTGAAGGAGATCAAAAGCTATCATGTACTCCTTTGAGTCAACATTTTGTGCAAAATTAGGAACAGAAAACAAACAAAGAAAATCTCCTTATACACACATGTACACACCACTCACGGTCTCTTCACCTTTTCCTGCTCAAGAGATTAGCCACTGATTTAACCATGCATCTCTTGATGTTTTCTTTCCCTCTCTATCACTGTTTACTTCTATAATTCTTACTTCTCATTTTACTATTATTATAATTGATTGAAACAATAATAACAGCTATATGATTTAGATCATTTAACTTACTCTGTGACTTCTTCAGAGGGATATATATATATTGACAAGTGTGTGCTTATAAAATTTGCCATTAATTTTATTTTGCAGGTGAGGGAACTGAGGCAAGGAAAGATTTTCGTATCTTGCTATATAAATCACACAAGTAGAAAGGGTACAGCCAGAGTGCAAAACATATCATAACTCTGACATGAAGGTCCATAATTTTCCCTTTGGGCTATAAAGTTTCTTTAATAATTTATTTCTCCTTAATCATACTGAAGATTTTTCCTCTCCTTGTAGGTGATGTTGCCTCCTCAGTCTGCTTGGATGACACCTCAGGTTCTATTCTGTGAGCTGTGTTTCAGCTCTGATTCCCACCTCCAGCCCAGCTTCTCTGGCTGCATATATTTCTCAGCTATTAGGAAACAAACGGCAAAAGAGTAGAGGAATTCAAGACAGATTTTGTAGGAAAGGGAGCTTATCATAACTGACCCCCTCCCCTGACATGCTTATCTCAGAAAAGATGCACTCTTGGTTATTGCTTAACATGAGGGATCCAGTAATTTGGCATCAAAAGATCTTTCTCTTCTCCTATCACAGCATTTGTCCCCCAGGGCTTCTGGCTTTATGAGTAATATGCAGATTCATTTTAAGCTATAAAAATAAAATTAATTCAAGTCATTGTTCCAGCAAAATCTCAAACAGGGCATGCCTGATTTGGCTTCTAAGGATAGAAACTTTTATTCGTGATATGTCAGAACTTAGCTCTTGTTGGACCACATATGCATGCAGGCACACACATGCGCAAACACACAGACACACACATTTACACTCACACATTCCTCCCAAATCTGAAGATCTTTTCCAAAAAAACCAGATGAAGATTTTCTTCATTACCAGGAAGTGAGTCAGAGCCGGGTAAAACAACTAAGCAGACAGCCCTAGTAGGAGGAATGCCAGGGTGTTTGAAAAAGAAAAGGACTGAAGTCGGTCATGAGAACTTTAGAAAGTTACCTAGGACTTCAGAATCCTTGTAGTAACCTTTTGAATACCTATAGGTAAAAATATCATCTTATAAAACTTAAATATCTATAATATTTTTATTTTCTAAAAGAAGCAAAATGAGAAAAATGAAAGTCATCTCAAACTCAGATATGTTCATGTAAATGAGTCTGAAATAAAATTTACACCATGTTTTTTTTTTGTTTTGTTTTGTTTTTGGTTTTTCTCTGGTACTGGGAATCGGACTCACGACCCTGTGCTTGCCAGGCAGGTACTGTGCCGCTAAGCTAAATCCCCAGCCCGAACACCATGTTTTTAAGTAAAAAAGAAAAGGAAGTATACAGATGAAATAATCTTCAGTTGGCACAACTTCAGTTTTCTTCCTGAAGTTTATTCTGATTAGAAGGAATAATTTCTATTCATAAATTTCATCAGTCTTTGATGGATCTCTGTACCTCAAATTTACGGCAAAGGACTCATGACACAGAGGAAGCAACTGAAAGGATCTTTATCCTCCTTTTATTTTGATATTCTTTTTCAAAGAATATCTTCAAAGATATTTAATATTAGAAGTATTAATGAAGACATTGTGCAAAGGGAAGAACAAAGCCTGGTCTAGGTTAGTCTGGTAATGAGATAATTCAGAGTGGTAAGACTACCAGGGGCTTAGGACATGAATAGAGAAGGGCAGATAGCCAAAGAAGACTGTGAGGGAAGAAATTAATAGAGATGAAACAAAAGTGCTCATCTGAGAATAGTTTATGAAGAGCTTGACTGCCATGTCCACAAATAGAAAATTTAATCCTACAGCTGAAAGATAAACCTACCTGAGTTTTTAGAAAGGGGTCGACATAATTTGGCTTGTATTTTGGATATCTCAGATAGCAGTAGATGGAGAATAAAGGAAAAGGGAACAGGTTGAACGTGGGGAAATTAGAAGGCTGATACAATAACCCAGATAAGGGGATAAGGCGATGAGAGTTGGCATTTCCAGTATCCTCTGCTGTATATATCCTCAGGATCTAAACTATAAGAATGACTGCCAAGCAAAAAGTGACCTCCATTTATGTCCAAGAGGGAGGTACAGTATAAGAGTAAGTGATTTGGTTAAGGGATTTTGTGGCAATCGTCCACAAGTTTCCAAATAACTCTCTTTCCAAGACACTATCCAGGCTGTGCTAACTGCCTAAATTGAGCTACACTTCACTGAGCATTTATCACATACAGATATGCTTAGCATCATTGTATGTATGATCTCATTTAATTTCATAAGAACTTAGGAATTAGGTATACCATTATTCCTCAATTACATGTAAACAAAATAAAGTCTCTGTCTCAGTTCATGAAGCTTCTGACTTACACCAGGACTTGATTACAAGACTGACTCTAACATTTGTGATTATGAAACTCTATTCAAAGGAGCATCAGTCATTTGGCTTATTAATGGTGGATTTTATGTATCTTGCTTCATAAACAATAGCAGCACACACACTGTGAACATTTGTTTACATAAATATTTGACAAATTTTCTAAAACATCACTGTATAATTTAATAAACCTTTGTATTCTCAGGAGTCCTTGTTAGATATGGAAATCTCAGAAAATCCTTTACCCCTAACTACATTGAAGATGCATTACTCATTTTAACACCCCCCTGTTCTTCACTTCATTCTAGGCAAAACATTGTAGTGTTAACTCTGATTTTTGAATGTAAATATCTCCCTTTCTATCACGAAATATCTTTTGATGAATTTCTACAAATACCAAATGCAAGTTAGATAAAAAAAAAGAAAAAAAAAAAAGAAAAACCTCTAAATAAATAGTAGACCTTACTAGCCCTGCTGCAAATACTATGTGTTAATAATTCTACTCTTCTCTTTGCTCCAGTGTGCTCTTGTTACAATTATTTGAAAGTGTATTGCTTTTTTACCTTGGAAATATTTTACATTTCTTTGTTTTTAATGGGACACTGCTAGTGGGAGTGTAGATTGGTAAAACCACTGTGGAAATCAGTGTGGAGATTCCTCATAAAATTAGGATTAGAGATGCCAGCTATTCCCCTTCTGGATTTTTTTCCAGAAAAATGGAAAGCATCATACTATAGTGATATATGTGCACCTATGTTTATAGCAGTGCAATTTCTCATAGCTAAATTTTTTTCCCAACTATCCTTGCATATACCTATAAATTGTTTTTCATTTTAAAGAGAAAAAGAAAAAAACCAAAATAACAAAAACAAATACATAAACAAAACAATATGGAAAACAATAAAAATGATACAGAGTTTCAAAACAAGGTGATAGGATATTAACAATGCTTGTTATATTATATAATGTTATGTTCAAAATGGTTGCACAGATAGCCAGATATAGGCATGAAAGATTAATCAATTACACATTAACAGTTCCTTTCAATAAACCAACAGATATTAGTAGTACAATTATCCTCGCTATCCTGTATATACATATACATGCTTTTTCTCTTTCTTACTTTTTCCTCTCCCTGCCTTCATACTAGTTGCTCCTTCCTATTTGAACAGTTTCTTTTCCTTTTCACAATTTCTATTTTACTTTTCAGATTTTATTTACTCTTTCTTTTCCCTTTCACAATATCTGTTGTGCCCTTCTGATTTTATTTACTGTTTGAGGTTCTTATAGTAGGAAGGAAATATGATGTTTACACATGTGAGTCTGATTTTATTTCACTTATGAGTATGGTCTCTAGTTGCATCCATTTGCCTATAAAAGCCTTGAGTTTATCTTTCTTTATAACTGAGTAATTCTTCATTGTATAAAAATACCACATAATTTTTATACATTTCTCAGAAATACAAATGACAAATAAATCATGAAAAAATGTTCAGCATCATTAGTCATTCAAGAAATGCAAATTAAAACAACACTGAGATTCCATCTCACCCCAGAAAGAATGGCTATCATCAAGAAATCAACCCATAACAAATGCTGGAGGGGCTGTGAGGAAAAAGGAACACTTTTTCACTGTTAGTGGGAGTGTAGACTATTGCAACTACTGTAGAAATCAGTCTGGAGATTCCTCAGTAAACTAGAATTAGAGGTCCCATTTGACCCAGCTATTTCCCTCCTGGGTTTTTTTCAGAAGAACTAAAAATATCATACCACAGTTACATATGTGCACCCATGTTTATAGCAGCACAATTTGGAATAGCTGAATCTTGGAAACAACCAAAATGTCCATCAATTGAAGAATGTCATAGCTAAATCTTGGAAACAACCCAAATGTCCATCAGTGGAGGAATGGTTAATGGGATCCTGAATGTAGCAACATAATATTCCTTTCCTTCCTGATGTTGTTCTTTCCTCTTAGAAAATGAATTTTCTACCTATTATTTCAAAGTACCCTGCCAAATGGGTGTTCTGCTTAAGTTCCAAGTGCATCCCTAACAAGCAGGAAAAACATCTCTCAGGGACAAAACCCAATGATATTCCATCAAACTTACACAATTGCTTGTAGAATGCCTATTGCTTTCATTAGTATCTTTTTCCATTGCTCTCATATAATGGTCACACTCTCTCTGAAATGACTTTCTTATTTTCCACATATGTGTTGAGAAAATATTTTGATTATAGAAATGTGAAGTTGAGTTAGTATGACAATTCACATTCATCCACAAGAAACTCACAATTTCAGAATTTTTGGCAACTGAGAGAAAGAACAAACTAAAATTTTCTTTTGGCAAAAGCCATTAGAAAAAAAAGTATGTGAAGAAAATTACATCACTGGATTTGTCAACAGGATCAAAACCTGCACTTAAGAATTTTATCTGTGAAACAGGGATAGTAATCAAACCAGCATTTTATAAGAATTAAATGTTAAAATGCCTACCACAATTCCAGGTAGGTAGAAAAAATTCAGAAAATAATAGTAATAGTGGGAGTAGTTGTGACTGTTGTCATTTCAAAGTATAGAAATGACTATTGTCATTCTTTATTTATTGAATATTTACTGATTATTACTGACAGCCACCCATAGAAGAAGCGAGGTAGTAAGGGTGAAAAACAAGTAAATAGTTAACTATTATACAATGTAACTCATAAATATATGTGAGAACTGCCCTATAAACCAAAATATAACAATTTAAGTATATCTTATATTTATAAAACATTTTATACTCTTCAAAGATCACCATAACCACTTGAAATAGGCTTGCACTACCAGTTTTATAGATAATTATTATTATCCCATTAAAGCTATCATTTGCTACCTGACTTATATAGTAGGCAATGGATCAGGAGCTTTATATGTATTATACTATTCAATTATCACAAAAAAACTTGTGAAGTAGCTGCTTCAATTCCTCTTTTACATGTGGTAAAACTAAGATTCAGTGAGTCTCACTGACTTCTCTTAAATACACAAATGATATAGTCCAGATATGAATGTGGATTTATCTTTCTGCATATCATGGTATTTCTTCCATTCACAGATGAGAATGCAACTCAGCATTAGCAATCAAAGAGGAAATTTTTTTATCATTGTCATCTAATATATTCATCTTTAATAAACCATGCAAAAGAGAGGCTGAAGATTAGTACTCTGATCTCCAGATTACATAAAGGTATCCTTCTGCAAATTGGTCTCATCAGCAACCATTAAACAAAGCCAGGGCAAATCAACAGATAAGTTTCACAAAAAAGGGCCCTTGGAGAAATCATTGAAGAAGCTCCAATATCTTATGATTAAACGTAAACACCAATATTACCAATTCTTATGGTTCCAGTAGTCCATGTTCCAGAAATTATATTGGTGACATTAAAAAGTTGACTTTTACTTCCCAGTAAAAGTGAAATTCTGAACAAATTCCTAACCCTTATTCAGGAAATTGTTAAGAAAACCATTAATTATATTACTGCAAGCTAAATCAAGACAAGGAAAACATTTTCATAATAGACATTTATTAATTCAGAGATGATCTGCTGTATTCTCTCAGATCTTTGATGACCAGGGGTGAAGATGTACTTGCTTCTGTCAAAGGCTGTCTCTGAGGTAACAATTGTTATTTAATCTGGCCTTGCATAAAACCCTATATGAAAAAATTTTCTTGGAGATAACAATCAATTTGGTTTCATGCAAAGGATGCACGAATGTTTCAACATATGCAAGTCAATAAACACAACACATAAACAGGAGCAAGAATAAAAATCAAATAATCATCTCAATATATGCAGAACAGCCACTGACAAAACTGAGCACCCATTTATGATAAAAAAAAGCTTGATGAAAATTGGTACAGAAGGACCTTACCTCAAAATAAATCATTAATGATAAACCTCATGCCAATATCATACTAAGTGGGAAAAAATGAAAGCATTCACACTAAAATTAGGAACAAGACAAGGGGATCCACTTTTACTGCTCCTGTTCAACATAGTGCTCAAAACTTTAGCCAAAGAAATTAGGAAAAGAAATAAATAAAATGAATTTGAATAGGAAAGGAAGAAGTTAAAATATCCTTATTTGCAAATGACATTATCCTTTCACACAGAGAATCAATAAAAGTCCCCCAGAAGACTTCTAAATTAATAAAAAAATTGAGTGAAATGAACGATAGAAAATAAGCACACAAAAATTAATAGCATTCCTGTATGCCAACAAGGAATCCACTGGGAAAGGAATCAGGAAAACAATCCATTTGTAGTAACTTCAAGAAAATAAAATTAAATACCTTGAAATCAAATTAATCAAAGAAGTGAAAGACATCTATAATGAAAATTATATTGCTCTGATAAAAGAGTTTGAAGAGAACATTAGGAAATGAAAAGATATCCCCTCTTTTTAGATAAGCTGAAATAACATCATGAAAATGGCCATATTACCAAAAATTATTAATAGAGTTAATGCAATTCCTATCAAAAAAACCCCTTCAGTATTTCTCACAGAACTAGAAAAAATACTTCTAAAGCTGACATAGAATCAGAAGAGACCCAGAAGAGACAAATAAATCCTGGGCAACAAAAGAAAAGCAGGAAGCACTACAATCCTAGACATTATGTTTTGCTACAATATCACAGTAGCAAAAACAGCATGGTATAGCAGGCACAAAAACAGATACAGTAGTATATCAACCAATGGAATAGAATAGAAGATGCAGACATAACCCCAAGCACTTCCAACCACCTGCTTTTGACAAACAGGCCAAGAATATACGTTCGACAAAACATAGCTTCTTTAACAAGTAGTGCTGAGAAAACTGGTTATTATGTGTAGAACAGTGAATCTTGAACCATATCACTTACAATATACTAAAATCAAATCTAAGTGAACCAAAGACATATATCAAAATAGAAGCACTGAATCTCCTGGAAGAAAATCTTGGTAAAACTCTTGAAGATATAAAACGGCCATCAATTTCCTAAACAGAACCCTAATTGCATAAAAAATAAAACTAAGAATCAACAAATGAGATTAATATCAAATTAAAATGCTTCTGTACAGTAAACAACCAACAAAGTAAAGAGACCACTCACACAGTGGTAGGAAATTTTACTGGGTACTCTTCCTGAGACAGAAGAGTAATAGGTAAGATACATAAAGAACTTAAAAATTAGACCCCTAGGGCTGGAGATATAGCTCAGTGGTGCAAGTGCCTCCCTGGCAAGTGTGAGGTCATGAGTTCGATCCCTGGTACCAAAAACAAATAAATAAATAGATAAATAAATAAAAATAAAACTTAGACCCCTAAAATAAAAGACCTAATTCAAAACTGAACAATTGAAATGAATAGACACCTCCCAGAAGAGGAAATACAAATTACCAATAAATACACACATGTAAATTGCTTAGCATCTTTGGCCATTAGATAAATGCAAATCAAAACAACAGTGAGATTCCATCTTACTCCAAGAAAAAAGACCATTATCAAGGACTCACCAAACAAACAAACAACAATAAAAAACACATGCTGGCAAGGTTGTGGGAAAAAGGGAACCTTCGACATTGTTGTTAGGAATATAAACTAATACAACCACTTTGGAAATTAGTATGAAGGCCCTTCAAAGACTAAATATAGAAATTTCTTTTAACCCAATTGTACCTCTACTTAGTATCTCCTCCCCAAAGGTAAAGTCATATCCTACAGTGATACATGAATACCTACATTTAAACCAGCACAAATCACAAATAGCTAAATCACAGAAGCCTTTATGATTATCCACAGATGAATGAATAAAGAAAATGCATTATTTTTTATTTTATTTTATTTTATTAGAATATTACACAATAGAGTACTATTCAGCTATGAAGGATAAATTTGAGTCATTTGTAGGAGAATGGATAGGTCTTGAGCCCATAATGCCAAATAAGTCAGCCACAAAAGGTTAATTAACACATCTCTAAAATGAGAGATCCAAAATATAATCAATTTAAAGAACAAAATACAAGATCCATGTTAAGAAACAGGTATGCAGATACTACAGTGATGGGAAAAGGACCTGAGAAGAATGACAGAGGGGAGGCAAGGAGAGGAGAATGAGGAATAAAAATGATAAAGGTGCAATATGTGTATGTATCAACTCCCAAGGTGAATGAAGTCACTATACACTATATATATATATATATATATATATATATATATATATATATCTCCTAATAATAAAAAGAAAATAATAAAAATAAAAATTGTACTCCCACAGAAGAAAAATTTCTGCCAGGTAAAAATTTATTCCTGAGGAGCTAGCATGTTTCTTTCTTTTTGACAAAAACTATATAAGCTCTCACATTGTCTTTACTCTTTGGTCTCTGAGAAATTTAGAGCTGAGCTTTCTATTAGGTTATGGCAACTAGGCTATAATATTTACTTTTCCTCCCCTTATTCATGTAATTAATGTCTCTGTTCTTAAAATGAGAAAGTAAAGCATTTAATTTTAATATTGTACAGTTTTATAAAATAGAATTTATGGTCTTTTTTTCAAATATTAAAGGAATCAGTGTGTTAACATTATTTTTTCAAACAAAATTTACCATATACTTGCAATGTATCCATTTATCTACATTGAACATTGTCCCCGTCCTCTAATAGTAGAGAACGGTAAACAGATAAAATACAATTTGATAATTACTATTATTACTGCATTGTGATAATTACTAGAATAATTTGTAAGGTGTAAAGAATGGGTATAAAATATATCACTTCCCAGCCACATCTACCTTAGGTTTGCCTTCTTGATGGGCAGAAAGATGCTCATTGCCTATTTAATGTGGTTTTCTGAAATTTATCTTAAAATTTAAGCATCTTGGGCCTTTGAGTACCAAATGTAAACACCTTGGACCTTTGAGTACATTAACAGAATTTGGGGCTAGACAGATCAGTCCAAATACCTCCTTAGAAAGGCTTATCTGTGCCCTGCAATACACGGGGAACTATATAACTGCATCTGGAGGCATTCTCTTCAGAGAAGACATAATAAGCTCTGATTATCTGCTGCAGCCAACAATGGTAAACAAGTCCTGTATCTCTAACCTGGGTGTAAGGCCTTAGGAGATTAGGTTTCATTTACTTTGTATGTTACACACTTTTTACTGAGCTTCTAACTTCAACTCAATTTAACAATTAATTATTAATCCCCTATTTTTTTCCTGGAAGAACCAATACAAATAAAATTCCCTGTTCAAAGTTCATTAATAAGGGAGGATACAGACACAGAAACAGATTTTGCATAGTATGTATAATTAGAGTAATATGGATGTATTAGAGGAGTCTGGTCCGTGGTAGAGCTCATAAATGGTTTGGGAAAGACCTCTGGTGATGATGGCCAGTGGAGAGTAGGAGTAGACATAGACCAGGCAGAAAAGAGAAATAACCCAGATACCTACTTATTACCCAAGCACAACCTCTAAAAGTGTTCTACATTGAACATTGTGAGACCGAGGTGATTAGGGCAGACTTTTGTTCCAAAGATCCAATGTGGTGAGCAAGTGACATGGATATTAGATCCAAAAAAAAAAAAAAACAACTGAGTCTAAAATCAAGCAAGTGGTAGAGATTCTGGTAAATCAGTTCATTCAAGGGAGTTCAAGAAGCTAATTTTGCCTCTCCAGGGGATGAGGTGAGTTGAGGTGGGTGTTAGATCATTGGCCAAACAGGCTAACATTGCAACTTAAACACCAGTCTTATCTAGGCCCAGTGGTAAATGGACCATGACAATGAAAATGAAGCAGAATTCCAGGTGCTTTTTGTACTGAAAGACTATCCATGACCATGCAAATTCCTCAGGTTCCTCCTACTCTCACACACTATGGGTGTAAGAAAAGGCTAGTTTTGAACCCCATCTGATGATAGTCTAAGATATAATAAACCTCTTAGAAAAATATCAACATGGGCTCTTGAGTGAGGGGTTTGAGTTTGAGGCTATGGGTAAAGGGATAAAGGCAGAGTTAAACATATTGGCTGTTGAACACTTTAAAAAGTGAATTAAATCAATTCTTTTACTCTCCTCTCCAGAAGAAAAGGAAGTTATTTGTTGTCATTTGTCTGAAGTTATCAGCAAGAGGTACTATCATTACTATCATTAACTGCCATCTGATAACTTTAGTGTCAGGTAGCTGTTATAATGTAAACTTGGGAAAGTAAAGCACCTCAATGCATTTTTCTCTGCTGAATTTCTCTCATCTTCAAATTATATGTAGATTCAGGATTTTTTTTTTTGGTGGGGAGTCTCTCAGGAGACCCACAAGGAACCTGTGAGAAATATTGCAGCATATGAAAATCCTAACTAGACAGACAAAAATAATCTTTGTTCTGTTCCTCATGTGCTCTGTGGGAGTTTTGCCTTGTTTGCATGATTGATCAGTTTGCATATTGCTTTTCAAAATCATTTTTCAAATGGAGGCACAGAGCTAAAAATAAGAGAAGGTGCATCTAGGGCTGGGCTGAGTGAAAGGGCATCAAACCCAGAATAAATTTCTTTGATAGCTCCTTTATTTTTTTTTTAATTAATTT
>NW_004955464.1:9386303-9519213 GCF_000276665.1 Chinchilla lanigera | reverse complement strand
TTTTGCCTTTTTGAGACAGGGTCTCGCTACACAGTTCAGGCTGGCCTTGAGCACACTTTGTAGTCCAGGCTGGTCTTGAACTCACCATGGTCCTCCTGCCTCAGCCTTCCGAGTGCTGAGATTACAGGCATGCACCACCAGGCCCGGCCTATATTTTAATTTTTTTTTTTTTTTTGATACCGGGAATCTAACTCATGACCTCAGGTTTGCTAGGTAAGCACTTCTGCTGCTGAGCTATATCCCCGGCCCCTCTGATAGCTCCTGAATATTCTCCCTACATATATCATATGGTTTCAATCAATGGCAGTTTCTGCAGCTTCCATTATTTGGATAATAAGTGATAAATTTCCTAAAGATGAACTGTGGGAGGAACAGGCTTCTTGGGGTGTTGTTGTTACTGTGTATGTGGAAGGCAGTGTTTGGCCATCAGCAATATACTTATGTAAAAATAACCCTGGATGGCATGGAATCTTCCAAATCCCTGCTAAGATTCCTAAACATTCTTAAGGCTGATTCCTATTTGTTCTCAAGAGCACTCAGCATTTCTCGCTGTGCTTGCTGGGCAGTTTCTCCATTCTTCTTCAGGTGCTCTCGCTATGTCTAACTTTAAGGAAGAAACTCCATCACTGAATTCTCAGAGGGTCCCTCTCTTTGCCCAGATTTTAAACTGGAAGACATTCCCCTGCCATCAAACACTGCCCTCAGAAACAGTACCTCTTTCCTCAAGTTTCATTTTCTCTGGGTTTCAACTCATCTTTTTTATCTTCACCTCCACTGCCTTTCCTTAAGCTTCATTCTCTCTTATCCACATTACCAAAGTAGTTGTCTCAACTTCCTGTGCCCATTATCATTTTTCCCTGGTTCCCCCAGGGGAATGGAACTCTTCTTCCATCTCAAAACTAACATTACTCTATTGGGTTAATATTACCCCTTAGTTATTGCAGAGTGATCAGTTCCGCAATCTTCCAAATGAGTGGACAGTGAAGCCTAAATAAAAGTGACAAATGGAATGATTTCAGAGCTCTAGCAGGATCAAAACCATCTCACAGACTTTGAGATTCTCTCTGGGATAAGACCAAGATCTTCTCTAGGGCGTCCTAATTTATTTAATTATCAGAACAAGGGGAGGGAATACTCAAGAAGAATGGGAACCACTCAAAGACTTCTCCAAGTAAGGCATTATGTTAATTTAAGAGAGCTACGTTAACTTCAGGAAAATCTCCACCCAGGAGTGAGATGCCTGAGGCTACAGTCTTTATCCAGTTGAAGCTGGAGTCCTTAGTTGAGGTTGGTATCCTTAGCTGTGTAGCTACACAAAGCCTTGTCTTTAAGGCTTTATGGCTTCACCTGCCATTATAGGCCTCAGTAGGGACCAGTTACTCACAAAGATTTGCTTACTATGAGTCCACCACCCATCTCCAGACAAGGGGCCAAGGCTTTGGACAGACTCACAAGTAAACAAGGAAAGCCAGCTGGCTAATTTAAGTCCTACTCAGAACACACTTTGTAGTGGTCCCCATCATTACTCCATTCATACTGATTCAAACGGGGCTTGGGATTTAGCTCAGCGGCAAAGCGCCTGCCTGGCAAGCGCAAGGTCGTGAGTTCGGTTCCCGGTACCGGAGGGAAAAAAAAAAAAAAAAACATACTGATTCAAACATGCAAATATGAAAATTTAACTTGGTTGATTAAAAAATCAGGACTACTCTTAATCAAATGCTAAGGAGAAGAGAAAAGGAATACACAGTATTTTTTATCATCTACATTTTGTCATCCTCTATGCTCAGAAAAAAAGTATGTATATATATCCTATATCCTCATAATTTATCCTGAGGAAACTAAAGTTCAGGGGCTTTACATAATTAGCCTGAGGTCACATGGCCACTAGATACAGTACAAAACATCTGAGATATGCAGGCATATATTGACCTTTATAATCTTGTATCAATTCTAGATTCTGAAGGTACAAAGATGAATAAGTTATCTGACCATCTCTGACCCTAAGAAACCCACAATGAAGAAACCCACACTAATAGCAAATTACAATATAATGTGGAAAATGCAATGCTAAGCAGTAACGTTAGAATTTGAATTTAAATCTCTCCTAGTTAGGCCACTGTTTGCCTCTAGCTGACAATCTTTATAAATATAAAAGCCTTTTAAGTGTTAAAAATTTCTTTAAACTTTCTTTTTGCAGCGGGGGGGGGGGGCAGTTTCCGGTATCAGGAACCGAACTCATGACCTCGCGCTTGCCAGGCAGGCACTGTGCTGCTGAACTAAATCCCTGCCTCTTCCTTAAACTTTCTAATAAGAATATTCCTCTTTTGAGTTAAGAACCACATAATGGCAAAAAGCCACAATGAGGCCAAGAAAGCTTTCAAATGAACTTGCTTTTATTAATCACAACAGTACCAATGTCTAATTGAACACATCTTTGTGAGATACACTATTGGTTCAGAGTATAGACAGTAAATATATAGCTACGTCTGCACTTGAGGTTCCTTTCTAATAACCCATATCTTCTCCTGGTTTCTTAGCTCATTCATTAGAAATGCATACCTGCCTTATAACTTTCTCTCCCATACTATACCCCTAACCTGGTTCTGCACTGTTGACAAACAGGAAGCCAGGGAGTAACATTCTGGTGTGAAAGTGAGGTAAGTGTGTGACTTGGTAGGGCCTTCAAGAGGAATGAGAAGTCTTCCGCTTCTTCTCTAAACTAGCTAGATATTCATACACAAAAAAGATTGAGGTAAAGAGGGAGAAGAATATGATTTCTTAGGGGTTGCTGTGTACTAGTTATATAATTTACAACCTTAAAATTTTTCAGTAGAATCTTGCCTCCCCCAATTTTAGCCTAAGTTTTAGTATTTTCCTTCCTCTACCCCATTCATAGTATTCTTTTTTTTTTTTTTACCTGAATATACTTTGCTCTTTTTTGTACAAATCCCTTTTGTGAAATTCTGCCTGGAAAACACATGACCAGTTCCCTTTTCGTTACCCCACTGAATTCTAGACTTCTAGATCTTTCTCCTCTCAGATGTTATTCTCAAATTAGGCAAGAAGTTATTCTCTCCTCTGTACTCCCACCTCATTTGATTTACCATTCCTTAGAGCACTGAGCACATTATATGATGTTTGTTTATCTATGTATCTTTGTCATTAGCCTGTGCTTTTTTGCTGCCTGGGACTGAACCTCATTTCTCTGAAGTCCTTAAGTATCGCGCTTGGAACATAGTCTCCACTCAATAAAAAATAGTTGAGTGAATATCTTTGGTAAGACATGCCAAATTCTCTTCTAAAATTGTTAGCTTAGAGTTTGATGAATAAATTATAGCTCTTGTCCTGTCATTAGTTCCTTAAAATCTACTCATCTGTTGAGAATTTCTTAAAAGCCTAGGATACTAATCTTGAAAGAGATCCTAAAGTCCTCTAATCCATTTCCCACTAGGGTAAAAATCCTCTTATTATGATCAGGAGTCACTAATTCTCAGATTATATAGTACTATAATACGAAATTCACTACCATATAAGGGAATTCAATCATTCCTTAGAGATATGACTCATTAGGAATGTCAAACTGTATCTATCATTTTCCCTACTGATTCTGTTTCTTTTCTCTAATGGTATTTGTGTGTATTTTCTCCTTTTATAGATCCTTTCAGCTATTTGATGACAGACTGAAAAATTAAGTATCACTTAAAGCATTCTAGGGCCTCAGAAATCCATACTGGTTTCAAGATCAAGCAAAGAAGATTTAGCTGTAGAAGCAGCTGGAAGAGCAGTCAACTTCAGTGACTAAGAGATTGGTAAACTTGGGCCACCAGGAATCCAAGTGAGCAAAAAAGATTGAAACTTACATCTCAATTCCCCTACTTCCAAGCCAGGTGTGAATCCAGGCAAATCACAACCTCTCAGAGATTGTGTTAATTGATCTTTAAATACACATGTAAACCATGCCATAGGTTTGCTGTGTTTTAAAGACTAAGTGAATGCATATCATAAGAGGGAGGTCCTGATTCATTGCTAATGGTCAGACTACAGCTGTTAAAGCTAATTACTAAGGGTTTATTGACACTCTTTTGTACACTAAATATAAAAAACACAAATTAAAATCACATGCTTGCTGAGCTAACATGGCTCATAGTTAGGAACAAGGTGTATTGAATGCTAAAGAACACTTGCAGAAGGGTCTGGAAATGAATTTAGAGATCTCCCTGGGCAGTGCATCCAATCTAAAGGATTTTATATTACTATAAACCATGAAGGACACCATCCTGGATTAATAAAGATTTTTGTTTCAAAAGAAAACAACCAAAATAAAAAGTAATGAAATGTAAACATTATAACTGGGTCTAAAGGTCACACTCAACTCTTAGATAATGGGATTCCCTCTCAACATCCTCTACAGGTGATAGAGTACCCAGTGCTTTCAGAGATACCCAAATCCTCATTCAGTGCTTCTGACTCCTTGAAAGCACAAGTTCATACCAAACCACAAATAAAATTGTCTGGTTTTTGTTTCTTGCTTTTTGATTTATTTATTTATTTTTGTCTTTTTGAGACAGGGTCTCACTATGCAGTTCAGGCTAGCCTTGAGTGCACTTTGTAGCCCAGGTTGGCCTCAAACTCACAACAATCCTCCTGCCTCAGCCTCCCAAGTGCTGGGATTACCGGCCTGCATCACCACACCCGACCCATTCATTTAAGTGGCTTTAACATCTGCAAGACAGTTTTTTTTTTTTTAAAGAAAATATTTAATTTCTTCAAAAGATAAAATTAAAATACGGAATTTTGAAAAAGAAGATACACTATCAACAGCCATGTAGTCTTTCTTTTGCACAATAGTCCCCATAGTTTGGTGGCATTTTACCAATTACAATTCATATCTTATTTATTATCTTATTTATGATGCCCAGAGATATTCTGTGAGGAAAATACCTTCATCTTGTGAGAGTCTATATTTTCACATTACATATTTATTTTGAAGTGGAATTCTACCTTATAATCAACATAATATTTTCTTTATCCTGAAAAGTTGATAGATCAGTGTAAATCTTATTGTGCAATCAGTATACCTTAGCAACAAAATACATTTTCTTTCTCTTTTAGAGATATTAGAAACTAGGTTCCAGGTAAACTCAATGATACAGAGCAAATGAGTGAGAGAAACAGAACAGCATTACCTAAGTCTTACATTCAGAGTATTGCTTTTTCAAAAAACTCAGCAAGCATTGATCTAGCCTTAAAAGATAGGATTACTCTTCCTTAAAGAAAATCAAAACTTTTCTTGAATCTTATGATTAGAAAAAACACTCTATCAACCAAAACTATTGTTTGATTTATGATCCAGTTCCAGAGCCTGAAATTTGCATCCCTGTCTTTTCCTGGTCTATATAAGCAGCCTCCAATACAAAGCCCTTATTATGTGTGTCTGTAGGTGTATATTATAATTTTATTCCCCACTTTATTCCACAAGGATACTGAGGTGACCTAAGGAAATTTACACCATAAAAGTTTAAATTTAAAGAATACAATATAAAAATGAAGATTAGAACAATAGGTCAAAGCCAGAAGCAAGAAAAATAAAACATAATAGGGTAGGTCTTAAGGATCTGCAGTATATAGAGATACTGTTAGGTTATAAACTTGATCTGAGTTTTCTGACAGCCACGGCAAAAGCAAAGACACATATTATGTGTATAAAACTCAGCTAACCTCATCTGAGAAAACAAAATTCACTTCCTAAAATGAGCTTTCATAGAGCTACCTATTTGGAAATTGGTACAGGCTATGATCAGTACAGTTGTAAGGGCAAATACACAAACATTTTCTGTAAGGTTGTTTTTAATGATGGTTCTGGATAAAATGTTACAACAGTAGTGGATCTGTTGTTTTGTTTGTGAAGAAATTACCTTCATCATGTAAAAATCTGATCTCTGTGAAAGCCAACTGTACATGAGAACAAACAGTTCAAAATACTCTGTCCAAGTACATAGCTTCTTTTTGTACATATTGATTCAGTAATAATTTCTGCAATTTCCTGAGGAATGAATGGACTGTACATTCTCCAAATAACCATCCCAAAGTACTGTTTTACAAAGTAACTCATTCTGATAATTAGTAGATAATAAATAGTCTGGTTTTGGCCATGGTCTAAAGTACACACTGTGTATTCCCATCTGAGGGGAGACCTATACCCTCAAACAAGCAGGGCTGAGTTCCACAGGCTGAGAAATCTAAAAACAAAAACAAAAAACACCTCACTTACCATGGATATCCTGATATCCATGTGAAGAGTATTCCATAGGTGAGGGCTTATGGTAGCATCTAGTAATCACATTTGGCTGCTAATAACTTTTAATATATTAAATATTAATTTTTGAGCTGAATCCAAACAAACTTGAGCCTTGAAAACAGAGTATTCAGAAAAATGAATTTTCATGAATCAATGAGGAGAATCCAAGAAGATCTTAATATTAAAGCCATAAATTTGAGGATGAAAGGTTGGATACCTGAAAACACGAAGAAAAGGAAACAACCAATATGAGGTGAGAATCATAAGAGGTGAGGAAGAGAGTTGTGATAGTATAATGAGGAAAAGAGAGGCTTTATTGGTGAAATTAGCAGTAATGTCTTTCTTGGGCTGTTTCACCGGATACCCTAAGACTTCCCACTAGGAATGTGCTTGAAGAAAACCTAACATCAAGTATAAAAGTGTTTTTAGGGCAGCTGCTTCTTAACTTCAGCTCCTTCTCCACCGTTTTGTTACCGCTGATCCTCTATTTTGCCTTTGAAATGACTTCTTGTAGACTGACTAACTTGTGAGGCCAATGCAAAATGAAAACGTAGACATCCTGTTCTAAAATTTTTAACAATTTCAAGATGGCTATAGCAGAACATTAAACAACCATGAGGCCCTTCTAAATGTAGGGACTTATGTGTCTGCCCAGGTCACATACTCACGAGCCTGGATTCCTGCTGTACCCTGTATCTAGGCATCTATTAATTGAGTACATTTGAATTGAATCATTAGCACTCCTTGCATGTTACAGGAAATACTTTTAGACAGTTTTGCATCAGTTATTCACCATCTTTTCCTATGCTTCCTCTTTTGCTTGATCTCTGTCCACTGATTCTAATGGCAATGTGTATTAGTGATGATGAGGATTGCAGAGAGCAAGTATGGCGATGAGGAGGAAAGTGGTAAGAATACTTTCAAAAGTCGTGGCTTAAGCCGGAGGACCAGATTTGGAGAAGCTTTGTTCCAGAGATGCAGACCCAAAGAGGCTCACTTTTGTTTGGTGAGTAAGAGTGCCACAAAGGTTTAGCCTGCGTTGATGATTTTGCTGAGTTTTTTTGCATACCAGAATTTTGTGTTTAAAATTTAGAATTAGTGTTGCCTGAAATGAACTGAATCACTACCCCAGAAAAACTCATCAAACAACTTATAAGCCAGGCTAGGTATGAAGTTAGTGGTAGTGTTCTTGCCTAGTATGTGGGAGGCCCTATATTCAACCCTAAACTCTCCAAAATAAAAAACAAAACTAACAAAAATTTCTCTTTTGAGTTGTATCAAATCCTCAGTTCTCTGCACTTTCACTAGTCTAGCTACTTCCTGATCTTTATCTCTTTATGGAATCATTATGTGGTCCTCGGCTTCATTTAACTTTCCTGAATCTCAATTTCCCTATTAATGGGAAGTATATTCCCACAATGTGAAGTATATTTGCTATACTAGCAAAGTCCAAGACGAGAATCAATACGGTTTCCTCAAAGTACATGTTCATAAATTTTTGGTTAAACCAACATAAATCTGTATTGTTGACACTGTCTGTGAAGCCTGAGTCTTCTTCCTCATGTGAAAGTTTATTTTTAAAGAGGGTGTGCAACCCTTTAAGGGACTTCACCTACCTGTGAGAAAACAGAAGCAAGTTAAGAGAGGCACAAGAGAGGAAAAGGAGCTTGAAAGCTCACATATCAAGACTGATTACATCAAACTTCACAAGGCCTTGGAATTCAACACTGTCAGGATTCAATTCCTCTCAGGAGATAGTCAAAGTAATGAGGGTATGGAGATGTGTCATAAAATCTCTGGTATTCAAAATACAAAAGGTTCAATTAGCAGAGGGGGAGGTCAAGTTGGGATAGGGTGGCAGGAAATTGTTAACACTGAACCTTCTAATCAAATCTGTGTGTGCGTGTGTGTGTTTGTGGTAGGTCCAATGTCTGAAAAGTATTATATACATGTGGTTGTGTGCCCATTTGTAAATAAACACTTGTATATGAGATCTCTAAGAGAAGACAGAGGAAACACTATGAAAAGAAAAACAAACATATGATACAAAATAGGACAGCAACAAAAAATGAGAAGGGCCTTAAGACTCACACTGATTTCTTCTGTTCATTCATTTGGACACTTGACAAACTAGAATTTATTGAGCACTATGTGCAAACTACTCAGTGCCAAAAGGTATACCAGGAGGAATTATGCACAAATATTCTTTTCAATATTAGAGTAACTTAAATTTCTTTTCTTTGGCACCGGACTATAACTTCATCAAAAGTAGATATTATAATAGAAAACATCAATAGAGGTGAACTGACAGTGAAGAAATGAGAATTTTTGTCTTGTTTTAGGATGCTTTGTTTAATATCCCATTTTTCAAAAGGAACAGGGTTGGAACTGCAAAGTCATAGAGTATTTAGCTCATTCCACTGATAGCCAGAACAAACACCTAAAGAAGTAGTCAGAGAAACCATTATAAAGCCTTCTAGTCAAGCAAATTAATCACAGAGTTCTGTTGTAATCCCAAAGTGGAACTTCTTAAAACTGATCCCACTTACCTTAACAAGGATGGGCTCTCTGGGTGGAGCAAAGTTAGACAAGCTGCCAATTTGGCTTTTGTAAAGCATTCCCATGTTGACACAGCTCACAGAATTAAGTTAATTGGGAGTTGATTTTTAGCAAACAAACTTTGGTGTGTGCTCTTTGAAACATAAGGAAATTCTCACAGATTATAGAGTTTTCCCAGACGAAAGCTCCATATGCTTGGAGTGCAAAAGCTAGTGGCCACCAAGAATTATACTTGACTCTCACATGCAGCCTGCAGACAACCAGTCCAGGACCAAGGCATTCTGGGAGGCACTGATTAAAGGTTCAGTACAAAAACACTAATAGATCTTTTGCAAAAGGAAGGGATCAAGAGATGAATTGAAAGGAAGGAATGAAGATGAAAAAAGAGTTAAGATGTGTTATGTACACATACCAACTCCCTAAGAAGGATGCAATGATTATATACTGCAAACATGTACCAAGAAAAAAATAAAATCACCAACAGCAACAAAACAAAAACACTAATCACCTTGAGAACTGGATTCATCTCAGCACTGGAATTACTAAATACTTCCAAAGTGTTAGGCTTTTGTGGAAGTCTTCTGTTGGTGTTGTTTCTTTTAATTCCCAAGATAGCGTAAGTTGTAGTTTACAAATAGAAAATCATGGCTCAGAGAGATTAGGTAGCATGTCAATCTTAAGAAAGTTAAGAGAGCTAGAAAACAAACCCAAGTCTATCTATAACAAAGTCTATACATTTTTTTCCTTTTCAGGAGCTTCAGGTAGTGCAAGAGTAAGCAAAATCAGTCTATTAGTGGCAAACACTTTTCATTACCTCATAATTCCAGCCTTAATATACAGTGAGATCAAATGCAAAATACCAAAATCCTGAAAATCAGCACATGCATAATACTTAACTTCAATAAATGTTTATCATAATAAAAGGAATAAGGTTCATAAAAGTACTATCTAGGGAAATTATATGAAATATTTTATTTGCTAAAATATGTTTAATACTTAATGATCTGTTCTATAATTATGCATGCTAAAGTTGTCTCTTCTAACATCATGCTACTTCTGTAGAAGTGGCCTGAACCATCACCCACATCTTAACTTAGAACAAATCTTTATCCTTGATTTCTCTCCTGACATCAGGATTTATGGGTCCAACTGCCAGATAAACACTTTTACCTAAATGTTTCATAGGCTGTCATCCAAAAATGGACAAAATCATTTCTTTGTCTCATCTCAGACCTGCTTCACCTTTACTATCACCTATCATTTTATCTTTTTTTGCAGATAGCAGCATCTCCTACTTTATCCCCTAAACATCTAACAGTCTCCTCAAACTTCTAGTTAATACTTTTCAATCACCAAATCCTGCCTTAAGTTCCAATTTGTACTTATATATATATATATATATATATATATATCCTTTAACATTTTCTTGGTCTCTTTGGGAGACTATAATAAAGTACATTTACTAGATATTTTATAAATACCAGAAATTTATTTCTCATAATTTCAAGCAGGGCAAGTCCAAGATCAATGTGTTGGCAAATTCAGGGTCTACAGAAGACTCATTCTCTGGTACCTACTAGCTGTAGCCTCACAACAATTAGAAGTTACAAGGCAAGTATCTAGGGCTTCCTTTATAAGAAAACTAACCCCATTCATTAGGGCCCCACCCTCATCATCTGAGCCCCTTCTGCCCAAGCCCGCACCTGCTATTATCATCCTTGTTGATTAGGTTTCAAGATGTGAATTTTGATGGGACACAAACATTCAGACCACAGCAGTAATGCTGAAAACATTTTGTGACTATACATTTGTGTTTATGATTATTCAAACAGTGTGTTCACTTTGTCAGAATACCAATTTCTAACAGGACAACATCTTTTTTTCACATCATTTACTCTCTGTACCAATAGCACTGCCTGTTACATAGATGCAAAGGATGGATAAATCTATTTCCTTGTTCTCCCTGCTGCTATACTCCTGCTTTAGACCTTTATTCTTTACCTAAGATATCGTAAGTCTCCTGGCTAGTCCTCAACCCATCAAAAATGTCATTCTCAGTGTTTCAGACTGTTAACTTTCTTAGGTACATAGCTGATCAATGATCACATCCTTTTTAGCCCCAACTGAGAGACAATTCACCCAAACAGATCAACGGTATTCTGTATCATGAAGTAAGAAAATGTATATCTAAATCCAGTAGACTTTCTTAGATTATTTAGCATAAGGACTATGAAAGGTAACAACAAAAATAGAACAGAGTAAATAGAATGAAGAGTGATAGAATAGGGGTTGTCTAAAGTTTGTAATAGGATGACTAGGATAGATGCCATTAAGAAATCCGGGCAGTCAAAGGAGGTGAGGGAATTGGCTATATGAGTATCTGAGTTGCTACATTTCCATCGAAAGAGAACAGCTAGTATGGCAGAACCTACAATAAAGTTTATCTGGCATATCTGAGGAACAGCAGAGACCAATGCAGCTGGATCACTCTGAGTGAAAGGGATAGTATCAAAGGTCTGAGGAGAGTGGAGGTGTGCAAAGATCTGACTGTGCCTTAATAGGATCATTCTAGTGGTTATATAAAGAATAGACTATGTGGATCCAAGGGTAAAATGGGGGGGGCGCTTAGGGGATTATTAATACAGTTCAGGAAGAAAACTGATGGTTTAGTTCAGTTCAACCATATCCATAGGGCACCAACTGTGTTTCTGGCTCTCTCAGTGCATAAAAAAAGAATGTCGTCACCTTGAGAAGTTCATAGTCAGCAGTCTGTTCCTAACCTAATTTCCAGCCTCATGACCTATCAAAGGACACAAGAACTTTTCATCTTCCCTGTTCCCAGCACAAAGTATTACACGTAGCCTAAATTAGTCAGATTTTCCAAACACGTCATGTTTTCTCATGACTCTGTAATATCCTTCCCTTTGCTTGGACATATATTGCTCCAGCTTGCTAAGCTCACAAATTTTAACTCCTCTTTAAAGATCCAACTCAAATGCCACAGTTTCAGTGAAGTTTTTCCAAACAACCTTTGCAGAATGGTCACCCTTGTCTTTTCTTCCTTAGTAGTTTGTGAATAATGCCAATCCAGGTACTTTATAGATTCCTAAATGACTGTAAATCACAAATACTATGACTTATTCAATGTCTGCATTTATCAAAACTCTTTGTCTTCATTAGGTTTTCACTAAACACATGGAAAAAGTTAAAGCAAAAGAATTTCTTTTAAAGGGAGTGAGGAAGGAAAGACTTAATACAGCCATTTTTGAAAGGTTGCCAACCTGGTCTAGAAACACTATTTGCATAAGGTCTTTTTTAAAAAAGACAACGGGGAGCAAGTATAGTAAGAACCATTCAGGTTCCAAGCATATGCTCAGTTAAAGTTCCACTTCAGAACTGACCATGGAAATTAGGGTGGATGATACCAGTGGCAGGAGTCAGTCATATATAAAATTCCTCTGATCAGAACAAGTATCCAGATTCCTTGATCAGATTCAAAGGAATTTCAGTGGTTAGGTTCTTACTTTTAATGGTATTTTAGTCAGGGTTTGCAAGGGACAAGATTTAATAAAGGATGCAAAATTTATAGGATTATTTTATAATATTCACCCAAAGAGTCAAATTCAGAAAAGTGCAGGAGATCTGTCCATGCACAAGAGACCCAAAGAATCCAGCTGAGGGCATGGATCCCATGGCAATGTTCTGCATGAGTCCAAATGAAGACCTAGAGACCATGACAATGTCTCATGCAAGTCTGTATCAAGGATGTGTGCTGGGAAGGACCACATGCCAGTGGTGGAAGCTAGAAACTCTGTGCCAGTGGGGTGAAGGATCTGTGCCACAAGGCTGAGAGATCTGCACTGAAGCCAGGAAGCAATGTTCAAGGTAAGGAACAGAGCTTCCCAAAAAAGAACCACAGCCATCCTCAGGGACTGCGAGGACTCAAGCTCCTCTGACAATGAGAATGAGTTCATATCAGAAAAAAACAGCATGACAAGCTTCTCCAGGAGAATCAACTGCACACCACCTTCCCTTCCAGTTCTCCTTTTATGCTGTTGGTAACACTCCTCAAGTGGGCCTTCCATGCCCACTACCACACTGATTCAGTTCAGCTGGGTGTTACAAGTTGACCATTAGTTAATCCACCACAGATGGCTACTTGTGCTGAACTAGAAAGCATGAGTAAACAGCCCAGGTGTGGGAGTAGCCCAGCATTGGATGGGGTTGGATGCCATAGCATTAAGCCAGTGAGAGGGCTGAGGAGAGGCTGAAAGACTCTGGGAAACTAGTCAGGTATGGCTATGGTAAAGGTAAGGTCTAAACTAAAGGCAGGTTAACAGGGAAGGGTGATGCCAGAGGGTGACTCATTCCCCCTTATATCACTTCATACTACATGGAAACATAATCATAATCATTTTTTATAGAAACAAAAATTGAGGGACACAGGTGCTAAGCAACTAGTGTAGAACCATGTTAATACCAAGTAGTTTCCGTAGTTGTTACCTGGGTTTGTCTGCTGATCTCTTTCTGTGTAGGACTGAAGCTATTCCTGGAGAAACTCAGTTTAGGATAATTGACTCTGGCCAGAAAAAAGTTTTGGACACAATTCTGCCCTTGCTACACTTCTCTGGGCAAATCATTTCTTCTCTGTAAGCCTGGTTTTTATTATTTTTTTCTTTGGAGAGTTAAGATCGGGTGATTTTTAAAATTGTCCTCAAATTCCTAAATTCTGTGATATTTCCTAAGAGTTTTAAAGATTCTCAACCTAAACTCTTATATGCTTTTTACATATACAACACACTGTCTTAATAAGCACAGTATAAAGAATATTTTTATACTATCCAGTTTGGAAAAAGAAGTTTAACAAAAGGTAGAACCTCCAGGGACTTTATCACTGTTGATTCATGCAGAACCATATATCTCCCCCACATTTAATGTCTCATCTTTATTTTGTCAGAAAAACTAACCCTCCACTAAGCAAAAGAGAACTGTCTTTATCTTCCACAATTTACTCTTTTTAATTCTATTTTGGTATTTCAGTCGCACTAAAGAAATCTATTCAACATGTAATTGAAATAAATATAATAGAAATATTAAAATAAAACTAATATTCTTCCTAATATATTCACTTTAATTGTTCTTTTTATTCTCACCAGAGTGAGTGGGAGGTAATCCCTTCTATTTCAGTTACCTCTTCTTTAAACGTCTGGAGTTTTATAATGTGCTACTTGATGAGCTTAGTTTTTTTAAATTTTTTCCTCTAATATTAAAGCATATCTGCATTCAAATTAACTCATTTTATTGTTCCTAATACATTTGATCATATGCCAGAGAGCAAAAAGTATTCTGTTTATGACTCAACTATCCTTATTAATTCTCTCATCAAATTAAAGATTACTGAAGTGGATTGAAAAACCAGACATTATAATAAAAGTAACATTCATGGACAAGCATTAAGTTTTAGAGACAATGCAGGGTTTTTATGAAAAAGGAATACAGACACAAAATTTTTTCTCCAATCAGTAAATTGAATTCAGGGCTTTACATGAGCTAAGAAAGTACTGTATCACTGAGTTATGCTCCCAGCCCAGAACAGTAAAACTATAATACTATATAATATTTTGTTGGGTCACATAATTTTATTTTTCATCACAAGACAATAGCTCCATCTCTATATACAGAACCAGGAGCTCAGAAAGTTACATGAATTATTTGGTAGACCAAAAAATAAGTGGTAGACTGTGGCTTGTAGAATTTGGTTCCTGAATAAGTTATTGTCTGGGCTTAATGAGTTTGTCTTTTTCTAAATCTTCTATAATAATTAATCTTAATAACTATCATGAAAGACTTTTGGAAGTCTAAATTGTCAAATTAGACTTTATCCCAGATGATTTCACTAGACATACTGTCCTTTCCCAAGTTTGGAAACCATGGAGCACACCAGCAAACCTGCCTAGTTAGCAGCTACCAGGTTGTGGGGTTAGATGCAGGCTACTACCAAGGAAGATCTGTCTCAGATAGGCCAAATAACACTTACTCTTTGGAAGGGGAGGAGAATAAAGCACCTAAATGGCATCAGCAGCATCAGCCCTAATACAAAAGAAGCACCTGTGTATACTAATTTGCGTGTATGGTCTTGATGTGGCCTTTTGTAGTCCTGAATAAGACACATTCCTGTGAGTATCAGAATCTATATGCTCCCACTCATTTTTTCAGCCTGTCATATACCTTCATTTCTCTCATTTTTGAAATTTGACTGATTTGAGTTTCTATGATTATCAATAACATATAATGAATACACTGTATACAAATATTTCTCTATGATGTAGGTCTTTTATTATCATTTAAGTCTCAGAGAATTTTTTTCAAGGATTAAGACTCAAATTTTTACATTCCTATTCGTGATCTTTTTCTAGTACATTTTCTAACTCTTACAAAACTAAAACTACATGACCATTTGAATATATAATGTCATTATAAATTTTCATGTAAATGTTCAATTTTTCTTAGCAATCCATAACCTGTGGTAGAAATATTTAACTTTAACCTAAATGAAATACAGCTCTCTGTACTATAATTTTATACAAAAATGTTCATGGGTAATTGGCAGTCATATTAATGTTAATAATAAAACTGATTAAAGTGTTAGTGGAATATGCTAATTTGTTTTTTCTGGCCTTTGATTTTATCTTCTCAGCATTAACATAGGATCTTTTTACTCTTCTGTCTTTAAGTGTTGCCTCTCCAAGTTTTATTTCTGCCTTCTTACTCAGGAATTCAGTACCTAATTTGTCTCAGTTTTCTCAGGAAATTCCCAATTTAAACCTAAAGCCTTAACTCCTACATTCTAGGAAATTCCATACATTTCCAAGCAAAACAAGACAGTAGATGGCCACATAAATGAGGAGGTGTTCATGGAAAGGGTACGGCTAAGGGTCACATCAATCTAGGACAGAGTCCTGCTTCTGCCCATGATGAGGGTACTTGTGAGACCCTTCTCTGACCTTAGTTTCCTCACCAGTAAAATAAATGTAATAATTCCTGACTTTCACAGCTATTGTAAAAGTATCATATTGCAAAGTCATTTTTAGCAATAAAATATTATGTGATTTCTTCATACTATGAGGAAAATCAAGGCCTGGATCTACGCTCACTAGCATTTCCAGGCCACTAACTTCAGTAACCATTATTGCACATGTATGGCAAAAAAGAAGTCAAAGTTACTTACACCATACCATTTCTTAGGTCCTCAGAAACTAGTCCACTCCCTCCTCTTCTTTCCACCTTTCAGGGATTTCTATATTTGGTATTTAATGAAACAACTATTTTTAGGCATAATAGAAATAGGAGAAGTGCATCTACTATATTTTGTCCCAGAAACAGAGTGTATAATGCCTTACCATTTCTTCACTATGTCTCCAATATTTTTGAAAAATTAATTTTGTCACACTGATACCAGTATTCTTAAGATTTAAAACATACCTGAAAATAAAACCACAAAGGCAACTTTATAGCATCAAAATTTTTCATTTTTTCAATTCTTTTTTAAGAAAAGTTTGTGGATCAGACTTTATGCATGCTAGCTAAGTGCTCTACAAGTGTGCTATAACTTGAGCCCTTGAACAACAATCTAAAGCAAAGAAAAACATTATTATAAAATATGTATACACTTTCTGGACCAAACAGTATGGAACTTGTTTGTTATTTATTCAAAATAAGGGGGTTTAGAAAGTCATTTACACTTCAGATTAAGTCTAAAATGTCAAATAATTGAAAAATACAAGGTAGCAAAATGCCAACCAGGAGGTCTATCATCGATGTCTCCAACATTACCTTTAGTGGATAGATATTTTATTGAAATCATATCACCCACAGGAAAAAATAAAGCAAGGCCAACATGACAGTGTAAAGTGTGTTGTTCAAAGAATCACAACAATGTGAAAAGAATTTGGAAACAGACACTTCTATCCAGATTGCAATGATGCATTTTGTATTAAAGATTTTAAGATATGCCATTCACAGAAAAGTATTGAGTACATTTGATAAAATTGTCACTTTTATATTTCCCATTCTATTATTACCTTATAAAAATTAATGAAAAATATGCAATTTTTGGTCACCCTATATTTAAATAATTGGACCAGTAAGTGGTTAATTCAGATCTACCATAGGCCATACAACAACATGCTTCTCCCTGCTTCTTCAGGCCCATTCTCCCACCATCCCTGTGCACTGAATATTGGAAAAAAAGTATTAATTATGTAAATATTCCTAACCTCTATTGCTGTATAGGTGCAGATACAAGTCTCAGTTGTCTTGTAATACCAGCTCCAACCAGTGCCCAGCCCGTAATAAAACAGCCACAGGCACAGTGTTAGTCACTCTCAGTCACTGAAACAAAATATCTAAAGGAGGAGCGGCTTATTTAAATAGTTTATGGTTTCGGAGGATTCAATCCATGGTTAGTTGTTGCAAAGGCCAAAACGGCAAAGCAGAAGTGCATGACAGAGGAAAGCTGCTCCTACAAATGCAGCCAGGACAGAGAGAGAGAAGGGAGGAGCCACTGACAAGAATATATCTTTCCAGGTCACACCCCAATGACCTGCCTCCTTCAACCAGGTCTCACCTCCTAACATTACATTCAGCTATGAACTCATCACTGATTTAAACCAGTGATGAGTTTAGTGCCCAAATGATCCAATCATCTCATAAAATTCCTACTTCTAATCACATGGTACTTTAATAAAACACACTGTTAATATGAATGACATGGTTTCAGAAAGATCATGATATAGAATCCTAACCACAGTCCTTAATAAGTCTAATGTGTAAACAGAATTAGAATGAACTAAAAATAGAAAACTTCTGAATTTTCCACCTTTCACATTTGCTACTAGGTATTTTGACTTTTATCTTCTTAATATAGAATATCCTTGAATGTCTACAAGGACCTTCTTGTGATGATTTTTTTTATTTGCTTTCAAAAGCTAACTGATTTTCAGGAGAACTAAAACCTAAAGGCCTGGCATCAGTTACAGACCCAAGAGGAGACATAAGAAGGAATGATTTACCTTGAAAAGGTGAAGAAATATAGTTTTCCTAATTCACTATACATAAAATTCAAGTAATTTAGGAATTTTTGTGGAGGGAATATTTGGCATTGAACACAGGGTCTTCATACTAAGCTACATCTCCAGGACTTTTCAAATAATTCTTGATGCAATATCTTGCTAATTTGCCTATGCTGTGGTTGAATTGGTCTTCTTCCCTCAGCCTAATTTTGGAGTTTTAATGTTTATCTTTGGGTAAGAGTTTTTCTATAACTTACTTGGTATATCAAAGGAGTTATTGCTCTGAACAAGAAAAGTATCAATAACATCTTATTTTGTTATAGATGCTGCCTTGATACTGGGAAAGCTGGAATTAGGATGACTCTGGAAAAGATATTCCAACATTGGGATCTGGAAGGTATTTGTCTTGAGTTAGGCCACTATCTGAAATCCCAAATTATGACAGTGTTGGGAGCCAGTAAAATTTAATGTTCTGATAGTCAAATGGCCATGGCCACTTCTTTGTCTAGCCGAGAAACATTTGGGCTATGTGCTACTAACCTGTAGGTTCTGGAAAGTCCTTGGTAAAGAATAACAAAGGGGCAGAAAAAGTTCTCAGAGTAAAATGGTGGCAAGAAGAACAGTTACTACCTATAGAGGGTAATTAAACTTCTAAAATTAAAATTCCCTTGTTAGACATTTTTATCTTATATTCCAATATTTACCACAAGCCATAGTATATTAAGATGCTCAATAAATGTCTGTGAAGTAAAGAAATATCTACACATACAGTTTGAGAGGAAGCAACTATGAAGCAATGTATAGTTTTGTATCCAAAATCTAGGGATTGTAAAGTAACAGATAGGAAACATTAGATAAAAACATCTTGATCTGTTAGGGTACCTTATGCTTAACTGACTTGACACACTACAAGAAGCTCAGTTCTAAACCATTAGGCTATTTCAGAGTATTAGAGAAGCTCAGTCACTGCATAATGGTTGCTGAGAGTCTGGCAACACTGGATATGAGCACTAAGTTAATGCTAAGATACTGTGTTACAAATACAAGGTCTCTATAATATTTCAACATCTTGTCAGGTACCTTGACAAAGAGGACATAACTGATAGTCTGTGAAGAAACAAAAAGAACAAAATTAAATAGTTAAGGCCTGAATATTTTCAAAACAAGAGAGACAGAGACAGAGAGAAGCAGAAAAAAAGAGAGGCAGCTAAAGAGACAAAGAGTGGGAGAACTAACACTTCAGAAAAGGGGATTGTAATTATTATTGATGTATAAGATTTTAACACCTAACTTGAAAAATTGTGAAATGCTATTCTAAAGGGTCTCATGAACAGATCAAGATCAATGTCCTTTTACTGGTTTGAAATACTTATCTGTAATATGCTTATTCATAGATGAAAAAATATAAAAGAACAGAGAGATGGGTTCTATTATTATCTACTTGCAGTGGGTTCAGAGACTCAAAGCAAAGGACTATCATTTGCTATTGCTTGTCAGAAAGAAATCGAGAGAAGTTGAAGCAATTTAGTTCATCTGACGCAGCAAAGCAAAAAAACATGCCTGGGAGATATCTTTACCTTTTAATAAACAGTTTGCATTACCATCATCAAGTGCCTACACTTTTATAAACCTTAGCTTCTCAGTCTAACATTTGTAGAAAATTGCCAAGAATCATTTATACACAAAAGCAGAATTCAATATTTATGAATTGCTAGTTTTCTATAAAAATAGACATTTGGTGACTATCTTCTCACTAGTCATTAAAATTTGATCAGGGATCAAAGCTAGAATAATATTAACAATTCTTTGCCTTCATATAGTGTTTTAAATAATATTATTAATAATAGATGACATTTATTGAGCACTTAGCAAGTACCAGGCACTTTATGTATAAATTTTCATAAAGAATTCAGTTCAGCCCAATAAGAATTCACGTACCACCTACTGTGTGATAGATGAATGATACTTGGTTTCTATCTTTAAGGTCTCATTTTTTGTTGTACTCAGTAAGTGTTGGATGAAAACATGAATGAATGGATGGATGAATTGGTTGCAAAAGCAGCATGAGGTAATGCAAAAAACCACAGGCTCCTCCCCATGCCCTTGTCTGTGTTCTTCAGAAGTACTCTACCTAGCCTCAATTTTTTCACTTGTAATACCATATAATGATATTTAAAATCTCCCTTGCAAAAGTATATAAATAGTAAGAGCAAAAGTAAAGCATCAGACACACAAGGAGGTCTCAGTGAGTGGAGAACTGATTACTGTTACTATCACCATCACATTGTCATACTTATTAAGCAACCCCACCCAATCCCACCTCCTCACAATGGTGATGGGAAAAAAGAACTTTAAGTGAATATAAATACAATATCTATCTAAAAACACCACTAAAACTAAGCAAAGTAAGAGAAATCTACTAAACTATACTTTGCAATGTCCTCCTAGGCTACTATATATCATCTATGAATAGGTTAGAAGAAAAGAAAAAGAATTAACTTCAATTATTCTTACAATATATGATAATAGAAGACAACAGGAAAGAATTTACCAAATATCAGGCTCTAACTTCCCACATAATAGAATGTTGATTATTCCAAGTATTAGACCATAGTATCAGCTTTCTCAAAGAACAGTATCTAGCACCTAGGCAATGGCCATCCACAAATACATTTTACTTGTATTTGTTTGTTGACAGTAAGGCTGAGCCCCATTCATGTAAAAGATAAATTTGAACCCTGAGACAAATTTTTTAACCAAAAAGAGATCCCAATCTGTGGGTCACTTGCCATTTTGGTCTGCTAGTAGATTTCACCATAGGAGCCATCCCATCTCTGTAAAGACTCTTGGTTTTACTGAAGTTAACAATGTTGAAAATGACTCTCTGTAAAAGAAAGAGACACAAGTTCATCAGAACACTAAGTTATGTAAGTTGCCACTTTCTTATAATGTAGACTCATTACCAAAAGTATAGTAAGGATAAACAATGTTCATAGGATTAGTAAGTGTTTTTGTGAGCTAATCACAGGAGTCTAGAGATCAGATTCTTGTAGTACTAATAGGATAACTGTCTTCAAATCAATTAGCTTTGGAATCCTGGAACATAGAACCTAAAATGTGAGTATTAATTCCAACTCTATCACTCTATAGTGTATTGTGACTTTGTCAAGCTACTAGACATCTCTGTCTTGGTGTCCTGATTTGATAAATGAGAATAATAACAGTACCTAACTCATGCGGTTCTGAAGGAAATTAAAGAAGTTCATGTGCGTACAGTGTTTGGAATCTCATTTGGTCATGGAGTCTGCTCTGTAAGTTTTAGCTGTTCTTTGTGCCCTCTCTTTGGACTGACTTCAAATTTGCATGGAAATGAATAACGTTATCATTAGGGTACCAATACTACTTTTGTTTAGTAAAATTAAAGATAATAACAATACACAATTATAATTCCAAAATTCTTTAGTTACTTGGAATTCCTTTGACTAAATCTGGAGATGTGTGTTCTCTACTGCAACCCCTTTGTAATCTTCTACTATGGGTCAGGAAGACTGGACTTAATCAAATTTCAACATGAATTTATAGATCCATAATGGTTGAGTAAATTTCTTCCCCTTTCTGGATCTTACCCTTAAAATGTGGCGTAAGATGTTCTAGATGATTGAAGCCTTTCCAAGAGAATACTATATAAAAAACGATCAGACCCTTTTAGTAAAATTGTCATGAAAGGACGAGAAATTGTGAAAGAAAAGAAAACTGAGACTGAAAGATGCAGAAGGTAACTGAAATACTCCAAAGGGAAAATGAGACTAAACTGAGTTCGCCAAAATAGTTAAATAAAGGGAACAATTTTAAGAGAGTACTGTGAATGTGTCTTTCGAACCAGATGCAGTGAAGATACAGAAACATCAAAAGTCATTTATTATTTCATTCAACAATATTTTATTGTCAAGTGTGAGAAATTTTATACATTTTAAAAATAATCTTAAAAATTCTCCTATAAATAGAAAAATAGTATATTAACAACTCCAGTTTGCACATGTGGAAACTGAGTCTCAAAAAGGTTACCTAAATGGCTCAATGTTGTGAATTGATAAATGACAGATTTGATATTTCCATCAAAGGGATAAAAAGATGAGATATGCACAATTTTTATCCTTGAGTTGTACCAAGGTTTCAAAATTCTATAATTTTAACCACATCTATTTTGCTCCTAAGTAAGGGCATAAAATAAATATAATAGCAAATGTTTACCCTTTGTATTTTTGTCTTCTTAAAAAGAGAAAAATCAAAGCCATTTTATCTTGCTTTCTATTTGGAATGATAAAAAAATTCTTTGTTCATGAAATAAACTCTTAGGAATAACTCGTATGTTCTTTTCTCCACAGAGATGTAGCCATTGACCCAACTCCAGGCATTTCAGTTTCAGACCTCCTTTGTGTCATTAAATTAAATCATCAAGAATGTCCTAGGCTGTTCCATTATTAATAACCTAGGCCTGCCAGTTGTCAGTTCAATTATTTCTCCCAAGGTCTTGGCTACTGTCTGATTTTAAAAAATCAATATCAAGGGGACAAATGGCCTTTGAACCTAACAAGGCATAATCCTCTCTCTCCTTCTGAGATTCTAGGTGTCAGATCCATTTACTGTAAACCTGGAGGCCATACTGTACTTTATGGATGTAAATTATTGATAAATACAGGAAGGAAGCTGATAAAGAAATGAATTACATATGTGAAGCTGAAGTAAAGAAATGGGATATAAAGTAAAAACTTTATTGATTATTAATATCCTACTGTGTGCCTAGAAAATTTCTCAGGTATTTTAAGTGGCTGTATAATTTAAGTGCTTCATTCATAAAGTTATTTATTATATAAAAAATTTAGACAATGAGGAAATTGAAGCTAATAAAGGCTAACTGGATTGCTTTACCAAAATCCCCAAACTGTTAACCAGTACTTAAATCATAGATGTTCTTATCACAAAGATCATACTTTCTTTATGACATTATGGTACATGCACAAAGTATGTACTATCTCTTAATAGTCTCCTTTGATGCTCTTTTGTGTTCTAGCCATTTAACAAGGCAGAATGGGTGGGGAGAATCAAAAGTATTTGGAAGTAGACAGTATAACAAATCCCATCTTGTCACATTTTACACTTAATAATCAATTATTTACACAAAATGCACCACAAGAAACTGCATATTCAGGTAATGGCATTAAAAACAAATACAGTAACAACGAATAATTTCTGAGCACTTACTAGGTACCAAAATTCTGAGTTAAGTACTTCTTTCATTGCAGAATTTTGTTTATTACAAAAACATGATTGGAGATTAGAATCACCCGGACAGCTTTTCAAACCTGCAGATGCTTGGACCTCTACTCTAGAGATTCTGATATGTGACAGTTTAGCTAATTTTCAGGATGTATACACACACAACTTTTTGAGGTACAAACTCCTCTTCTTATTTCCAGCTGAAATAAGAGATATTGAAATTAAGTAAACTAAAATCATACACAAATAAATAGCAGAAGTAGGGGCTGGGGATTTAGCTCAGCGGCAAAAGCGCCTGCCTGGCAAGCGCAAGGTCGTGAGTTCGGTTCCCGGTACCGGAGAAAAACCAAAAAAAAAATAAATAAATAAATAAAAAAAATAAATAGCAGAAGTAAAATTTGAAACAAATGGCTCACTGAAGAAAATAAGAGCATAGAATTTCTAACCAGATACACCTGGGGGAGAAACCAAGTTCCAACAATTGAGATAAGGGAAAAGAGAAAAGAAAGGGAAAAGAAAAGAAAGAAAGGAAAAAAATATGTATATGTATATATATATATATATATATATATATACACACACACATATATAAATAGAACAGCTAACATAGTTGTACTACTGATTTTTATTGCTATATTGAAAGGAACAGTTAATGTTTAATTGTTTGATCAATCTTACATGTCTATATTTGTTTATCTGAGCAACCATTTTGAAGATATCAATATGTAATACAACAACCATTGTTAATTTCCTATCACCTTGTCTGAAATTCTGTATTGCTTGTATTGTTTTGTGTTATTTTGTAAAATTATGTGTGTTTGTTAATATGTTTTCATTCTTTTATCTTTAAAATAAAAAAAAAAGAAATCAAGTACCCACAAGCTCTATAAACTTGTGCAAAGCATTTTCTTTTTTGGACACTTGTTGTTTACATCCAAAACAGGGATGGCAACAGTATCCTAACAAAATTGTTATGAGAATCTGTCAGATTATATAAGTATATCACCTGGAAAATTGCACCTAGCTCAGAATAGGTACTCGGTATATATTGAGCCTATTCTCATCTTCAATAAAACTAGATATAAATTTAAATATTAAGCCCAGAATTCTTGCTTCAGCATTATGGTACCCTAGATCAAAGCTTTGTGAACAGTGACTGGTGACACACTGATAGGCCAAGAGTGTGTTATACCCCCAGCACAGTCCTGTGCAAAGGCTGAAACATTGCCTGTTCTGACCAAGAAGCTGACAATGTTTCTCAGGACTGTAAGTTCCATTCCACGTGTTGGCCAAGGAATGGTGGAACGTATATAAGGCTATAGCGAGGAGTCTGTATGTAGGGCCAGGCATTGGCCTGACTCTCTCTTACCATATATCTATTACTTTTGCTCAATGATGAGTATATTGCCCATTTGATCTTGTTAAGGTAATCATACAGACTGTTTTAATATGCATGGACATTTTGCACACTAGAACTTCATTGTTATTTTAATATATTCTATTGTTTTAAAATATTTTCCTAAACATTTGATTAAATTTGAAAGTCATTTAGGTTTCACAAGAAATTTCAATATTGTAATTGCAGCTGAAAGGAAAGATAGCTGTTAGATGTTTTAAATATAATTTTGTATTGCTCAAATATTTCAGAGTTTTGAATTTTATCACTTTCTTGTATGAACATTTCTCACTGATGGTGACAATAATGGCTTTGAAGTGATTATCACTGAAAGTCTTGATCAGGAACTGCATGTATCCATTTCAAATAAAATCTCATATAAAAATGATCACAGAAATAAACTCCAGGGCCTCATAATTTGAAAGATTAAAAAAATTAAAAATAAATCTAGCACTTGATATCCTTTGGACTCACTTCATGATTTTTAAAGAATTATGGGTTATTGTTTTTCACTGAACCTTATATGCTCATCTTCCAAATATCCTCCTATTTACCTCAACATTCTATGTAACTATGATTATCTTTATGTGCAAAACTATCCCCTTATTTGTGTGCTTAGGTGTAGGGAATATCATACAGATGCTATACACACAATATGGTATTAATGAATTTTGATCTAGAAAGAAGTCACTCACTAATAGTAGGAGATAACTAAGAAACATACATATCAATTCTTGGATTTAAGATGCAAGAATAATTTTTTCAACATGCAGCAGACTATTTTTGGGTTTGCACTTGAATTTACAATACTATCTTGGTATAAGAACCCAAGCCAGATAATTAAAATAAATTTAGCAAGAGAGAATACTGCTTTGAATGTGCACATCTTTAGCTCAGGTACACAGATTTTCATAAATAAAATCACTAGACATTAAACTTTCACACAAATTTACAAAACAGTTGATGAAATAATCTACAACAAGAGTGAAAATCAATCAGAAAAAATCAATCAAAATCAAAACAGTAAAAGCTGAGTTATTCCATAAAGAACTTCAGGTCATAAAACTATCTGGTAAATTATGTTTTTAAATGGCTAATAGTTTATAAGACTTTTACAAGCAGAACACAACAAACCACTATCCTAAAAAAGAAAATTAGAATTTAAAAAATTGAGTAAGGTTAAAATCAGAATAGATGCTACTAAAAGGAGAATTAGTAAACTAAAAAGAAAGATATGAAGAAATATACAGAAATGAGCACAGGGAACTAGTAAGATAGAAAATATGACAAAGAGATACAAAAAGGAAAGATTTCATTAAAAATTATTTAAAGGCAGACAAGAGAAATTGGGGAAGGCAAAAATCTAAAATGAAAAAAGCTAAATATAGTCCCAGAATTCATGAAAGACACTAATATTAAGATTCAGTTCAAAACAAGATTTTATAAAAATGTAGATGCATTAGACTAAAACTGCAAAACACCAGAAATGGAGAATGTTTTCAAAGCAAGCCAGAGAAAATATAAGTAACCTACAAAAATGTAGAAATTACACTTAGCCCACTCAATATTAGCAACATGAGCCCAAAACAACTGAATAACTATCATCCACTAGAAGGGTAAAAAACTTTGGAGACAACAAAACCTAAATAGTGTAGAAGTTTCAGACTCTCACCGATGGAGCTACTAAAGGGTAAATGTCATAGGAAGACTGAGCTGGAACACAAGGGGTAAAAATGGCAAGAAGCAAGACTGAAAAAAAAATAGAGAAATCTAGAGAACTGATTACATAAAAACTATAGCAGTGATAAATTTGAGGAAGGTTAAAAAGTTTGCACAAAAATAGAAATTTTCAACTATCGGTCAACAATAGCAGATATATTTGGGACTGAGGTGAAATAGAGGGAGATGAGGCCAGTATAAAAAATATTGTGGGCTATTGTACGCTTCTAAAGATGAATAAGGATGTTAACTGAATTTAGACATGATTCTGACAAGTAATTACACAACAGTTCAAGAATACTCACCACAATAACAGGAACAGTGTGAATTTCAAATAAGGAGAAAAATAAAGAAACATGGTCAATACAACAGACGATTGTATTGATATGATAAGAAAGCAAAGAGAAATAGAAAGCACCATATGTGGAGTAGCACCGTATCACTACTATATGACAGTAGTAATAATTCCAAATATCAGTAATCACCGAACATTCAAATTAGCTAATTTACCTATTGAAAAACTTTTCCTAAACTGATTAAGGAGAAAAGAAATCATGTTTACCACATTCACCACAGATTCCCCTAAAACATTAAATACCGAAAACTTGAAAGCAAAAGGTTAAAAAAGATACAACATCAAAATACCAAAGGAAATCTATTTCAGCTCTAATGATACCAGACAAAAATATATATTGAACCAAAAAGCAAAATTAAAGATAAAGGTCCATGTAAAAATATATATTCTCCAAGAATATATAAATTTCAAATATGAATACATGGCAAAATCATAAATATAAATATAAATATATATATATATATATGGTAAGAACATAAAATACATAAGATAAAAATGGATAGTATCACAAGTGAAAACTAATTTATAATTATTAATAATAATAATTGATAGATCTGACAATAAAATATTCAGAAGCATATAGAAGAGTTGAATCTTTCAATTGGTAAGCTCAATCAAAGGCTACTTAACTAAAATCTCACAATTCTGTCTATACATCCACAACTAGGGAATGAACTTTTCTCAAGTAAGTAAGGGATGCTTAAAAAAAATTGGGCATGAACTTCACCAAAAAATCAATATTAGCAAGAAACAATAGCATCCCAATCACATCTTCTATTAAGTTAACAAATGATAACAAAAAGTTAAAAATAAACAATCTTATTATTCATGTATCAAAGGTGAAAGAATGATGGAAATTAAAAAGTATTTAGAATTGAATGATCAATTCAGCACTACATATCGGAGCTTGTGGCATGCAGCAAAAGCGAGTCAAAGAGAGATTGAATTTTAATCTTGTGTGCAGAAGTTAGAAAAAGAAAAGGTTAAAAAAAGAATGTGCTAGGTACTCAACTTACAAAGTTAAGAAACAAAGAAGTAATGATTAATACTACAGAAGCCTAAAAATGTGAAACACTAGAAGTACTGGTACTTCTGAAGATGGGGTTCCAATCAAGGTTTGATCAAGTGTCATTGTTGAAAGAAATTAATCCCCAAATTCTTTCTCTCAAACCCAGCACCCAAAAGCCCACCTTACTCTATCATGACCAGAGTCAGAGGATCATGTTCTAGAGAATTTGAAGCATAGATGCTCTGGATTCAGAGACGTCAAGTGCAGTTGAGGACAGGTGTCAGGTACTTAAAGAAAACAAGTAGTCAAGTTTATCCTCCATAGTCAGAAAGTTAGAGAATTCTTGGAGACAACCAACTCCTAGGCAAAAACAATATTTACAAATATAGATATGAGATAGTACTCCAGGGAAATGGATGATTCTCTATTGGAACATGAAAATGGCTAATCCACACAAAGGATTTAGAACTTACATTTTAAATTTTAAAGCCAACTTATTAATGATGAAAGTATGCAACAGAGCCAGAGGCCTAGGTATACAAAGTGAATATACAAGAATTGAGGAAAAAGGCAATTTGCTTTAGGTGCATTGAAAACTAACTTAATAGAAAAAGAACTAATTATCAGAAGGCAGAAGGCATATTAGGGTGGTTGTAGAAGAAAAAGGAAGTTAATTATATATTATAAGTGTCATCAGTATTAGTATTCATTTATTCATAAAAAGAATATTCTTGGTGTTAATCTAAGCAAAACAGTGATATAAATATATAGAGAGTATATAAGGAAAAGTGCCTTATTTGGTAGCAAAAGTGTTAAGAAATGAATTCATCTTCTCTAGTTAAAAAGACAATAAATGAAAGCTAAATCTAAACTGAACAAGTAGTAGCACAGAAATTTTAATTAGAGATATAGAAATAATATAAGAAACAGTGAAGGAAATGTCAATGACTGTCTCTAGGACAAGGGCCAAATCCTGACTGTTGCTTGTTTTGCGAAAGTAATGCTCATGCATTAGGTGGTGTCTCTGGCTGGCTTTTCAACCCTAAAGAGGAGCTGAGCAGTCTTGGTAAAGATATGACAGTCCAAAAACCTTAATTATTTACAATCTTAATTCTTTACAGAAAAAGCCCACAGATCCTTTCTTCTGGAAGCTGGAATCAAAAGGGAGGCCATAGATGAAGTACCATTTTGCAGAGACATTTGTATAACTTTTTAATGTATGTACATATATCTGCATTATAAATATTTAAATTAAAGAAAGAAAAGAATAGAAAAGAAAAAGACAGAAATTTATTCAACTCATTTTATGAGGCTCTTATAGCCTTGAAGCAAAAACAGGCAAGAACAATAGGAGGATAAGAAAATTATTTGAAAAGAACTGATTGAAAATTTTATTATCAGTTCAAATCCATGAGTTAACTTACACAGAGACAAAGGTAGCATACCACATGATACATGATATAACCTAGGAATGGAAAGATGATTCAGTGTTAAACAGTTATCAATATAAATCACCATATTGACAGAACAAGTCAGAAATACTTATTAAAAATATGTCCAGTAAAAGCACCTGATATATTTATACTCACTCACATCTTTTAAAGCTCTTCATAAATTAGAAATCAATCTTCCTTTACTTATAATATTTATTGAAAAGTTATAACAATCAATGATAAAATGGTGAAATGTTAGAAATAGTCATTTTAAAGTCAGGAAACAAGGATGTCACCACTAGTGCTTCTATTAAACATTATACAGAAAGTGCTAGTGCAGTAAGATAAAGAAAAGAAATATTAGAAGTTAAATGAAGATTTGAAGTTTACTATTCACAGTGATATGATTGCATATATGTAAAATATATGAGAAGGCTGAAGAAAAATTTTACAATCAAAAGAGAATACAGGATAGTTAGTAGATTCAAGAACAACATATAAATTGCAGCAACAAATCCATAATGTTAAAAGTACTAAAAGGCTGCAATTTTTTCAAATCAGAAATAAAAAGGGAACAGAAGTACAAGATTCAAAGATAAAATGTAATAAAAAGATGTTGCAATGAATTTGAAGAAATGGAGAAGGAAAACAACTTTCAAAACATACTTTATTAAAACTTGGAGAAGATATACAAAATCTGAACAAATCTACTCTATAAATCTATAAAATTTAGTACATTACTAAAATTTTCTCATATAGAAAATAACAATCCCAGATAGTTTCATTAATGAATTCTTCAAATTATATAAAAAAATACAAATCTTACATAAACTATTATAGGTAACTGAAAATTAGGAAGTATCTTCCTATTTATTTTATGCAACCAATATAACCTTGGTAGTGAAATCTGAAGAGGTGACAAGAAAAGAATTACTAGTCAATCTCTTTTGTAATATCTAAAACGTAGCAAATTACATCTACTGGGGGAAGAGGGAAGAAAAATCCTGACTAATTTGAATTCTTTGTGGGAATCAAGATTGTTTTAAGTTCTAAAATTAATTGCAACCTTCCATATATATAGATAAAAGGAAGTTAGCCCAAAAGGTGAAAGAATTATTTAAGAAAATGTAACACTCTTTAATTATAATCAACTATTAAAAAACTGATTAAGGAAAATACCTTAATCTGATAAGGAATATCTATCAGAAGAAAAAAATGTAAGAGGAAAATAACAGCAACATCATAATTAATCATGAAAACTTTAATTTTTTTATACTACATTTGTGAACAATGTAAGAATGCCCACTAGTACCACTGCCATTCCTATTTATCTTTTACTGGAAGTTGTAGCCAATTCCACAAGATAATAAAGGTAAACACAAGGAAAAAGTGTGGAAAGAAAGAAATAGAAATGCTATTGCATACAGAACCACAATAATTATGTATATAGAACACTCCAAGAGAATCTACAAACTATTAGAATTTGTTGACTCAAAGCCAATTTTTAAAACCTATGTATGTGAAATCCAAAGTGCAAGACCTCTAAGTGATGCCATACATATAGTCTTTTGACCCAGAGTTAACAGAAGTTGAAAACCAGGCCAAAATTATGACAGCACAGGCAGAGTTTTAACTCCAAAGAAGAGACAAGGGGAAGGTTCTTCTTCCTGAGGAGAAGAGCCAAAGAAAGCATAGTAGTGATGAAGATCAGGCTGGCCAGTTATCAAAAGAAAAGCACAAACTTTTATCAGGTTGCTGGGATGTGGAGTGGGCTGGGTTCTGACAAAGTTTTCATTGGATCCCGAGTAAGGAATTATGAAGCCTGTTGTTCATATAAACCTACAGGTTGCCACCAAAAAGTGCTTCTAAGAATGTCAAATAATCCTGGGCCTGATATATCAAAAGCATGATTACTTAGAGTATAGGTAATCACTATGAGAAAAAGGAATCCTTATTTACTACAGCTAACAAAGTTTGTTAATCAGCTGCACCTGTGTCCTGTTACTCAAAATTGTCAAAATCTTCACATAGATACTGCAGTCTGACAGAGATAATAAAGAAATGGCTTACATAATTTCACATTAGAAGATTCCTTTCCTTTACTCAAAATTTGTGCAAAGGCAGCCAAAAGAGGTAGAAGGGGAATGGAGCAAAACATTCTCATCAAAGGAAGTTTAGCATATCAAACAAAGGCATTAGAAAAATGACAGACAAAAAATAAGATCTTTCAGGGAGACACTTTTTCTCCCTACTCAGCACAAATGTCTACCAACAGACAGACACCCCCAAAATGCTTTTCTTTTCCTCAATCTGACACCATTTCCTGCAGAATTTTGTTCTAATATTTCATTGAAACTCAAGAAATATTAATTTAATCATCTCATTCAATAAATGGTTATGGGATTTCTACTCTGGTATTGCTCAACTGAAGATTTGGATAAGAATGGGCCCTTTGCCCTGAAGAGAAGATAAATATTTAAACACACACACACACACACACACACACACACACACACACACAAATGCTGACATACAATTTCTAACCACTGTCCAGAACAAGAAAAATATGCTTGATATTCCACTCAGAAGGAGCAATAAGAATAAAAGCTTTGTGATTTGTGGAACTACTAGTTATTGTGGCTAGAACAATTAATTGTATATATTTTCCTAAGAAAAGATAGCCTGTATAGGGTAAGTAATGAGATAATGGCATTAAAAGATGTATGAGTTTTAGTAAAAAGTTTAACCTTTATTGAAAGCAATATGAAGGAACTATTGAAGGATTTTAACTGTAGCTGGAAAAGATTCAAGGGTATGTTTTGGAAAACTACATCTAAGACTGCATTGAAAAGAGTAATCACATCTTCCTGAATGGGTAAGAGAATGTTTCCTTTGGGACAGCTCTTAAAAGATGAAGGTGCAGTTCTGAGTCAAGTCACTTTGGATTTAGCACTATAATGCATGTGTCCTCCTAGCTGTTGCTGTTTGGTCTAGAAACTGAGATCAGGGCAAACTCCTTCATGTTTTTTCTAACTCCAAGTTGTTATTTACAGGGGTCAGAAGGCATACTTGAAATAATATGAAAAAACCAAATATAGTCAAAATGGTCATACATCCAAAACTAATATACAGATTTAATGCAATCCCAGTCAAAATACCAACAGCATTCCTCACAGAACTAGAGAAAAAAATATGAACCAGAAGAGACTCAGAATAGCAAAAGCAATCCTGGGCAACAAGAGCAAAAACAGGAGGCATCATAATTCCTTACTTCAAGTTACATTACAAAGCAACAGTGATAAAAACAGCATGGTACTGGCACACAAAAAACCAGACATATAGATCAATGGAACAGAACAGAGGGTACAGAAACAACAAACAGACATATAGATCAATGGAACAGAACAGAGGGCACATTCAGCTATTTGTTCCTTTACAAAGTGGCCAAAAATATACATTGGAGGAAGATAACTTACTTAACAAGTGGTTCTAGGAAAACTGGCTATCTATATATTCATAAGAGTGAAGCTGGACCCATGTCTGTCACCACATACTAAGTTAAAATCAAAATGAATCAAAGATCTAAACACTAAAACAGAAATGAGGGACCTAGTGGAAGATAAAATAGGTAAAATGCTTGAAGTCATACATATAGGTGAAGCCTTATCTTTTATTTTCCTCTTCAGTGGGACACAATACCCAACACTCACAAATAAAAGAAAAGGCTCTCTTTAGCTCAAAGTTTCTAAGGGTTTTAGTCCATAGTCCAGGCATGATAGCAGAGGAGCACAGCAGAGGAATAGCTCCTTACATCATGGTGCCCAGGAAGCAGAGACTGAGAAGGGGAAATGAGAGGGAGATGTGCCCTTCAAGGCCATGCCCCCAAGGTCCAACCTCTTTCAACCAGGCTCTACTTCTCAGCACCACATTTATCTGTAAACTTATCAGTATACTAATCTACTGAAGATTATCTTATCCCCATGACCCAAATCAAAAGCTTCACCTATAAGTCTGTGAGGCTCTGGGGGAATATCTGGATATAAACCATAACACTTAGTGATAGTCATTCTCTTACAAATATGTAAAAATCACATGTGTTAGATAAAAAATTGTTCAAAATTCTGCTTAACTTGTGCTTATATTCTTTGTACTATGATTGCACTGCTCTCCACATCCAAAAGTAAACACCTTGAATTTGAGCTGAGCTAATGATTGGCTCTGCCCTATATAAATTGATGGATGTGATAGTAAAGCAATGCTGAATGAAGAGTTAAGAAGCCTTGTGAAGTATCATGTTCTCTTGTGCCATCTGCCAACCAATATTTGATCAAACACAGAACAGACTGACAAAGGATGAAAGACTATATTGAAGAAAGACCAGTTGTTCCAGCTGAAGCCATCCTAGCCAGCTAGTTTATAGCTAGATGACTTGCAAATACGAGGGAACTCACACAAGATCAGCAAACTATCTAGATGATCCAATGCTGATTACCCATTCAAAAGAAACATCCAGTTGACCCATGGGTTGATGAACATGAATAAATGTTTTTTGTCTTATACCACTGAATTTGGGGATGCTTTGTTATTCATCAATAGCCTAATGACAAAATATTTAATGTTTCTTCAATCAAACTATGTAAAAAACAAAAAAGACAATAAATTGAAGAGAAAGAAAATGAAATAAATAAAATATCATATTCTTCCCATTATACATTTTTTTGTTTGTTTGTTTTTTTGTTTTTTTTTTTTTTTTGGTTTTTCTCCGGTACTGGGAACCGAACTCATGACCTTGCGCTTGCCAGGCAGGCGCTTTTGCCACTGAGCTAAATCCCCAGCCCCTTTCCCATTATATTTTATAGCTCCATAATTTGGTATTAAGCCAACCCATATGATTTTTTTCACTATATAATACTTTTTAGCAAAATTATTTTATTAAAATTTTAAGAATAAGGGTATTCTTTCTTAAATATTGTCAACTTGTTTTTAAAATTCCATTTGAACCTCATAATACTAAAATGTTTTATTTTCAATTTTAGTGCTCTAAATATTATTTTCATATCTTTGGCAATAGGGAATAGATTAGTTCCTGACCCTAAGAATTTTGCACCATGGCTATGTTACAAGAATTATTAATATATTTCTCTTGACTTCTCTATAACATGGGAAGTTTGGACAAGATTATAGTCTCAGTAGAACCATAAAATAAAAATAAAAATACTTTGCTGGTTGAAACATTTAAATCTTCAGCTAGACAGCAAAAGCAAATGCTCTTCTGAGAGTTCTCTCAGCTACAATGTATAGTTTAGTTTATTAAATACAAATCCAGGGCATTTTTCCTGCAAAATGTTGCTTAACTATCACAATGTTTTGAGGAAGATATTGATATTCCCATTTTACTCATGAGGAATCCAAAGTACTAACAGAAATAAGTAGAACTGTCCAAGGGCACAATGCTGACAAGTGGTAGAATTGAGGTCCAAGCTTAGGTTTATCTCATTTTAAAACTAGAGCAATTTCATTATAAAACATATCATGTGTTTCTTAGGAGTTATTGATAAGATGGAGGCCTAGCTTCATTCTTTAGCCAATCAAAGTTAAGACTAGACCTATATTTTATTTTGTGACTGGGATGAAGGGTTAGAGTAAGATAAACATTAACCTGTAATTGGTTTTAAGATTCAATCTGTCTAAGGAAAGAATCAGTCACTTCAGAATTATAGGATAGTCCAATAAATAATTCAAAATATTTTACAATTTACAGTAGAAGTATGATGTGAAAAGCGACTACAACATTGTTCTCATTGTACTTACACCGTTATCTTTATTGGTTTGGCTCATTTATTTTCATCACTAATCCAAAGCTTGGGTTGAGTTTTTATACATTCTGAGTTATTAGAATCATGGACTATAGTGGTTTTGCAAACCTAAGAATTGAAATAGATCAATTTTAAAAGAAAAAGTATGAGTATCTTGCAGATTACAAACAGCAGATAAAATATTTTCTTATTAAAAGCTGCTCTCTCCTGTGAATTTCAGAGAATACTAAGATCTTTTTGTTTAAAGATAATCACATATTTCTCAGTGTAGCTCAGTAAGGCTTTATCTTGGGCATGAATTTTTCATGATTGATTGATTGAAAAGACAAGGTCAAGAGAGAATAATACAAGCTCAGGGACCTGTCTTACAAGGTAGAGTTAAATTACTCCAAGGGAAGAATGACAAAGCCAGGTGGAGCCTTCAAGTCAGCGAGTAAATTGACAATTATAAATCTGTTAAAAGATGAGAAAAATCAATTAGGAAGAGGTTCACATACTGAAAAGCAGTGTTTCCTTTATCACACACAATTTAGTAGGTTCTGGAAACAATAAGATAATGCACTATAAGAAAGTGTCTCTCTTTGGGTGGGGCTTCAAGGCAGTTAGAGTGGGAAGAAAGTTGGACTGAGAAACAGGAGACCCGTCTTTTTTTTCCTGGTTTTACCACTGACTTGTCATTTGACCTTAGAAAGATTATTTCCTATTTTCCCCCTTGTCAAATGGAGACAACTAAATTCCACTCTACCTCTTGTAGAAGGGACCAGGTGATGTCAGTCAAGACACCACAATCAAAAATACTTTCCAGACAATAAAAGTTTAAGAGAATGGGTCCTGCTAGAGAGACCAGAGAACTGGGAGCCAGACAGTTGAGCAGATAAAAGGACTTTGGAAGAAGGAAAAGGTAGAATTCTAGGAAGATAAACTTCAAATGCCGTGTTCACAGGACAGAGTTACACGTTAAGGTCCAGAGAAATGGATTCAGGAGTTTGGACAAAGTAACATAGTTCAGATCAAGAGTAAAATGAAGACTCCAGAGTCTATAGATAGCTAATAGATAAATCTCTTTATTTTTTAAGATATATTTATTAAACACTGACTACCTGACAAAATTTATCTGCCAGGAATACACAGAGAAACAAGATATATAGTTCCTGCCTTTGTAGAGTTTACATTTTAATGGGGAAGACAAACAACAAATTAGTAAATAAACAGATAAATAATGCAATGTCAGATAGAGACATATATTTTGAAGAAAAGAAAATAATAAAGGATAACAGGATTGAATGAGAAGTAGGTTGTTATTTCTTTGGTTTTAAGTCATTAGTATGTTATACACAATGTGTTGAGAAGTGATTAGGCACTTTTATTTTGTATGTCATTTCTAAACCTTAAAAACATTTTCATTGGTAAACATTATTTTTCATTGTATGGATTAGGAAATTAATATACAAAAAATGAAAAATTCAAGTAAACTTTCTATTTTTGTTGCCTTATGAGATGAGACGGACTTTCTTACAAAAATTATTTTGTTCAGATGTAGAGAATAGTGATGCCACATACGCATGAAGAGGGTATAGAAAATTTATTATTCAAGTAATGAGGCTTTTGGCAAGCATAGAACAGTTTTCCAAAGTGAAATGGCTTGAGAGAATAAGGGAGTTTTGCAGATGTTGGAAGATCAGGTTACTGTGAGGATCCTTATGTGCACACAACAGGTCTTACAGGTTTGAACCTCTCTGCCAGACTAAAGGTGGCAAAAGTCCTTTTTTAGAATCTTGTCCTGATAGTGGGAAGAAAGGGAGGTGGATGGGTTTAACAGATTTTGCCAGTCACATTGCAAAGCTGGAGTCAAACTCCTCATTACACTTTCTAAAGATAATACAGGTAGTAGGTAGCAGTAAGATGCTGTGATTATAATTCATATGTATTTGTTCTTATCCTCAGTTTCCTGACACATCTCTCCTTAAATCCTGAAATCTCTAAAGGGATAAATGTCTTTCTGAATGCTTATGAGATGACTAATGGCTGGGGACCCCAGGACGGCCTCCAGATGTAAGACTGGCTGCCTGGGGGAACCAACCTAATGATTAGAGGTACAGAGCTGGAGCTTTCAGTTCTTCCCCACCACCTCCACAGAGGGGAGAGGAACTGAAGGTTGAGTTGATAACCAATGGTCAATAATTTAAACAATCACATATACCTAGTGAAGCCTCCCAAAACACCTAAAAGAATAGAGTTCAGAGATTTCCTGAATTGCTGAAATTGTGGAGATGCTGGGAGGGTGGCCAGTCCGGAGAGGGCATGGAAGCTACATGCTCTTTGCCCCTGTCTTGCCTTGTGTATCTCTTCACTCGATGTTAAATGAATACAGTCATAACAAGAGGAATATGTTTTGAGAAATGCATCACTAGGAAATTTCATTGTTGTGTGAGCATCATAGATTTCACTTATGCAACCCTAGATGGTATAGGTATGTATACACTCAGGCTATGTAGAAAGTTTACTTTTAGATTTTTCACATTTTAAAATTTCTGTTAAAAACTAAGAAGCCCACACATTAGCCCATACTGGGTCAAGATCATCAATATCACTGTCTATCACCTCCACATCTTATCTCACCGAGGATCTTCAGGAGCATAACAGGCATGGAGCTGCCTTCTCGTATGATAGCAATGCTTTCTTCTATGATATTTCCTTGATGGACTCACCTGAGGTTGTTTGTTGTTTTGCAGTTAACAGGGTTTTTTTGTTTGTTTGTTTTTAAGCAAGTAGAAAGGCTATCATAAAACAATGACAAAAGTATAGTATGAATAATACAGAAATCAGTAACATAATTATTTATGATCCTTATCAGGTATTATCCCTGTACATAGTTATAGGTCCTATGGTTTTATATACCTTGTAGTGCAATTGAATTGTTTATACCAGCATCGACACAATAAGTGAGTAATGTACTATGTTACAATAGCACAACAGTTGCCATGTCACTAGATTATAAAAAAAAATTTCAACTCTGTCATAATCTTTTGGGACTACAGTCACATATGCAATCCAGTACTGAACCCAAATGCTATTATGTGGTACATGATTATAAAGTGTTTCCCTGGGTCCTGTGAGCTGCTGTAACAAATTAAACCCAAGGAAGTCATAGTAGACTCACCTAATTCATAAGCAGTTGTTCAGAAGTATAAGTGAAGTATGTGACTGGCATCTGAAGTAGGGGAGTCTTGTGAAATTCTATGCTTGGCCTGTGAAATCTGGAGCTGTCTAAATGTGGATAGTGTCAGGATTGAATTAAATTACAGTATACTCAACTGGTGTCCACTGAAGAAATGTTTGTTATGTAGAGGAAATTCTCCCAACATATTTTGGTGAACAGACATGAAGTAAGTGTTCTGTATTGAAAGTCAGAGGAAAGAAAGCACTTTGATTTTTTTTTTTTCTCTAGCTTTTACAGGGACTCGAGTCTGATTGGGGTTATTCCTAGGTCTATGTTTTATACAGACAGAGAAATTTTGTCATTTCCCTTCAATGAGCTTGAGGAGACTTGACTCAAAAAGAACAGTATGATTAATGTACTATGCAAAAGACACTAGAGATAAAGTAAGACAATGAGAGTCTGCACTGATCCCACTATCTAAAGGCAAGAGGATCGTGATCAAAGCCAGCTTGGGCAACTTAGTGAGATCCTATCTCACAATAAAATTTTAAAAGGGCCTAAAGATGTAGCTCAGTGGCAGAGCACTTGCTTAGTAGGCAGGAGGTCATGGTTCTAATCCCCAGTTCTACAAAAACAAAAAACAAACAAACAAATATAACTTTAAATGTTCTTAAAACATAGTAGAACTAACAAAATATCAATGAACTATCAGACCAAAATTCTTGTGAATGCTAGATGTAGCAGAGAGTATTTGGTGAATCTGATTAATCTGTACTTGGTAAAATAAAGATTAAAGGGATGTCACAGCAACTGTAAATTAAAGAAATAATAACAAATTGAGACTACACTTCTGTGTGCAATGTTCCTTCACATCATTTGCAAAATTCTAAGTTCTTCATATACATGGTAGGATGCTAATAAGCCAAGTACAAAGCAGCATCTATGAATTAAAATGCTAAGTGATGATTTAAGCAGCCTCATGGAACTTCAGAAAGAGTTTGGAGAGCTTGGGACTCACCAAATCAGAAAACTGTGGTAAATATGCCATACTATTTGTTACACCAGGAGCCTAAGTGCTGAGATGAGGACTATCCCCCTGTAATAAGTAGAAGGTAAATATTTACCTGATATTGTATATATAAAAATTCAGTCATTATCATATAAAGATGATCCTTTCAAACACTGCCTGCAGATCAGGAAAAAAAAAGAAAAAGAAAAACACTAGATCCTCTTTTAGAGAAAAGAGCATCATAAAAACCTGTATGTTCTCCAATACAGTCTTTTGCCTCAACTAAGTTTATCAGATATAAAAATAAATTTCTATGAGAGGATAAGTGGAAGAGGAGAGAGAATCAGAAAAAAAAGGGGGAAGAAAGAGGGCATGAACCACAGACACAGATCATGAGGCAAACAAAGACACTGTGGGAGACAACCTGGCTTAGGCTCACAACAGACTGGATGCCTTCTGGCTCTGCAAGACAAGGGCACCCTATTCTCATTATATTTCCTTACATCCTCATATGAACTTGTAAAATACGATCCTACTCTCACAATTTTCCTCGATGTCCGGCTACAAACCAAAAAAACATGCTCCTACCCTTATTGTACTGCCTGCCCCTCTGGACTAAATTCAAGGAGCATGTGATCTATCTGCTTTAGAATAGCCAAGGGTAAACCCATGGTCTGTATAATATCATTAGCATTAGGGTTTTGACCCCCACACCTGTGGGTTTTGGTGATGATGCCAGTTCCATGCAGGGTCATATAAAGTAAAAACTCCTACTCCTGAAAGGAGGATGAAGACTCTCATTTAATTATCAGTTTCCTTAGTTACCGCCTTGAGCAGTCCCCACATTATAGGAAAACAAAAGAAAAGCCAATCCTAAAACCCACCTCCATTGCTACCTCTCAGTCTGAACGCTCTCCAGTCTTAAGGATGTATTTTTATTACTAATAGTTGTCACTCCTCAGGTCTGCCTGCTTAAAATTTTCCCAAGTATACTTTAACTTAAATCCTAAAATATATGGGGCCACCCTGAGTCCAACATGCTCTTGAGTTTTTTCATTGGCTAGTTCCCACTCTATAAAACATGATTTCCTTTAATAAATCTCTGTCTTTCTTACTATTTCTGTATGTTCTGCTCACTTCTTTGTTCAAGATAAAAGCAACCTGGATATTGGTTTAGACAGAGACCACCTGTCCAGTAACAGTTATTCAAGTATTTCAGACATGAACAGTGACTTTAAAATAACTATAACTTATTTCTAAGGAAATAAAAGATAGAAAAATTTCCAAGACAACTAGAATATAAAGAAGCAAACAGAAATTACAAACTAAAAATGATTAAAATAGTTAAACTTAAGAATTTTAGAGGTGGATTTTAATAATATATTAGATCCCAAAGAGAAAAGAACACCAAAATGGAAGATTAGGCCGTAAAAAACATCCAGACCAAAATACTAAAAGAAGAAAGAGTGGCAAATACAGAATATGAGTCATAATAGGGTATAGTGAAAGATGTAAATATATTTCAGCAACATCCCTGGAGCAGATAAGAGGAAATGAAACATGACTGATATTTGAAGGAATACTGATAAAAAATTTTGGCACAAGTCATCAAGCCAGAGGTTTAAGAATTTTTATGCATTCCACTTGGTTGGTTAAATCTTAGCCAAATCTAACTAGGCACGTCATAGTAATACTGCTAAAATGAGAGGGATAAAAACATCTTATTACAAGATAAAGAAAACATTATATATATTTTCAAAAGGCCAACAATAAGAACCAGGCTTGATTACTAAACAAAAACAGAAATTAAAGACAATGGAAGAGGAATTTCAAGCGTTGAAGCAAAAAAAATAAATAAATAAAAAATAAAAACCCAAAGTGAGCTTTCAAAAATTAAGATGAACACATTTTCAGGAAGAAAAACATGTGTACTGTTAGAAGTCCTACAGTATAAAAAAGAATACAGTGACTCCATTATGCAAAAGAAAACTGACTCTATAAAGAAATGTATTGTAGGAAGTAACAAAGATGCCATAAAGGATAAATATGTGAATAAATCTACATATTAAAGGGGATATACACATATTTTTCTGACGACTCTGATGTCTTTCACCAGGTTAAAGAATTTTTCATTTCCATTAGAATCTTATAAGACTACCACCATATATGCAGCCCATTGTTAACAAAATATCACTATGTGCTGTATGACTATATACAAAAAGATAAATAGCAAGAAGGATAGGAAAAACTAAACATAAGACAGTTAATGCAACTATGTTAATATAAGATAAACTAGACTTTAAAATAAGCAATAAAACCACACAGAAATACAAACAGTAATTAAAAGATCAAGGGGAATGTATAACAATTTTACAATTATACAGTATGTACCTGAAAATACATACAAAATTATCAAATTGAAAGGAAAATTAAATCTGCAATTAGAGTTGGAAAATTTAACTAACTTATTAGTGTCTAATGGAATTAGCAAACTATCAATAATAACATAGAAAATCTGAACAATATTAATATAATTTAAACAAATTTTACCTAATTGAACTAAAGATGCAATAAAGAAAATGCATTCTCTATTCTAGGGTACACTGATCTTTTACAACACAGAAAATATGTTACACCATTAACAAACTTCATAGAACTGAAATCATAGAATAAGTTCTCTGCTCACAACTGAATTAAGCTAAAAATCAACGAAAAGATTAGAAAATCCCCAAATGTTTGCAAGGTAATCAATGTATTTCTAAACTCATGGATCAAAGAAGAAATCACAATGGAAAGGAAAAACAATTTTAAATTTAGTACTTTCATACACTACTGGTGGTATAATTCAATCACTCTAGAAAAAGATTGATGGTATCTAATAGCATTGAAGACACAAATATCCTGACTAAAATTTCACATTTAGCCTTTTACCCAGTATAACTGCATATATATGATTATCACAGAACATGTACAAAAATGTGCAGAGCACCATATTCATAACTGCTAAAAACTGCAAATATTCATTTGAAAATGAATCATTTTGGAATATACATGGGTTGGTCTACTGAACGGTAATGACAATAAATGAATTGCATAGAAAAATATGCATGGATTTTATAAACATAGTATTGAACATAAAAACCAGGTAAGTCAGACATGAAATAAGACCTAATATATGCCTCTATTTATAGAAAGCTTAAATGCTAGCAAGAGGAATTTATACACTGTGAAATGAAAGGAAAATGCTGAAAAGTAAAGAGCAACTGGGGTGAGGGAACAGAGAAAAGAAAGAAGGGAAAATTACATATGTATGTATATGCAGGATAGCTAACATACTGTACTACTGACTTCTATGGCTTTACTGAAAGGAACAGTTAATGATCAATTATTTGATCAATCTTGTATGTTTCTATTTGTTTTCCTGAGCAACCACTTGGAAGATATCAATATGTAATGCAACAACCATTGTTAATTTCCTACCACTTTGTCTGTAACTCTGTATTGCATATACTGTTCCTGTGCTGTTTTGTAAATGGATGTCTGTTTGTTAATAGGTTTTCCTTCGTTTATTCTTGAAATAACTTTTTTTAAAATGGGAATTTATAGGGCTTTAAAATGGTATGAAAAATGGTAAATGGATGCACCTTGAGGCAATACTCTTAAGTAATACAAATTGGGCACACCTATTCAAATATAGTATTGTTTCTCTGGTGTGCAAAACTGAAAGGGTAATTTAGAATCAAAATGTGTAATAGATATTGAGAAATGGTAAGGAAATGTTCAGATGGGAAGGGAAATAAGAGAGGCAGAGGCAGAAAAGAAGGAAGGGAAGAAGAAAAAAGCAGAATAGAAGAAAAAATTGGAAACAAAGCTTTTGTAAATAAGGAGGAGAAGAGAGCTTGAAGGGAAGGGAGGGGATCCAGGGAAAAGAAAAATCAAGATATATTATGCACAGGTACAAATTTCCTATGATAACTGTGATCATCATGTATATCTAAAATATATCAAAAAATTGATTAATAAGAAAATAAAATCGTATGAAAAATGTACTGATTTGGAGGTAAGGGATGGGTAGTTTCTGAGGCATGGCCCTATAGTGTCTAAATATGTGCACTGTATGATGCATTAAACTTTATTTTTATATTTTCTTCATTTTTGTATGTATATATAATAAAATACTAAATAAGTAAAACTAGCTTTACAGAAATAAATAATAAAGATACAACATTTAAAAACTTGTGGGATGCAGTTAAAAGATGGTCTAGAGGGAAATTCATAGTCATTATATTCATGCACATAAGTGAATAGAAGACTGCTTAAAATCCATGATCCGAGCTTTTCTCATGAAGCTAAATAAGAACAAGGATAGCCCAAGTAATGAGAAGCAGTGTCATAGTACACATCAGAATAAAACTCAGTGAAAGAGAAGATTAGCAAAACAGACAAAATTCAACACTACACTAGTTCTTCTTTCAGAAATTTTAATGAAACTAATAAAACCTTTTAAGTCAGTTTAATAAAAAGGAAGAAAATATGCAAATTACATGGTGTGATCAAAACATAGCAAATGTTTAAATTCTAAAACGTTGTTACAGTAAAAGATACATTACCATTAATCCCTCTTAAAATACTCCCCTTTGCTTTGAACTCACTTATCTTGTCATTCTTGACACTTTCTGAAGCAGTTATGAATGTCTTTTGTGTTTTGAGGAGGTGTGACTAAGTATGTGCTGAATGCTGCTGCCAAGCGCCATCGAACAGAAAGTCAGGCTTGTAAAATCATTATGGTATGTCATCATCTACCTTATTCAACAAATCTGGCACTGTGCAGTGTCTGGCTCTTTCCAAAATCAAAATATGCCATGAAAGGTAATTTTCTTTTAATTGATTCAGGACATCCAAGCAGCTGAGGCAGTGTAATTAGAGACACTGAAAAAGGAGGACTTCCAGAACTGCTTCAGAAAATGGTAAGGACAATGAGACAAGAATGTTGTGTGTGAGTATGTGTGTGTGTGTGGGGGGGGCAATATGTTAATCACAATGCATTTTTATCATAATTAAAATTTTAAACATTTAAACAGTCACTGTACATTTTGATCACACTGCATATCAGTTTGAATTTTAAAACAGAGTGTCATTACAGGTACTAAAGATGTAAGATTATAAGTTGATAAAATCACATCATTAAATTTTTGATTGACAAGTTTAAAATTTTAGATAAATTTTTCAAAATTACTCAAAAGGCACAATTTAATGAAACTAAGCAAGGACATGAGAAAACCTGAACAATCCTATGTATCAGATTTATACTGAGACTATGACATAAAACAACCCCAAAATTTCTGTGACATATTACAATCCCCCTCATAAATCTGCAGATTGACTATAGATCTGTTGAACTTGGCTAAAATTACCTAGAATCCACTCTAAATTTCTAAGCTGGTTTTATTGTGCTATATATTTCCTCAATCTGGAAGCAAATAGCTATCTGATAAAATTTTTCAAGGAAGATGAGAGAAAATATCAAATAAACCCACTTAAACATGCTTAAATACTTTCCTATACTTTAGACCCAGTCAATCATTTGACAAGATGGCAGGATAATAGGTAAAGGTCTTCCGTGAATTTAAGAAACTTACAGCAAATCTTAGAGCAAATCAAATAGTGATATAACAGACTTATGCATCAACATAAGAGAGTAAGTTATTAGCAAACACAATGATACAGATAATGTATTTGTGGAATGAAAGAAGTTATCTAGAAGAAAAAACCTATCTGCACAGTATATCCCATTTATGAAGAGTTTTAATAGAAGCTAACTAATCTGAGCTGATATAAGATCTGTTACCAAGGATGTTTATGGAGAGAAGGCACCAGGGGTCTTTCAGGAACTGCCAATGTTCTGTATTTCGATCAGGGTAGTGGTTACACTGATGATTTATTTATAAAATTCCATTGAACTACACTCTTAAAATTTAAGCATTTTACTGTCTGTATGGTAATCTTATATTTAAAAGCTCTCACTAATACTTATGACTCCCTGAAGAGATTCTGAATATGTAGTTATTAATTCTCTCCAGCTCTCAAAATCCATGATTCTACTGCCAACTTTCACTAGTTGATTAGAATCTTTACTATGTCTCCTTAACAACAGTACATCAACACTAAAAACAGCACTAAAAGCTTTAGATAATATAGAATACATCTAAAAATAGCTATAACAGCTTAAGTGAAAAACATTTAAAATACCATAAATTAAATGGTCAGCAGTTTTCTTGAAAATCTTTGTAGTGAGAGGTAAACCAGTGCTTTAATCAGAACAATAGCCTACTTCATACCAGGGGCCAATAATAACAACAACAACTAAAGCTGAAATATTACAAAGCCAAGTTGGTAGACAAACATACGAATTTTCAGCTCCAGAGAAGATCTAAATCTAAATGTCAAATTATGTAACCGAATGTTTTACCCTCCACAGTTTCAAAGAAGTAGAAATGCCAACAGCAGAGTTCCTGAAGTTTAGAGACAATTTATGAAATACTAGAAAAATCACAGTTGAGACTATGAAAATCTGTGTTCTAGTTCTGGGTAAGTCATTTACTAGCTGCATGATTTTGGAAAAATCATTGCAAGTGTTCACGTGTCTATTTCTTCCCATAAAAAATAAAATTAATACTATATACCCCCAATATTATAGGTAGACTATATAGAGTAGAACTAAATTCTTGCAATTATTCATTTCCCGATTTTATTTTTGAAATGCTTGCTGTTAGGATAGTTTTTGAAAGCTCTTGTCCTAAAATTCCAAACTATTTGGAAGTTTGAAAAATCCACATGGATTACTTTGGGCAAATGAAAACACTAGAACTGTATTCTAAGAATAGGCTGTGTTTGTATAACACATCACAGGAGACAAACTGAGGTCATTTTCTTTTCAAGATGGAAAATTCTCCCTAAACAAAATCTTTTCTTTAAATTTGTTGCTTGAAAAAAATGAGGGATTAGTACAGGATCACATCAATTTAATATTAGTTAGGACTTCCAAACTAACTGCCTCTGCGACTATAGCAGGCCTATGAGAATGCCTCCATTTTCAGTTCCATTGTGTTTTTACACAACTTAATATCCCATATCATTAAGTCATTCTCTCTGAACTCAAGTTGCCCAACCCTTCCAGAGTGAGCTATTTCTGCCAGCCTTACCTTACCAGCAACACCAACTAGACCTACAACGCTTTTCCTCTTTTGCCATCGTGATTCACTCTTACACATGTTCTAAGACTCAAATGAGGTGTTAATTATTGTAAGAAGCTGAGTTTGAGTTTAATCCTCAAACTCACATAGGTACCTTCTCTGTGCTGCCTCTGCTAGTTGTATGTCTTATCTCAGCAAACATCATGCTACCTTGTTATATGCCTAACTCAAAAGTATCACAAAAATTCTCAAGGACAAACAATCTTTCCCTTCTTTGTAACTTGGCATTCACTGGGCTCCTGTTGTAACGTTTGCTAAATAAGTGAATAAATGATTGGATGCATAAATCAATGAAAAAAAAAAAACTAAGAAATATCTGATCCTCTTGCATTCCAGCTTCCATGGCTTTCTTTTCACCACTTAGGTCTCCCTGGAATTCTCCCTGCCACCTCCCTAAAACTTACTCTTCATTCTCTTCCTACTAGAGTCCTACTTTATATATAGTAGAGTATAAGCACTGAGAACATAATAAAAAAATCTTTACCTGCACTCTCAGGGATCTTACAGTTGATTAGAAATGAGGTAAATATAAATAGTTTCTATGGTACAGTGTTACCAAGACATGGCAGAGTGATGTAGTGAAGTCTGTGTGATCATGCAGGAAAGGATGATCCCAATATGGTAGATCAGGGATGTCTTTCTAAGGAAGATTTCTCCTGACCCAAGATTTTAAATAGAGTTAAGATTTATAGGTAAAATTTAAGGATTTGGGGGTAATGTCAAGCATTTCATGCAGAAAAAATGAAACTATAAAAACATATAGAAATGTGAAATAACATGTGCAGGAGGCACCTACAATCAAAGTAGGGAGTAAATTTAAATGATCTGAGATATCTGTGGTCAGTATAAAAGGTGGAAATATAGTCCAAGCTTCCTAATTCCCAGTCCACTACTACTTCTACTACCTAAAAATCGTTACTGTTAGCAAACACATGACTAGCTTCTGTGACCCTCCAATGGAAAATGCCCCAGTGTGGCACTTCGTCTATTCAGCCGGTGAGCCTAATGCCTCATGTCTCCTTTCTGCTTTTGTGGATGATCTCACTCAAGGAAAGCTTAGTGACTCACTTGATAGTTCAAAGACAGTCACATAACAGGGCAACCACAGTTTTCTTAAGTTGTTTGTTCAAAGTGCTATAATAGTGACATATGAAGTGATGTAAACAAAACCCAGATGTCACCCAATATAAATTTCTCTGACAATATATCTTTGTCTAAAGAGTGACAATGCTAAATTGATAAAAGGCACCAGAATTGTTGTGCATTACTGAGATAAAGTGTTCGTCAGCTGAGGTGCTAACATGTTTCAATTATCTCGATTTTGAAAATACCTGGAAGAAAAGCAGGTCTCTTCCTGTAGTACGTGGTAGCTAATGCCTACTGTTAGGCATTCTTTGATCAGCAGCAGCATTTCTACGAACTATGCTGCAGCATCAACAGTAGTGTGTCTTTTGGGTAACTGAGAAACAGCAGTTCATAGATATTAAGTCATGTTCCTGAGGCCACAAACCTTGGAGAGATGGAAAATTCTAACTTGAGACTGCCTGGCTCTAAAGCTAACATGATTTCTAAATCCAGAGATAAATGTGCACTTATGCAGGTCCTTCCCATCTCTATGCACCTACCCCTAAAATTTAGTGACTATGGCTATGGAATCAGAGAAAAATTGCCAGGTAAAAAGTCAGAGGAGCCAGTTACTTAATCACTACATTTTTTGTGTTATATCATGCCTACTGTTAAGAGTATGTCTAAATGATACTAAGATTCCTAACAGTTCTGACAGTCTGGGACTCCATGAGATTTTAAAATATTCTTACATAACAACTTTTCCATGAAAAGGTCATGACCCTGTGAGTTGCCTGTAGTGGGCAGATAGGCAGATAAAACCCTCAGAGAAATTGAATTGCGTTCTCTGGGCTTATCAAAGTGGAAAAATATGTACCTAGCTGCCAAAAAGTAAAGGAGTAAGTCCTTGGGAGATGAACTTTGTTAAGGCAGAGGCTTTTTTATGTCAACACTGTCAGCAACAACCTCAGTCAATGTCACAAATCCAATGAAGACACAAGAAAAGATGGTGCTATTGCTGACGATGACAGGCCCTAGTAATCAAGTGGTTCTGTTAGACCCCCCTCCATTGGATCTGGTCTTAGGTTTGAAAGATCCAATATCTAACTGAAAGTACTGTGGCTGGTCAACATTTTAATGATTTATTCCCTGTCTACGTCCAAGGCCAAAGACATTCCACGAAATCCACAGCAGTTTGTCCCTTTCAATCAGTTTTTCCAAACTATGATTCCCATCTTCTTGCTTTCCTCATTTTTGTCTGATATCTAGTTTCTCTTCCAGTGCCACACATTCAGGCAAGAAAAGTTTCATTCACTTATTTTTAAAGCACTTATTGAGGTCTTACTATATGTCTAATATAAACTTCTTGAAGTTAGTTATAGCTGTGCTGAGATATGAGTGATAAGCATGGTACAGTAGAGAAAGAGAGAGAGCGGGCTGGGATTTAGCTCAGTGGCACAGCACCTGCCTGGCAAGCGCGAGGTCGTGAGTTCGATTCCTGGTACCAGAAAAAAAACAAAAAGAAAAAGAGAGAGATACAGAAACACAGACACAGAGAGACAGAGACAGACACAGACACAGAGAGAAAACAAGTGAGCAGCCAGAGAGGAGGAAAGAGCTTCAGTAGGAAAGTACATACAAAAGGCACTGATTAGAAGAATATTCAAAAAATTAAGGCTGCTTCAGTATGGCTAGGATATAGAACGTGGCAGAAGTTGCAAGGGATGAAGCTGGTAAGCATGGGATGGATGGCTGCTAAACAGACAGTCCTGATTCTGCTGCTTATTAGCTATGTGAGCATTTCCGTTTCTTTATCTGCAAGATGGAGATAATCACACCTTCTGTATGTGGCACTTGCTGTCTAGCCTGTAGTGGGTAGTTAAAGGTTCACTGAATCTGTGACCTGGAATAGAAGAGGGAAAAAATGGAACTAGAAAAAGTATGAGACAATGGAATTGGACAGTTTTTCCTCTTTATGGGACAAAAAAAATGGATTTTTTGAGTGGTTCAGGGTTCCTAGTCAGACATTCCCTGAGACAACAGACCAAAATTCAATCCAAGTAATCAAACCCTGTAGCTATTATGGTTTCCTAAAATTCAGGGTGTAGAATCACACCAGCAGCTTCCTCATTCCTCACGCTGAGAGCTGTGCACAGAGCCCTAAGAAAGTTGCCAGCCGTGAGAATCTTTTCCCCTCCAATGCAAACACACATGGCACAGGCATATGATTCCCATCTGGATCCACCCCCGACTTCCGGCCAGGAGGCTGCTGTGTAGGCAGGAACGTCTGCTTATGAATTTGCCAGCCTAACCTGGCACCCTAAGCTAGCCTTCTCTAAGAAGTAAAACACAGAGCTGGCAAAGCTCACACTTATGTAAATCCTTTTCAGGATCCTATTCATCTCCACCTCCTTCTTGGCCTGGCAAAAGAGGCTGACCTAGGCAAGAGACAAGTTTGCTCAGATCATAGAAATGGGTTTTTATTTCTGGAAGAGAACAGATAAGACTTTCACTTAATCCAAGGAACAGATGCTGGCCCATGAGAAGAATGAGCTCAAAATCCCACCCATCACTCTAAGGTCCATTAGGTCCAGGGGTTGTTATTCAAAGCAACAGACCCCTTCTGGTTCCCTCATGCATCAGTCCCCAGCCACTGCAAAATTATTACTATCATTATTCCTGCTGGATTCTATGCCCCAGTCAAATTGGCAACATTCCTTTTATTTGCAAACAGATTGCAAAATAAGAACCCCAGGAAGAATACAGGCTGGCTGAGCTCCAAGGATTTTCAGCAGCAATAATGCTAAATCAGGGCTGTGTCCTACTCCCCAAACAATAGCAGGTGCTGGCATTGCCTCCCGGAGGCCTAGATCACCATAATACCTGGGCTTCTTTCTTTCTTCCCTCCCACCCTCTCTCTCCTTCCTGAAATAAGCATTTTGGGGAAAGAGAGGAATATGGTCATGGAAATTACATGCAGCAATCCATGATGGAGGTCCTAACCTGTGGGTGAGTTTTCTGACACAGATGCTTTATCTTCCTGAAGGCTAGCCTGGCACATAGAAACTTTCTTTGTATCATTTTCCTTCAAGGTTTTAACCATTCATCTTTTTTCTCCTAGTCTGGCATTCATAATCCTATAAATCCAGCCACTTGTTATGTCTTGCTTTCTCTTCTGAATCAATCCTGAACACATACCGTTCCCTCAGTCACCTGTTTTATTTCCAAATATAAACAAAGTTTAAAACAATAATGACAATGGCTACTGCTATTTACTAAGTGTTTATTGTTTAACAGGCTCTGTGATACATACATATTTTGTTAAATCATAAAAAATCTAAGATGTATTTTCTACTCTTACTTCCATTTACATTTGAGAAAACTAAGGCTAGGGATTAAGCCACTCACCTATGGCTATAAAGTTAACACATGAGTCATCTGGACTGAAGTATCATTTTTTAAAAATAATGTTTATAAAATATGTCCTACTGTCTCCCTTTCATTATTTTTAATTAAGTTCATTGGTATAATTTAGATATACTGTACATAATGATTATGTTCATCATAGGGAATTTGTACCTGTACATGATATAGTTTCTCTTTTTTTCCCATTCTCCTCTCTTCTCTTTAACCTCTCTTCCCTCTTTGTTTCCATTTTATTCTTTTTTTTCTCATTTTTTTCTTTGCCTTTCCATCACCCCCTTTATAAGGTGAGGGGGCATGAATACATTTATTTGTTGTTTTTGTTGTTTTTGAGACAGGGTCTTGCTATGCAGTCCGGGCTGGCATTGAGCTCACGATGTAGCCCAACCTGGCCTTGAAATCATAGCAATCCTCCTGCCTCCAGAGTGCTGGGATTATAGGCCTGCACCACCACAGCTGGCTGCATTTAATAACATGTCCAAGCAACACAGCTGTACAGAAAGAAACTCTAAATAACCCCTACTTCATTCCACAGCTCTTATTCTTAAGTGGAGGATTAAATTAGCTACTTCCTTCCTTCAGGGACAAAAAATTCAACATCTGTCTCCTGTGTCTCCATGGCTCAAATAGAATCAATAAAAACATGCTGCAAACAGTGTGACAGTATTAGAAGTTAGTTACAATTGATAACATTTAATTTATAAGGTAAAAAAATTTATTTAGTTTAGGAGACTAGTTGCTTTTTCTTCCCTTCCAAAGTATATGTTAATTCCTTTTCTGTTCCAATCATATTAGTTAGGACCTAGTGTACTTACAGTGCTGAACAGGAGTGATGAAAGTCATCCTCCAGGTGTTTCTGATCTTATGAAGAAAATATCCACTTGTCATTAAACAAAATGTTAGCTATACATTTTTGGTAGAAGTTCTCTATCAAACTGAAGATGTCAGTCTCCAGTCCAAGTTTGTTACAAGTTTTATTTTATGAGAATTAATGGGCATTGAATTTTATCAAATGCATTTTGTTCATTAGCCTGGGTTTGAATGCCTGTTTTTGTGAACCAAGTCAGTTTCATTTTTTCCTTAATTGGTAAAATAGGACACAATAATGTTTCTTTGGAATGTTATGTTGAGATAGAATAGGTAAAATAAAAACAAAGGGCTAGATATATGACATTAAAAATAATGAGACAGGGACACCTTTGTGTCATTATTTTTTAAATCCAACTTGGTAACAAATGGAGAGGAATATGTATGTTTTCTAGCCATTCACTGAGCAGAAAACCCACAGGTTTACGTCATTAGCCTCTGCTTCCCCCTATAGGAGCCAATGTGATTTTTCCCAAATACACACTGACCATATCTCACCACTTTTGAAACCCCTGTATTCCTTTCTATTTGCAACAAATTCCAAGCTCTTTGTCATAAGAGTTTGTATCGTAAGTGACCTTCCCTTCTCTGAATACCTCTCCATACTCATCTCCTCCATTCATGGGCTCTACTTTAGCCATGATACAATGACAGCTAACTTATTGTACTATTCTGCATAGGCCTTTATTGGAACTCTGCCTATTTTGTAATGTTCACTAATCAACTTTGGAATTCCTCTCCTCCACAGCTGTGATTAGAAATCTTTGCTTTATTTCTAGATCTTCTATGCCCTTCCATTGGACTATGAACATAATCTATGTGTCTGTTTTTATAGTAGTACCATGTTGCTTTGATCGCTACATCTTTGTAGTATTTTTTAAAGGTAGGTAGTGTAATGCCTCCTTTTTTGTGGTTCTATATAAATTTTAGGACTTTTTTTTTTCTAATTCTGCAATGAAAGTCATTGGTATCTTGATAGGAATTGCATTGAATCTACAGATCACTTGGGTAATATTAACATTTTAACAATATTAATCTTTCCAATCCATGAAGATAGAATGTCTTTCCACTTTTTAGTGTCTTCTATTTCTTTCACCTATTTGGTGAAATCTATTCCTAGGCTACTTGTTTACTTATATATGTACTAACTTTTTGGTATCTGTTTTAAATGGAATTGCTTTCTTGGTTTCTATTGCAGACAATTTACTACTGGCATATGAAAATGCTAGTAAGATTTGTATATTGATTCTATATCCTGAAACTTTACTGAATCCATTTACTTCATAGTTTTTACTGGGGTCTTTGTGGTTTTTCCATATATATCATAAAGTCACCTAAAAAGAGTGAATTCATACATCTATAACCAAATGATTTTTGACAAAGGTGCTAAGAATATATCCTTGAGAAAAGAAAATCTTTTTAATAAATGGCACAGGGGAAATTGGATATCCACATGCAGAAGAATGAAACTATACCTGGTATCTCTTGCCAGTCACAAAACTCAATTCAAGATAGATAAAAGATTTAAATATAAGCCTTCATATTATAAAACTACTTGGTGAAAACATAGCGGAAATACTTCAGAGCATTAAAATGAGCAAGGATGTTTTTTGCACTTGATCTTAGCCAAAAGGCCAAGAAGCGATAAGGATTTTTTTTGACAAGATGCAAAAAACACAGGAAACAAAAGCAAAAATATATAAATGGGATTACATCAAATTAAACACCTTCTGTGCAGCAAAGGAAACAATTAACAGAGTGCAGAGACAACTTACAAAGTGGGAGAAATATTTGCTAACTATATGTCTCACAAATGGCTGTTATTGAAACTACATAAGGAACTCCAAAATTTGAACAATAAAATCTCAGATAATCTCATTTTTGAAATGGGAAAATCTAAAGAAGTAGTTCTCAAAAGATTACATACAAATGCACAGCAGATGAAGAAATGCTCACCCTCACTATTCATCAGAGAAATGTAAAACAAAACCAGAATAATATAACACCACAATAATGGCTAATATAACAGCCATTAGTAAGAATGGCTAATATAAAAAAGTTAAAGATAGAAAGTGTGTGTTCACGTGTGTATGTGTGTACACAAAAGTAATGAAATCAATATGTCAAAGAAACATAAGCACTTTCATGTTCACTGAAGCACCATTCATAAGAGCAAAGAACTGGAAACAATTTTAAGTGTCCATTGACTGATGAATGCAGAGTGAAAATGTGGAACATATACACAATGGACTACTATTCAACCATAAAAAAGAAATGTTATTTGCACCAACAGAGATGGAACTGGAGATCACTCTGTTCAGTAAAACAAAACAAAAAGACAAATTTTGCATGGCTCACTCACATGCACAATGTAAAAAATATGTTTATCTCACACAAAATGAGAGAAGAATAGGAGGGATGGTCAATGGTGACTAATAGCTACTAAGTTACAATTAGGTCAGAGTGAGAAATTCTGGTGTGCTGCTGCACAGTAGGATGACTCCAGATAACAGTAATGTACCACAAATTTCAAACTAGAAGGGGTTTGAAAGGTCGCACCACAAAGAATTGATAAATGTTTCAAGAGAGACATGCACATAATCTAATTTAAACATTACACAACATATACATGTAGTGGAACATTATGTGGTACTTTATTAAGGTGTAAAATTTAATGTTATGCCTTAAAAAAAAAAAAGAAAGTTTCCCGTGTGCTTCCACAGCCTATGCTTGCCTCAGTTAGAGCCTCAGTGACTGATTTCACCATTTGGCTGTACTGTTTCTCCCAGTAAGCTGAGATCTTTGAGGGCAGGGACCACGGCTTTTTCATTTGTGGTATACAAGTCATCACACGTTTGCTCCTTTATTAGAAGTTCATAAATGACCTTTGCATCAGCATGATTGTGAAGTAGGCATTCACTAATCAGCGCTCCTCGTGTCACAGCATCATTTCTGATGGGAAAAAACAAATTCTTCATGGTTGTGGAGCAGTTAAAGCCCCTGCTGATTTTCCCTCGAGAAGAAAAGTAAGCAGTTAGATCGTCGTTGCAGGGATGCTTGTTATTTCCTCCCCCTTTCCCTTTTTTTCTATAGCAATTCAGCAAGGAGTAGTAATTATGAGAATATCTACACTACAATTATCATAGCTCTTAACTTTGTATTGACATCTGTAAAAGAAATAACTCTTGGAATTGATGAACAATGGCATATTTCCTGCTTTTCTGTCATGTGCACTTTTTAATTTCAAAGTCTATCATCACTTTTGACACATGTCTTAACAGTTTTGAAATATCAAGATTTCCTATTTTTGGAGAAACTCATACCAAGAGTGTTACACTGAATTCCAGTGTGAGTTATTTAGCTAGAAAACCTGTGGGAACTTTTCACTTGAATACTTAACATAGCAGGTGAAGAAGGCAAGCAGGTACAAAGGAGAGACCTAGAGGTCATCTGGTTGTAGATGTTTACTAACACTTAATTCTGTCTAAAACACAGGCAGTTGGATGAGGTTTGGAAGTAGGCAAAGATGAAAAAGAAAATTCATCCTAATTACAGTTACAACTATTTTATTTATCTAATATTCCATAAGTGGCAGATAGGTTGGAGGATATTTAACTAATATGATTCTCTGTTCCCCTCACCACATGCATATAACTCTGAACCTCACTCCAGATATCTAAAGAAAATGTACACTAGCTATTCAGTAAAGCTATTGTGAAAATCAAAATGAAAATTAGTACTGTATATAATTTTTGCATTACAAACCTACTAATGTTGCAAAATAATTAGTAAAACATTTTCAGGATTTTCTCCAATAATAGACTTTGCTCAGACGCCAACACCAGATAATAGAAAGACACAGCATGATTACTACAATTATGATAATTAGAGCTGGGCGTGGTGGCTCATGTCTATAATGCCAGCACTCAGGAGGCTGAGGCAGGAGGAGTGTTGCAAGTTCTAGGGCAGACTAGGCTACAAAATGAGCACAAGGTCAGCCTGAACTACACAGCGAGACCCTGTCTCAAAAAGACAAAACACATTATTATAATCACATATGGGAACAAATGTATGAATACCTACACTATGCTGATTGCACTTACAAAATTTTTACTCTTTGAAATAATTTACTAACTTTACTTACATTTCTTGAACACTTTTGAGGTACTTATACTGCCCTAAGAATTTTACAGATATTAACTAATTTAATTTCACAAAATAGGTATGACTACCTTTATTTTACAAATAGAAAACTGTTGCTAGAGAGGTTAAATAACCAAAAGTTATCAAGTAGCTGAACTAATGTTTGAATCCAAGCAGCAAGTGCACTCTCAACTCTTAAGAGCAAATGTAACTAGTGAAATTACTTCATCCTGGTTTCTGGTATTATATTGACATCTGCTTTGAGCTTCTTTAACTCAATCAACTGGCATGTAATAATCATATCCATATTATAGGAAATGTGAGTATTCCTTACAATGAAGTCAATTGCTCATTTAGTACATTAGTAAAGGAGATCAGAAGAATATGATCAATATAGCTAAGTTTCATCACTGATCTCAAAAAGTAAAAATAATTCAGTAATTTTATGGCACAATATTGAGACAGGTTCAGATTTCATCTTTCTGATCTTCCTTACTCAGCCCCTTAAAAGGTCTTTTCCACTCCTTTCATATGAGTGGTTGCTTACATAACAGGCTTTACCAAGCAAGGAAAGGCTCTGTTCAGTTATTGAGCAATGAAAATTCTATAGCCCTGACGTTCTTGTTCTACAAAATCTAGGAAAATTGCTTTGCATTCCCAAGGGACCTGTTGTTTCTAAGAAATACACATGAATCCTTTATAATAAAAGTTTAGATTTTGTTGGTTTGCAGAGAGAGACAGAGAGAAAGAGACTGAGGGAAAAAAAAAGAAAAAGAAATCTACTTAGGTTTCCTCAAGGAAACAGTTTATTGTAAGAATGCTAAGACATCAAACTCAAAATCTAGACAAAACTATTCAAATTTCCTTCAGGAAAGTGGGATTTATTGAAAGAATGTTAAGATATCCCAAGTCTGTGCTTCATGGTTGTTAGAAAACAGTCAGGCATTTCTTTCATTCTTAAGAGCAGTAGTTTCTGCTATGTGTTTGCCTCACTCTTCACTCTACTCAGTAGACTTTTTCCTGCTTGTTACCTGTGTTTGAACATCACAGGTACAAAATGATGGACTCTGAACCAAATCAACTAGATGTTCTAACTGCTTCTCATGTGAACCAATGAACACTAACTTATAGGGGTTGAATACATGACTGGCTCACTTGAGTCAGTAAATACTCTTATCTGTGGGTCCACATCACATGGTGCATAATATTATCTATGGTCTTCTGTGATAGGTTCTTCTAGAACCCTGTATAAGATAGAGAAGAAATGATAGGCGGCACAATGAAAGCATTATTGATCAGGAAACTTAATCCCTTGGGACATTTATTTCTTGTTTCAGTTCAAAACATCTGGAGAATAGGTCTCTGGTCACAGAAATGCAGATGATAAATTGCTGTGATAATTTTAGTATCAACTAATAATATTATAAGATCATTATAATTAATAACATTTTAAATATTTTAATTTCATCTCCCCTAGGCATTCCCTAGGTGTGCCTAGGATGGTTTTGATTTATATAAGTCATCTCAATGCACTGTAACTATTACACATACATAATTTTACAATAAATGAATATACTGGTATAGATTTTTTTGTTATTTTGAAGATCACACAGTGAAGACTTAACTTACAAGAAAGTGGAATATTCTCCAGGCTACTTAGGGTGGATAGCACTCACATCCTTAATCCTAGTGCCCTTAATCCTAGAATTGCATCATGAGTTACTTCCAGGGCCACACAGTCTAGAACCAGTTACAGTTGAAAAAGCCCCACCTCTGCCCAAACGAGGCTTTGCGAGGACATCTAGACACAAGCCATAACACCTTCTCACAGGTAAAGTTGGAATAGTAATAATAATAGTTACTACCTCATAAGATTGTGGTGAGCATAGGAAGAACTTGTTGTTTAGCATAATATATATTAATATATAGATATGAGCATTCTAACACTTGGTAAATTTATAATCATTAGTTTTGCCTCATCCTCACATGAATGTTCCACTCTACCTATTAAATTAAGTCTCAGTAATGTTTAAATGTCTTGATATGTCACAGAAATAGACAGATAATAGTGGCAGGACTTTATTTAAGATATTAAGACTTTCAAGTTTTTAAAATTGTTCTGATTGCCTATAATGGATGCACAATAAAGAGATATTTAAGGGCAATTAATGTCATGTACAGTTTCCAGAAGTATTGCTAAAATGCCTATAAAAACCTGTGATTTAAATTAAATTTATATACAAGAATATACATCTTCCCAGTATGTCAGCAATACTCAGAAAATATAATATAGAATCTTATGCTAAATAGCAATAAAAATAGAAACTACATCCAAATACACTTCACAAAAATGAAGAACTTGAGTAAATAAAGTTATACAAATTGTACTATGAACAGAAAAAGATAAGACACACTATGTTCCTGGATGCAAAGGGTTTTTTTTTGTTTTGTTTTGTTTTTGTTTTTGTTTTTCTCCAGTACTGGGAACCGAACTCATGACCTTGCGCTTGCCAGGCAGATGCTTTTGCCGCTGAGCTAAATCCCCAGCCCTGGATGCAAAGTTTTAATACCGTAATATGTCAGATCTACTCAAATTAGTCTATAGATTTAATGTAACATGAATGAAAATTCCAAAGATTTTTTCAAAGTGTGAAAGAACAATCCTAAAATTCATGTTTCATAGCCTATGAGTCAAGCCCTGTGTCAGAACTAATATAGCTGAGTTCTGACACAGGGCTAAATCCCTTCTCTGGAGGAAAGATAGCATTGTTAGCAAATGGTGATGGGAAAACTGGCTATCCACATGGCAAAGGTTGAACCTAGATCAGTATGCTCTAAACTAAAATTAAAGTGGATCAAAGATCTAAATATTAGATCAGAAACACTTAAGTGGAACACAAATAGGTAAAATTCTTGAAGACATGGGCATAGGCAAAGACTTTCTGAACAAAACTCCAACTGCACAAGAAATAACACCAAGAATCAACAAATGGTTTCACATCAAATTAAAACATTTCTCCACAGCAAAAGAAACCATTAACAGAGTGAAGAGACTACGTAGATAATGGGAAAAATGTTTTCCCAGCTTTTCTCAGACAAAGCACTGATATCTAGTGTATATAAAGAACTCAAAAAAATTGATCACTCAAATTTAAAGGCCCAATTAAAAATGGGCATCTGAAATGAAAAGACATTATCTCAGATGAAGAAATACAAACAGCAAATAAATACATGAAAAAATGTTCAACATCACTGGCAATTAGAGAAATGCAAATTAAAACACTGAGATTTCATCTCACTCCAGAAAGAATGGCTACCATCAAGAACTCAACCAATAAGTGCTGGTGAGGCTGTGGGAAGAAATGAAAACTTCTCCATTGTTAATGCAATCACTGTGGAAATCAGAAAGATTCCTCAAAAAATTAAAACTAGAAATTCCATTTGATCCAGATATTCCCCTTCTAGGTATCTTCCTCAAAGAGTTAAAGACATCATACTGTATTGATGTATGCATACCCATGTTTATAGCAATGTCATTCATAATAGCTAAATCTTAGAAACAGCTGATATGTCCATCAATAGATCAATGGATAAAAAATGTGGTATTTATACTCAATGGAATACTACTCTGCCACAAAAAGAGTAAATCTGAGTCACCTGTAGGAAAATCAATGCACCTTGAGACCTTAACATGCACCTTCATGTTAAGTCAAGTAATTCAGACACACAAGTTGATATGTCACATTTTCTCTTAAATGAAAAAGAGATATATGATACAAATAAAAAACAGATAATAGGAAAAAGGTATTGCAACCCAGTGCAGATAATGTATCTAAAAGTGTAACTTGAGCTAATAAAATTGTCTTACATGTTTTAAATGTTCTCTGGCTTATTAGTTTGGTTTTCAATCTATATATATGATAATTAACTTTATAAGGTCTTATAAAATAAATAAATAAATCTTATGCTGGAAAAATAAAAGAGTAGAGGGAGAGGATAAAAATAAGGGAATTGAAATGTGTTATGTACATGTACCAATTCCCTACAGTGAATGTAAGAGTTATGTACTCCAAACATGTAGTAATAAAAGTAAAAAAATTGTGTAAAAACAAAGAATAGTGAATGGAAACATGTTCAAATAATAAAATATATTACAAACCTACAGATATTAAAACCATGTCCATTGATGCACAGTGACAAAATCAATGCATATTGAAAGTATTGTCATTTACTATCTGATTTGTTTATAATTTCATTTATATTATCATTCCTAATATTCTGTGCCTATTCTGTGACAGGAATTATTCTAGGCTTGATAAATATAGAGAGAAAGAAAAATGAAGTTTCTAGTGATCTAAGTCAATGAAAAAATATATGATAAAAATAAGGTTTCAAAATAATGGATTATCTAATAAATGATATTAGAATCTCTGGCTAATCATTGAACTAAAGTTACATCCTTATATATAACTTTGCTAAACATTATTAAAACTCAGAGTAAAAGGAGAAAGTCAGAGTTCTTGCAGAGAGTATAATTGAGCACTTAGTCATACTCTTGGGGGAAAAAAAGGCCATTCTTGGTTTTTTAACCATAAATAAGTCCCCCCAAATGATATGTATCTGACAACTCCAAAATAAAAGCTTTTTAGTATAGGAAAGACTATAAAAGCAATTTAAAGATAAATATTAATAAAATAATGTACACACTATGGTTGGGAATGTTTATGTTCCCTCAGAAATTCATATGGAAACTTACTACCCAATATAACAGTGTTAAAAGGTAAAGATTTTAACTGTGATCATTAGGCTCTACCCTTGTGAACAGGATTAGTACCTTATAAAAGAATTATGGGAGTGAATTTACTCCTTATTTCTCTTCCACTGTGCTAGGATACAACATTTGTTCCTTATGGAGGTTACAGAGTTAGACAACATCTTGGAAGCAAAGGATGGACACTTTCTAGGCAACAGGGTATCCAGCACTGTGATCTTGGACTTTCAGGCTCCGGAAGTGTGAGAAATACATTTCTTGTACATACAAGTTGCTTAGTTTCATGTATTTTGTTATTGCAGCAGGAATGACCTAAGACAATATCCAATTTTATAAATCAGAAAAGGAGCCAGATTACATAAGCCAAAAGTTTTCACATAAGAGAATGAATAGTCACAGTCTAGGAAAAAATTAGAAAACATTTATCACAAAAGTACTAGTATCCAAAATATATAAAGAATTCTTGAAAATCAACAATAGAAATTCAAAAACCAACTTTAAAAATGGACAAGAGACATAAACAGATACCTCACCAAAGAACATACATACAGCCAAAAATCTGTGAAAAATACTCCACATTATATGTCACTAGGAAATTGCAAATGAGATTTTAAAAAATGAGGTATGACTATACTTCTATTAAAATAGCAAAAATCCCAAACTCTGGCAACAGAAAGTGCTGGTGAAAATGTAGTACAGTGTGAACTTTCATTCACTGCTGGTGAGAGTGCCAAATGGTACAACGAACCCCTTTTTTTGGAAAATAATTTGGCAGTTTCTTATAAAAATAAAATTAAACATACTCTTAATCATATGATCTAAACATAATCATTGCTATTCACCCAAATGATTTGAAAACAGAGACTCACATAAAAACTTGCAAAAAAGCAATTATGGAAATACTGAAATTATTCATTTTGTGAAAGCTCCTCAATTTAATGCCCAGCACAAAAAAAATATGCCCTTCTTGACCTTCTACAGATTAACCAGAAAACAAACTGTGGCACATACTCAATGGAATATTATGCAATGCTGAAAGGAAATGAGCTATCCAGACATAGAAGAAACATAAATGCATATTGCTAAGTAAAAGTGCCAATCTGGAAAAGCTACACAATGATACAGTGTTATAGAAAAGGAAAATAATAGAAACAGTAAAAGTATCAGTGGAAAAGGGAGGGAGAGAAGAATGAAAAAGTCTGTAAGGTATTTTTAATGAAGTGAAACTATATTCCCCATTGTAACCAGTAGACTTACTTCATTGTATTTGTCAAACTCCATAGACCATACAGCACAAAAATTGAACCCTAATATATCTAGGACTTTAGTAAAGAAGTCCATACTGTCAATACTGTCGCATCAATTCTAACAAATGTACCACAGTAACACAGATAGTAATGATGGAGGAATTGAAGGAATAGTGAAGGTCTATGTGAGAGTTCTCTAATTATCACTAAACATTTTTTCTGAAAATCCACGTGTTCCAAAAAAGCTTGTTAATTAAAAAGTTTTTCAACAAAACAAAGGGGAGTGGCAGGGAGGACATGAATACCAGAGTTACAAGACAGCAATAACAAAAAGTTAAAACAAAAATCTATGAATTGCCATTGACCTTAGTGACAATGTTTAACCTAGACAATAAAGTTAAATAACTAATAATGGGTATTGTTTAAATTTGAAAATAGAGACATTGGTAAATTTATACACTGCTGGAGGAAGTGTGAAATAGCAGATCCTGAAGGGCATTTCTTTAAGACGGCTCAAAAGTATTTTTAGTATACATAATCTCGATTCAATATCTGGGATTTGATTTAATGAAATAATCACAGTGAACACAAAAACGTTTATTACATAATTTTGTATTATAGGACCAAATTGTCTAACACTAAGGGATTAGTAAAATAAATTATGTTGCATCCAAATGATGGACTCCTAAGAATTCTATTAGAAAAGTCATAAAAAGCATTTCATATGATGGAGGGAGGAGGGGATGGAAAAATAGCACAGAAAGAATTAAAAGGGATTATGTACATGTGTGAAGTCCCCACGATCAATGTAACCATTATGTACTGCAAACATGAACTAACATAATTAAAACTTTTAGGAAAAGGAAAACTGTTTATTGCCAAGCGTAGCATGGTGCATAAGCATGTTTTCCACGCATTAGGAAAGAACAGGAAGCCTGAGATATTCACAGTCCCAGGTGATTCCTGCCGATACTCTTTGCCCACTCTGGCTGTACCATGTCAGCCAAGTGGCTTAGAAGATCTGCCTGTCCTTTTCCCTCCTTGAAAGTAGTGATACATTTTTTATATTTACATTTAATAAATTAATGCTTTTAAACTGGGGGGAGGTATGCATATATGGAAAATAGAATTTACTATAAAGTACAAAATAAACCAAGTTTATAAGACAGTATCACATTACCTTATTTATATTAAAATATACATAGAACTTTATTTTGTTGTCTCTAGACATCTCTTGGGCATCCACCTATCTATCCATCTATGAAGAGAAAGAAGTAAAATTACAACAACATGTTAATTTGGGTTCTTTTTACTTAGGTTACAAGCTGTTACTATTGTTTTCTTTTTTGTTATGTGTATTTTAAGTAAAGTCTACAAGTAATACTTTATTGTACTTGTCATCAGAAAAAGTACGTTATGGTTAAGAAAAATGTTTATAGAGTCACTCTAGCTAGCCCTTGAGCGAATTAGTTTGACTTTGTAGACCTTCTATTGAGTGAGAATAATAGTTATTTTAAGGAATAAATGTTAGGAATTTAACATAGTTCCTGCCCCACAAAAAGTAAATAAAGATCAATATCAACAATATCATTAAGATATTGTTATCATCATAAAGGGAACTGAGAATTAAGGAATAAAATCAAAGATTATTTGCTTCTATTGAAAAGTTACATTGAGGAGTAGGAAGGGGTGGGAAAGGGGGTTAGAAATCGCCATAGCTACACAGTAAGTCAAAGTTGGATTTCTGTTTCTGAGAAAATAAAAATTTCAATGCAAATTAAGACAATCTCCAAACAAATCCAAGCAGTCATAAAACATCAGGCAGAAGTCTCTGTGCTGCTTCAGTTGTTCAGTGGTAATTAAGCACAGACATTTGCAATACTTCCTTCAAAAATCTAACATCTACAATGCAGGGTAATATAACACCAAACTTTTAAAGATGTTAGTTTCACCAGATATTATAATTATGATTGCATCTTGCTCTTTGTGAAGGTCTTCTTGGAGAAATAATTTTATCTCACTTTCTAGTTATTTCAAAAAAATCAAAATACTACTAAAACTACTCAATTGTTTGTTTAAATTATAACACTATGTTTTCCGGCATTCCCAGACGACCAGCCTCTCAATACCATTAGCCAAATGCAAGAAATCAGAGTAGTCGATACAATTTTTTAAAAGAGCTGTGTAATCAGCTTTGTGAAATGACAAAATAGCATATTTTAAAGTTATTGAGACCTAGTATCAAGTCCCAAATTTCCATAGTTATGTATCTGCTGATTGCTTGCTATATGTAAAGTTTTCTTCTATATACATTTACAGGTCTGTAATCTTGGGCAAGTAACTTAATCTTTTTGAACCTCAGTTTTATCAGTTGTAAAATAGGAATAAAACATTGTTTTTACAGCGTTATTTTGCAGATTAGAAGTAAGCTTGTAATCATCTCAGTATTAATATTTGATAGAAAGAAATGCATTATTTTTCTGACAGGAATACAACATATGGTACCTTAACTGCAGATGAAGAAGAAGATGATGTCATGATGATGATGATGGTGGTGATGGAAATGCTTATGGTGATGATGACAGCAAATACATGGAACTGTGAGCCAACACTATCCTAACACTTGATACACACAAACTAACTTAAGTGTAAGAATCTTAAGGGTAGAAAACTGAAGCAGAGAGAATGAGACAAGTTTTTAAAGGGAAATGCTAGAGAATGTGAGGTGAGATTAAAAGACAAACAGCCTGAGACTTGGTGTTCTTCCTTTTAAATGGTTTCTTGGGTTTTTTTGTTTTTGTTTTTCTTCCAGTACCAGGAATCGAACTCACAACCTTGCACTTGCCAGGCAGGCACTGTGCCGCTGAGCTAAATCCCCAGCCCCCTTAAATGGTTTTATTAGTACAAATTTGCAGTACATGATGTTCCCATTCATCATAGGGGATAGATTCTTTTTATTCTCCTTACCCTCTCACTCTCCTCCGCCCTCTATACCTAGATCTCCTTCCCCTACCTTCATTGTTATTGTTGTTAATTTAGTTCATAGCTCATGTTTGTGCTAGACTACAGAGCCATGCTATTACCACTGGTCTGACCCTATATATGGAACTATGCTTTTGATCTATTTGGAAATGAATTGCTTTTGAGTGCCTTGATAGGAAAAAATGATGATTTTTTTTCTGAAAAACATGATTTTGCCTACTATTTCCATTTTTTCATGAACTGAACCAAAATCCAGCAAGAGGGAAGAAAAGGGAAAATTGAGTTCCAATTTACTTCAAATGCTATATCACCAGCTTGGATTTAATTTGGGGAAAAGTAACAGATTAGAATCACCCCAATTATAAAAAGTAAACATAACAGCTTTCATTTATAGAATATGCATAAACCATTTTAAACACTTTATATCCATGATATCATTTTATTTTCATGACTGTCAAGTTATATCACTATTCTTAGTTAATACTATAGATGGCAAAACCGAGGCTTGGGAGGGTAATTAACTTGTTCAAATCCTCACAACTAATAAATAGAAGAATGAGGATATAAATTCAACTCTATTTGACCAAGAGGCTCTTAACATTACCCTCTTTCATTATCATACCTGGTCAATGGGAGTGATATCTGCCTGTCAATTAAAAACAAGTATGGTTGCGAGAAACAGAAAAAAAATGTTTTGTGTGGTGGATTGACAACTAGCAATCAACTTATAAAACCCAGCTGAAATGAACCAGCATGGTGCTTGGCGTGGGGGGCCCACCTGAGGGTTGTTGCTGGCTGCATAAGAGGCAGAAGCCAAGAGGAAGAAGTTTGGAAGCTGTAGGGAGCTGTCGGTTCTTTTGGAGGACCTTGTTATCCTGGCTTTCCTGATAGGAGCTCGGCTGTTCTCATGGGAGGAGCTCAGGACCTCACTGTTGCTGGGGATGGCTGTGGTACCTTTTAGGGGAGCTCTGGTTCTTACTTTGAGTGTTGCTTCCTGGCTCCAGTGCAGACCCCTCAGCCTGCCAGCATGGATCATTCATCCCGCTGGCAAAGAATTTCTAGTTTCCACCACTGAGCTTTGGGCCTTCCCAGCACAGATCCATGAAACAGTCCGCATAAGACATTGTCGCGGGTTCTTGGCCTCCAGTTGGATTTGTGGGGGCCATTGTGATGGGCTCTAGGTCTTCAGCGGGACTCATACAGGACACTGTCATGGGATCCAGGCCTTCAGCTGGATTCTTTTGGTCTTTAGTGTGTCGACCGATTTCCTGCACTCTCTTTGTATATAACTCTTTGGGTGACTATTATAAAATAATCCTAAGAATTATGTGTCCTGTATTGTTTCCCCTAGTAAAACCCCAAACTACATCTTGAAAACAATAAAAGTTTATTTTTCTTACACATAAAAGACGCCTGGAATTAGGAAATCCACACATGGTATGGTGATTCTTTTACTTATTAGTGTAGTCTGTGAGTCACTTTCATTTTCTGTCAAGACCCATAGAACCTACTTGATCTTTCCTGTCTTCCAACAACATCTTGGGACCAGATTTACTGCCTTAGGGTGGAGATTAATGCTATTAGTCCCTAGAACAGCTTCGAGTATGGGCACAGTAAATATTTGCTGTTAAATTGAAAATGTGTGTGCATGAAAATGTTAAACTAGTAATCAGGTAACCATACCTTAAAACAGCAGTGAGATACCCTTCTGTACTCTTCAAACTGATGAAAATGAAAATGCAGGACAAAGTTAAATGCTACTAAAAGTTCAGGAAACACAATATTCATATATTCTCCAAGTGAGAATGTAGATTAGCAATCCAAAATACATGAAAGCCTCTACAAAAATTTAAAATATGCAGAACCTATAAACTAATAATCCCATTTCTAAGTACATGACTTGGAAAAAAATCTCACATGTGGGAAGAAATTACCATAAACAAATGCTCAATGTACCATTATTTGCAATGTCAAAAAAAATTGGAAATTTTTTAAATGTCCATCCATAAGGGAATGGGTTTATAACGTGATATATACAAATGATGGAATTATAGCCAAATTATTGAGAATTCTTGCTCTCTATACCAAATTTTCCTTTCCTTTTGGATATATTTTTCTACCTACTTTGCATTCAAGTGAAGTAATGTGATTATTTCTGGCCAATAACTTCTGAGTGGAAATGACATTTCTGCACTGAAGCATTTAATTGCTTGTGTGAGGCCCTCCAGCTTTCTTTCTTCCTAGTGTGGTAACTGAGGACCTTGTTTTTCAGATGGTATACTGCCAAAATTTCTTTAGGTAGGTTCTCAATGAATTTGTAGAGCCAATCATGAAACTGACCTATATCGGTTATATACCAGTAGTAAGAAATGAACATGTTGGGTCAAATCACTAAAATTTGGGGGGACCTAGTACTTCCTTAGTAATAAAAAAGTGAGAGGTATAGACTAAAGCATAGCTAGTTTTATTTCTCAAGGTTACATTTTCCTTAGAAATATAATATTGAGATAAAAGGCAAATTACAGGGTCAAATTATTATATAGAATGAGGATAGTTTTGCGAATATAAAACCATACACAAACAGAAAAAATTAGATTTTTTATGTGTCAAAATTAATGATATAAAATAATATGAAACTGAACATTTTTAGTGAATGAGGATGAGAAACAAGATTTGTTTCCTAAATAAAAGGTCATTTAGCTACATCAATTTACTAGGTTGAATAATGGCCCCTTAAAAATTTGTGTTCACAAACAAATTCCTACGATGTATGGATTTATCTCATCTGGAAAGAGTTTTAGTAATTAATTAAGGATCCTAAGACACGACCATTTGGTATTGTACAGTGGGCCCCAAATCCAATAACAGTCCTTATAAGAAACATAAAAGGAAAGAGTACTGTGAAGATGAATGCAGAAATTGTAGTTCACAAACCCACAGAAACTTTTAAAAATGCACAGAGCGATCAGAAGATGCAAAACTGTACTATCTCTTAGGGCCTCCTGATCAAATGCAGCCCTGCAGAGGCCTTGATTTCAGACCTCTGACCTCCAGAAATGTGAGAGAATAAATTTTTGTTCTTTTCAGCCCATTTTATGATTTTTTTACAGCAGCCTAAGAAAACCAAATTAATCTGTAATGCTTCTTTTCTTAAAGCAAAACAAGCAAATGAGAAGCAAATATGAAAAAATATTAGTGGTTAACTCTAGGTGGAAAATGAGCATGTTTGTCATATTGTTATTTTTTCTCCTGTACCTTTTAAATTTTATCACATTGGGGCTGGGGATTTAGCTCAGCGGCAAAAGCGCCTGCTTGGCATGCGTAAGGTCGTGAGTTCAGTTCCCGGTACTGGAGAAAAACCAAAATAAATAAATAAATAAATAAATAAATAAATTTTATCACATCAAAGTGAGGTTATTTTATACAATTATTTGTTGTCGATTTCTCTTTACTCAATTAACTGTTTTGTAAGTGCTTAACATACTGGACATAGAAATATTTGTGACAAACCTTCATGGTGATGTTCAAGGGCCTTCACAATTGATACCCATCCATGTTACAGTCTTAGTTCCCATGATTAGAGGGCACTATAAAGTGCTGACTTTGTTCCCTTAAAATAAAGTGAGTTCTAGAAAGTAAGTATATTGGACTGACCTTAGGCTTCCATTGTCATGTCCACTTTAAGGACTGACCTTAAGCTTCCCTCATCATCTCCAGCCTCCTTCTTGAAACAACCCATGCGATTGTCTTGGGCCCACCATTATGGTGATTTTTATTTTGGAGCTGCTGTTATGGTGACTATTAAAAGAATTCATTTAAATTACATTGAATCTGGGTTCAAGGTAGGTGGTTGTCTTCATCTACTTGTGCTACAACAAAATACCCCCTAATTTCTCAAGACTGGAAAGCAATGATCAAGGCATCTGGTGAGTGTTATTCTCTGCTTCCAAGATAGAACCTTGTTATTGCATCCTCCAGAGGGAGAAAAAGATGTGTCCTTACAGATGGAAGAGACAGAAGTGCAAGAAGATTTTCCCTTGTAACTTGTAACCCCAAAGGTCTTTATAAGGGTGCTAATCCAGTACATGTGGGTAAACCTCATGACTTATTAGCTAAAGATGAAATCTAATACTATTGTATTGGGGATTGAATTTCAATATAAATTTTGGAGGGCATACAATCACTTAAACCATAGCAATAACCATTGAAAAAGTGGATAAAACCAAGTTTTAATTGCTTTCCCCCATTTCTGGGTAACATCATGGAAGGTTGTGATTAGGGAGCACATCAGGACAATCTACTTGGCAGAGGAGGTAGTGGATGTGCTAAGGGAAGAGTTCACCAGCAGCTAAGGAAATGAGACATTTCTGATTTGGGAAAGGAGCCAGGTATTCCACAGCAATAAGCCCAAATGTCTCTCAGTAAACTATCCTCGCCAAAAGGAAATGATAATGAACCTAAGAGCAAAGAGACCATGGAAAGAAATGAACCATGTGTACTCAATCACCTGGGACCCTGCAGTCCCCTGACCCCCAGAGGCCATGCCTTCCAAGATGAATTTAGAATTATTGGGCAGAAAATGATTAAAAATAAAGATGGCAACATTCTCTTCCTGTTCATGATTTTGGTTTCCATTTCAAGTTTCAACTTCACTTGAGCAGCTGTAATACTCCACTGAAACTGGTTAAAATGAGTATGGATGAAAGAGAAAAGGACTCTGTGATTAAAGAAACATAGGATCTAGTTCCAAATCTGCCACTAAGGTCCTGGAAAATTTTAAGTAAATTTTTTCTTTATATACCTTAGTAACCCTGTGGACAAACCAAGAATCGCACAGTGCGGGTTGACAAGGAGGTAACCAGAAAGCGCTTCTTTGTTTTGTTTTTTTGGTTTTTCTCCGGTACCAGGAACCGAACTCATGACCTTGTGCTTGCCAGGCAGGTGCTTTGCCACTGAGCTAAATCCCCAGCCCCTAGAAAGCACTTCTTAAATGCATAATACTGTTCAGAAAGAGGGATAGAAAGGAGATGTGGGCAAATTATATGTCTATGTTTTATAATCTTTGTAAAATTTCCTATTTGGAACCAGGAGTGTAAATACATAACCCACTTTAAACTCTTTCAAAGAAAAGAAATCCTACAATATAAAAGCATTTAAATTAAATACAGAGTTTCATTTATCTTTTAGACTCCAAGTTTAATAATTCTATTTAGCATTTCTATAGTATTTAACAATTCTAAAGAACTATTCAGTATTAATTAGTTAATCCTAATGCACTGCAAGGTGGGTCAATATTATGATCCTCTCTGAGAGTTAAGAAAATGAAAATTCAAAGCTATTTTGGCTCCCCCTTTCAGAATATGAGACACTGCTTAGTGTTATTGCAAATATAAAATAGTATTTTAGAACAGAAATTAGCAAAGTTTAGAAATGAAGCAAAGGAAGTTGAATGGAGTTTCCTTCACTATGGATCAATTAAAAAGGCAAAAAAGATATCTGGTTAAAGACTCATTGGCTTCTGTTTTCAGGCCTAGACTAGCTCCTCATTCAAGAAAGAAGACTAGTGTTTAGGCAGGGAAAGTGATCAAGAAATCCAGTTATACTAGATACCAAATTTGTCCCAAGACAGATTTCAGAAATCAACTACGAGGGCTGGGGATTTAGCTCAGTGGCAAAAGCGCCTGCCTGGCAAGCGCAAGGTCGTGAGTTCGGTTCTCAGTACCGGAGAAAAAACCAAAAAAAAAAAAAAAAAGAAAACAAAAAAAAAGAAAAAAGAAATCAACTATGAGCTGATGAGTTCAGTTAGATGACAAATCATTGCCTTGGCCAAGACTGGTTCAAGAACTGAGATGCAGTGGGGATACTGGGCTTGTAGTCAAGACATCAATGCCTGCAGCGGAGAGGCTCTGTACACTCTTGTACTGCAAAGGTTGAACCCTTAGCAGAAAGAGAAAAAATTTGGCAGTATTCTATCCTTGAATCCCTGTTCCCTTCTAGTCAGTGCCTCTCTCTATGTAAAATATACAGATAGAATGGTGGATGCCATTTTAAATGACAAGAAATCTTTCTTGCTCTTAGACTTGAAATCTAGCAGAAAAGACTTTATCACACAGAATATAAAAGAGACTAATTAAAGGGTAAACATCAACATCAGAGACTACTAACCAGGTTAAATAAAATCATTGGATCAAAAGTAAAGCTTTGGTACCTAAACATACCTAAAATGACTGTTTTTATTTGTTCACTCATTTATTAAGCAAATTGTTGAGTTCTTCCTTATAGAGAAAAGATATAAGTAAGACACCATTCCAAAACACTCACAATCTAGTTCATGGTTCATCAAAGTACAGTCTGTGAAACTGATTGCATCAAAAATACTTAGAATGCTTTTCAAAAATGTAGATTCTATATTCCACTGTAGATTTACTAAATATGACTATTTCTGAGTATTTCCCCAGAAATCATTTTTATAACTAAGCATCTAAAGCAATTTATATGTATATTAAAGTTTGAGAACCACTGGAAGTCAAGAAGGAAAGCAATTATTCAAACTAAATACATGGTATACTGAAAGAGCTCAATCTTTGAGACCAATCAAACCTGCCTTCAAACTGACACTTTTCTAGCTATATAATCTTTCTGAACTTTAGTTTCTTCATCTGTAAACAGGAAAATATAATACCTTTTCTAAAAATACAGTAAAAATTAAACAAGAGAATATATACAAAATGTCCAGCATAAAACAGGCAATGAAAGGAGAAGGGGAAGAAGAGAGACTGGAAAGGAAGGAAAGAAGTTAATTGGTTAGGTGGTAGTTTCTCTCCCTTTCTGACTATTGACCAGATTTAAATGACCTTTTGAAAATGTCCACTTATTGAGTGTGAAGGCAAGTCTTTCAGATGAGAGTTCTTAAATATGAAATGGTAATGTCTGTGAGGTGACAATATTCGTTGACAAAATGGTCAAATTTCTTAAAAAACATAACTTACCAAAGTGTAATAGAAAATAAATAGGAATCCTGAATAAACTACTACTGAAGACAGAATATAATCCTTTTATGTCTAGTGTTCCACTTTTGGAATGACTTATAACAATGGAATGTAATAAAAGTTTTTCCCTTCAAATTCTTATTCCTTGCATTTTTCTAGGTTTTTTTTCTTTTTTTTGGTTTTCTTCTGGTACCCGGGCATCAAACTCAAGACCTTGAGCATGCCAGGCAGGCGCTGTGCCACTGAGCTAAATCCCCAGTCCCACATTTTTCTAGGTTACATGTATGAATTTCATGCAAACATTCAAAAATACAGCAACCTTTCGCATAAATGGGTTAAAATATTCCATCCAACAAAATACCAGTAGTCATTATTTTATACGTGAGTTGCAACCAATTTCAAGGAGCAAACTCTTCCAAATAAAAAAAAAAGCATTTCACTTATTATTCTAAAAGGAGTATATGGTTTTGATGCCAGAATCAAGAAAGGATGGTAGGAAAAACAGAAAATTACAAGTATAATATATATTTATATAATTTATACAATATATATCCATAACAGAATTTATTGATATGAATGAAGCTTAGTAACATTATGAAATGCAGAAAGCAAGTCTTAGAAGAGCACATACTACATTTTACTCATGTTATGAAGCTCCAAAAGAATGAAAATTAAATAATACACTGTTTAACCACATATATATATATATATATATATATATATATATGTAAAAGCATAAAATTGAGGGTAGTAATTACTTTCTGAGGCAGAGGCACAGGAATGAGCAGCAAAAGGACAGTGTAAAGTATTGCTAATGTTGTTTTCCTTGGATGGATGGTGGGTCCTTAAGTAATCATTATAATATTAAAAATAATAAATAAAAAAATAAAAGGCCTTATATAGAATAAATAATGGCAGTATACATGAAACTAGTATTCTAATTAATCTAACTCATCACATTCTAATGTATGAAAAACTAAAATTAAATGTTCAGGATTTCAAGGCTAGGAATACCACCGGAAAGAGGAAAAATGGGATTCAGGCCAAACTTTGTAGTTCATTTTGGCAATAGTAAGTCAGCCCAATTGAAATAATACCACTATATAACCCTAATGGGCTTCACTGATACAAGCCTATCATGACATCTGGTCCAGGCAACTTTGGTGCAGCCTAGATTCCCAGATTTCCCAACCCAAGAGAAAGCAAATGCAATATTCAAAATAGGGCCAAGTATCTAGATGCAGTGAAACAGGCCAGAGATAAAGGCTTAATTCTGTCTAGCCACTATCATCTGTTGGTTGTGCAGCCATGAATAACAATTATAGACATCTGTGAAACTTTTGGTAGGATTATTAGGGGTTCTTGGGTACTTTCATACATATTATTTCCATTCCATATTCACAAGCCTGTGCGTGGAAGCAGGCATGGAAAATACAGCTATACAAGTACACAGGAAACTGAGGCACAAAGAGATAAAGGGAAACAGAGGTAAGACCAGAACCCAAATCCAGGTACTTCTGAATCTAGCCCTAGTCTACTTTCTACTTAACCCACCCCCTACTTCTTTCCTCTAAAATTAAAAATTTCAAAGGTGACTGACAATTTATATTCTTGAAAATATTCACTCCCTTTGGCTTGTGTTACTTCTAGTAATTAGAACTCAAAGATCTGACAGGAAAGGTAATTTTAAAATATTATAAACATGATTATTACTATGAAGACAGTTGGCATCCACACCTGCACAGTAAAAGATACAAACTCCATAGACACCCCCTTAATCCAAATGTTAGTATTCTCATGGCGTAAATGAAGAAAGAGGTGCAGAGAATTTTCAGTTAGGAGGATGAACCTGAAGCCCATGTTCTTCAGTATTACATTAAAAGGAACTATTATAGCCACAAGTAAATCTCTTTAGGAATTAGGCTCATTGTTCCCCAACTAACTCTTTGACCATATAGCAAAGCTGTCAGCCAGAAAAAAAGTGTCAAAAATCAGCATTTCCAGCCAGGTCTGTAATTATAAAGAAATATCTAGTGAATGATAGTGAAGTATGTATACCTCAAAGAAAATTCCTACCACACACAGATTGTATTGGTGAAGCTTTATATCCAACTGATGGCCAATTCCAGCTTCACATTAGGGAAAACTTGGAGCTTTTGCCAAACTAGCATCACAAATTTTTCTGTTATATTTGGGCAAGCCATTTTATCTCTGAATAGTAGACACATATTCTTTTTTTTTTTTTTTTTTTCTTTTTCTCTGGTACCAGGAACCGAACTCACAACCTTGCACTTGCCAGGCAGGCGCTTTGCCACTGAGCTAAATCCCCAGCCCCCACATATTCTTAAATGTATAGATTCTTAGACACATATTCAACTCTCCACTTGAACATATGTACTTTATTGTCCAATAAGCACCTCAAATTTTCTAAAGAATGTTTGTATTTCATTCTCAAAATCTCCATCAGCTTTTCCCATTTCAGAAGTAACACTTTTGTTCTCTCAGTTGCTCAGGTCAAAAGCCTAGGAGACATCTTTGCTTTCTTTCTTCTCTTACACCTGATCTATGCAAGTCATGTGATATAATCACAAAGTATATCCTAAATAAATTCACTTCTATTTGATAACCAAGCTTACCCAAGCTACCACTGTTTCTCATCTAGACCACTGTTATTATTTACTAACTAATCTTTCAAACTTCTCTGCATATAATCCATTCTCAATATACCATAAAGGCTAACTTTAAAAAGTACATTAAGAGATTGTAGTACTTAAAATACTTGGATAGCTTCCTACCACATGAAGTAAAAATATGAACTTTTTATCTCATTCTACAAGGACTTATAGGCTCTAGCCCTCTCTTCAAACTTCTCTTTATTTCAAACTTCTCTTCATCATTAACTACTCTGCTAACCACTTTTGTGTGTAAGTGGGTTTTTTCCCTAAAAGGTATGTATTAGTTTAGGTTTTGTAGAGAAACACAACAAATGAGAGATTATATAAACATATTTAGTTAATTAACTAATTAACTTAAGGAAATGACTCATATTTATGGAGGCTGAAAATCTCAGTATATTCACTGAGACCCAGGACACTCAATGGTACACTTGAACCCAAGATTAATGTTTTTCACTGTCTTGGATTCTTGCATGCAAAGTTGGAATTTAGAAATCTTACACAAATGTGTTTCTTTCACTAGGGAGACAGTATGATATTTATACTTGCAAGTCTGGTTTATTTCACTTATGAGTATGGACTCTAGTTGTAGTTGTAGTGCTGGGGATTGAACTCAGGACCTTGTGCATGGTAGGCAAGCACTCTACCACTGAGCTATATCACCAGTCCACAAGGTAAGAATTATTTTTTATTTTTTATTTAAATGTCCTGAGTTCAATCCCCAGCACTACACACACACACACAAAAAAATGTTTACTTTGTAAGATTTCAGAGATTAAATGAGATGGCGTGTGAAGCACATAAACATATAAGGTTCCCTTCCCGTAGTTGTCAGACAGATCAAATGATGTAGTGGTTAGGAAAAGCACTTTAAAAACTGTGAGGAGCTATTTTGCTATAGGTTTGATATTCTCAAGTAGAGATCTGCAGACAGACAGATGAAGTCAGAATCATTAAATTCTGGCTGTCAAATAAAATATGTTTTAAAATATAAATTCTGGGCTCTTCAGAATCAAACAGGATTCTCCCTGCCAGGAAGCAGCACAAGGCTCTACCCAAAGCCATTAACACCACACAATACATGCTTGGCAAAGTTAGCCCTCATATTGGCAGTCAGAATTTTCAATTAACAGATGGGAATCTGGCTCTTGAAGCACTCTGGGGCAGGAATCAGAAAGCTCTGGGTAAAACACTTGTGTACCCGGTAGTCCACTGGCCATCATGCTCTTTTTTCCTGCACCTGCTCGCTTAGGTGGGCTGCAGCAATTCCAGCAGGAGAGAAAGTGAATCCCCCAGGGCAGCATCTATGATGTTTAGCACTTTCTCCAAAGCATAGGTTTCTGTTACCTAGAGTTGGAGTTTACATTAGATGGTTTTTTTTTTTTTTTTGAAAAATACACGCAGATTTTCAATGATGAGAAATGGTGTATACTCTGTGCATTCCATGAACTGAAAAACCTGGTTATCAGCAAAGGCAAACTTTGTGTGGTTTTGTTGCCGCTGCAAACTGCCAATTTCCACTGGGTCCTATTTCAACAATTATTTAACATGTATTGAGTGCCAATGACACACCAGGATCACTCTCTCTTTAATCTTGTCATTAATGATCCATCAATTTCCTGTGGGTGATGGGAAGGAGGAGGAACAAGTTAATTATCAGTGTGGCATTCAATCTGAATCAGTTTAACTGCCTGAATTATTGAAGTTTATCTACTTAAGAAAAAGGGTGACCAAAGTTCTGTAATGGAAAACTAAGGCATCTATCTTATTGTCTTTAAAAGGCTAAGGTGAGTAAAGAGATAGGAGACAGAGAACATAAACATACTCTTCTGGCAGTTAAAAAGGAAGTCAAAAGTGCCTAAAACAAGACAGAGACATTCCTCAAGGGAATCTGGAATATATAACTTCTAAACCTTTGCTCATGCTATTCCTTTTATTTGAAATACACTTGTACTTTATCTCTCTGTGTTAAAAAATTATTTTAAATCAAGTTCAATAACAACTCCTCCATGTAATCTTGAGTGACCTTGATATCTTCTGAGACATTTCAGTTTCAAAAATTTATCTTGTCTCCACATCCTGTGTACTCTCTCTTAAATTCTTCTCATTCCTTATATTTTAAGAACAGATATTCTTTTATTCATTTCTGTATCTTTGTCCCACATCATTTCCAAAGTAAATGGGGGCCCAGAGCCATAATTCAGGCTTTGGCCAGCAAAGCCTGCCCACATAGAACAGTAATGAATCTGTGCCCATAGTTGTGTGTCTGGGTCATGGAAAAATTATGTAAGTCCAGGGCAAAATGACATCAAAAAGCAAGGACTAACTAAAATGTCAAGGGCCCAATCCAAAACAAAGTATTTTCTCTGGTAATCAGAATCTGTTTTTGTAAGGATGTTTAGGAAGGAATGCATAGAGAAGTGCCCCGGGGGTACTACAGGGAACCTTTATTGAGGTGTAAGCCACAGGACCCAACAGCAGGAATTAAGGTATCTATCACAGTGTCTGGCACACATTTAGTCCTTGGGATGTTATCTGTATGAATAGAGTACCACAGGATTTGTGAGCTCCCACAACTAGGAAATTTCTGGAAAAGTATAATCACTATAAGCCAGTTCCAAAGAACCAAGTATCATATTTGAAAGACTAAAGAGCAAATTCAGTAAAATACTCTTGTGTGGTTTTTCTCCTTCCATTTAAATCTTGTATTTAGAATTGGTAATGGGCAAGAGATAACCCCACTGAACCATTTAAGGCAGAGTGCATTGTTACTGATAGCCTTTATCAGGGTAATCAAATAATAAAGTTAAACTTGAACTAAAGGCAAGTTCCCAAACTCACTCTACAATATTTTCAATGTTATTTGTTCAGTAAACTGCAGAACATTAAATTTCTGTATTAAGTAAGCTACAAGGAAGAGTTCACTTTACAAAATTAAAAAGTTCTCAGTTACTTTATCTATTATTCTACAGGGAAAGTCTTTGTAGTGTTCCCTGTACACTCTGATAACTTTTTTCCATAGATAGTGGGTAGTGGAAAAAGAAATCTTAAGACTCAGTACATGCATCACCAAGATTTAAGTTAAAATTTAATAACACATTTCTGAGTCCTAATACAGAAAACTTTGATAACAAACACCCAGTTCTGAAATTTATTCATGACTTAAACATTCTGCTTCATGTCAGGAACACCAGAAATCAAGAGTGTGGGAGAGGCTGGAAGGGCCCAATGGGATCATTTGGTGTTGAGGTTTCCCCTCTGGGCCCTTAGAGGGCCTGAAAGGGTTCTCAGAGAATCTTTTTAGGGTTCTCTCTGTTTCACTACTATTGATTTCTTTTATATTCTGGGCTTCTACATTAAATTATATACAGTATTCTATATTACCATTGTAGAAAGTGTTCTCCAGCAAAAATAACCTTGAAAATCAATGATCTATACAGGTACAGAGCAAAGAGTGCTATTATTGACATGAGTCTGGTATGATTTCTTGCTTCTATAGGGTCCCTACCTTGCTGACTGTGGAATCCCAAGCTATTTATCAAAGAGACATTTTCTCATTTGTAACATGGTGACAAGAGTATGACATATATTGTATAGATATTAACTGATACTAGTACCATTTTCTCTTTCTGTGGGAAATTACATACTCCAGTACACCTTGCAATTAGATTGTGCAAAGTCAGGTGGTATAAGCCAAAGAAATATGTATGGAAATAATGTATGCCATTGACTGGCTTAAACATAAAATCCCGCATGAAATCCTCTATATTCTCTTATTTCCCCTTGTACAGTGCTCTTGAAGACCATGGGTTGAAAAGGGCCATTTAGGTCTTCCTCAGACTGAGAGGTTCTAAATCGCAGAGTTATCACTTGAAAGAAAGCCAGCAATTGTAGTTTTATTGTTGCTATGTTAACTCTGTGATGCTTGTAAGAAAAAAAATCTTTATTTGTTTTTGTTTGTTTTTTGAGATAGTTCACTATGTGGTTCAAGCTGTCCTTGAACTCACTATGTACCTCAGGCTAGCCTCATAGTGATCCTTCTGCCTTAGCCTCTGGAGTGCTAGGATTACAGGTGTGTACCACCATGTCTGGTGAAAAACAATCTTTAGCTGAAATTTGAAGCTACCATTATTCATACTGTCTACCTTCCTACACAGTTTTGGAAAAAGTTATATAATATACATGCAAAAACAAGATAATGTTGAGTGCCATGTAGAAGACATTCAACAAATCTTAGCTGAAACATTAATTGATTTAATCAGAGAACAAGTAACAGGCAGAACTGGGACTTGAAAGTTAGACTTACATTTTTTTCAGTATCCCAGTTTCATTGCTTGACTGTGAACAAGTTACAGTCTCTTTCCTGGAGAGTAGTTTCTACACATAAAAGGGAGTTTGTTCATGCATTCATTCAATAAAAAATTAGTGATTTTTCTACCCTGTACTCCTATATACTCCTATATTTTAGGCTTTGAGTAAACCTAAAATTAAGTTTGATTAAGACAAGCCACATCATGATACACTTTGATAAAGCTTAGGCTTAAGTGAAGGAAAAAAGCAATAAACAAAACACAAATACATATTTGAGAAAATGACTGATAACTTCTGTACAAAACTTTGTAACAGGGTAACACAGTAAACAGAGTGACTGGGCAGCTACTTCATGAAAGACTTCATAGAGGTAACATTTAAAATGATACCTAAATCACAAGAAAGAGTAGTGCATTCAAGGGAAGAGCTCTCTAGGTAGGGTAAATGCTGTAAAGCAGAAAATATTTTACCTGGCCTATATTTACTGGGAAGCCTGATGAACATTTTCATTGAGTTATAAACTTATCTAAGTGGCTTTAAAGATAGGAAATAATTTGATATGCTACTCTAAGTTCCTTTGCTTTCATTCATCCAGTAAAGCTGAGCTTTGGAGTTTCAGATCTGAACTCAGCTCACAGATTTAGTATTTTCTGATCTAATCTACCAATTTTAAGATTATTTTCTCTGAGTCTTGGTTTCTTCACCTATAATATGGAAATATACACATACAGCACATAGTATTTGTGTGAAATCAAATGGCATAATACATGTAGCATCCCTGTGATGGTACCTATAAAGTAGCAGTGGCTGACATAGAAATGAAGAGTAAATTTCACAAAGGTTAGAAAGGAAATATAGTATGCAGTTGCGTGGAAGCTAGGCTTGTATATTCTGAATCTCTAGTACTTCAGATAATAAAAAGCACTTGGAAGACTATTATCTAGAAATATATTTTTGATTTGGCCTTGAAATCCTTTGTGGCCTTTTCTCTAGGATAAACAATGTCTCGGTAAGAAATTGATGACAGTGCTGACATCTGTATCTTTCATGTCACTTATCCCATTCTGGTATGTGATCCTGCATGTAATTTAGTTAGCATTTACATTGATGCCTGATCTTTGGTTGTCTTCTGTCTCATCTCCACATTTAGTTCAGAAATCCCTCCAGACCAGAAAGAAAGATCAGTGAAGAAGGTATTATTGATCTCAGCCAATACATCTCATCTCTTCTCCTTTAACCAGTTCTCTTTGCTTCCTTTTTAAGGTCCTTATCTGACCCATACAATACTCTCCCAATAAAAGATAATGAGATATAAACCATTATCTCTCTGTGACAGATGAGAAAGCATAGGAGGGAGTGGTAAAGCTGGGACTGAAACTCCAGTGTTTGTGCTATTTCTAGACCCAAAGTATTTTGGAATGAAGGTTCTCAATGCATTATTGATTTGATTTTTTTCTCATTTATTTAGTTCCCCTAAATATGTAGTATAACCTGAGTGTTGGAAACTGGCAGTCTTCTCTGCCTTGAGTCACCTAGATCTAATTCTAACCTTAGTTTCTCAAATGGAGACAACATGTTTCTATTTAAATATCTATTTACTGTAGTTTTCACTTTTGACCATTCCAACCCTGGCTGTGATCAGTGACTTTGTAAATGCTCTACCAAAATAAAAAAGAAAGAAAGAAAAGAAAAGTAGAAGTGAACCAGAGAAAGCTGCAGCTTTCCTGGCCTAATCTCAGATATTTGACTTACACCATCTACAACAAGTAGGTCTTTGGGAGCCTCAACCAGGATAATTCCACATACTGCCCATACCCCATATCTGCTCATAACTCTTTCTTTCATTTTTCAATCATCAGTGTTAAAAAACTGAAAAGTTTAGCAAAATTCTATCTACACAAATGAAAATAAAGAGAACTATTTCATCTAAAAATTCCATTATCCTGTTTACTTTACCTATTCCTACAAAAATATTTTCACAAGAATGGCTTTTTCAGGTATTTCTTCCTTGAATCAAAAAGTGAAACCACAACTTCAACTACCCTCTTTTTCATACTGCGATCAAAAATTTGAGGACACCAGGGAGTAAACTGAAAAAAAAAAATGGATTACCAAAGATATCTAAGTCCTAATTTCTGGAATCTGTACATGTTACTTTATATGGCAAAGGCTTTGCAGATGTGACTAAGTTAAAGATCTTGATATTGGAAAATTATTCTGAATTATAAGAATTGGCCCTAAATGCTTTACAATAAGTTCAGAGTGATTACTGTCTTTTGGCCACTTGGTTCAGTAAACATAATGTTTTCAATATAATGAGCCAATGTGATGCCTTCTAGTAGAGAAAGGCAAAGAAAATTCTTGTGAACTAACTTGATATATACCCTGAGGTAGTAGAGCATTGCCAGCTGAAAGAAAATGGCTTTGGTTGGGCCATATGTATAGGTATGGAGAAACAGGCATTTGCTAAATCAATAACTACTGAATGTTCTAGGTACCAGGAGATGTGTCCCAATATATGTCACAGTGATTGGGGCACAGCAGTCCTTCAATTAATATTTGTTGAATAAATAAATAAAATGTTTGTTGAATTAAATTTACTGAAAATATTGAAACCACTGTTTTCATTTACTTGGTTGTTTGTTTTGGTTGAGGATAACTGAATGTATCACAAACACCAAAATTTCCTAGTGAACAAGTGAGTGAGGTAGATTACGACTTAGGACAATTATCCAAAGCAAGTCATCCTAGAAAACAGGCAACTTCTGCTTCTTCCTTCTGATGGTGGTGGACTTTTCAGGCCCCAGAGGATGTTCCCCATGGTAGAATCACATAAATAAGTTATTACCTCTAACTTCTAGGTTTTCCACTCAGAGTGGAAAATGACATAACATAGAGAGTGTAAAAGTACATGAAAAAAAATATGGATATAATTTTATATAATAAGCTGACTGTTCTGAAGTTTATTTATAGAAAATTATATGCTAGTTACTTAAGTCAGTGTTAAGATCCTTGTGGTCCCAGTGTCTTATCTTTCCTCAAATGCTCATTGATCTGTAGTGAAGAAAGATGTCAGATTTTACGTTGCCTTTTAAGACTGTCTACATTTTTTCCTCTTACCTATAGAAGTCAAGAGTTATGTGTAGCAAAGATATTGGCCATTAAATCAGTAAATTTTGGTGTTTTCTAACACTAATTGTAGCTATATGATTCTGGACAAGTTACTTCTTCTATCTAAGCCTCATTATTCTCATCCATAAAATGAAGTGTTTATACTAGTAGCTTTTAGGGTGCCTTCAATCTCTATCATCCTAGATCATGATGAATCATCTTAAGGCATCATAAATCGTGCCCAAATTCCTGAGCAAAATATTTGTGTTGCTTCAATAAAAAGCTTGACACCCCTACATTTTTTTTAACTCCTAACTCCTTGCCTAACTATTCCCTGCATTTCTTGCCTGTATGCCTTTGCATGAAACATAATTTCCCTAATTATTTATCCATTGAGACAGTACACATTCTTTAACATCTGGCTTAAATAGCACCAGTTTCAGGAATCTTCTACTTCCCCCAATACTGATGTCCACAGCACACTGCTGGCTTCTCTACTGAGTTGTCAATTCACTCAACTGAGAAACAGTCATTTGTTTTCAGGCTTATCTTTTCTTCTAAAAATACTCTCAGAGTTTAGGTACTAACATATTGCTGGGTGCACTGAAAACGTCTCATCAGATTTTCTTAGTTTTAATAAAGTATTGTTTTCTTAAAATTATTTGCCCATATGAATTTAAGCATTGTATTTTTATATAGTGTTGTTTTAATTAAATAAATTTATGGGATATAGTGTGACAATTTGATACATGTACATAGTATGTAATGATCAAATCAGGGTAATTGCACATCCATAACTAATGCTGTGCTGTTCATAGTGACTAAGTTAAAATCTACCAGATGCCCATCAACACATAAATGGATAAAGAAAACATATATGTACAAATGTGCATATATGTGTGTATATATGTGTGTGTTAGAATATTATTCAGTCATAAATAGAGAATGATATTCTAACATTTGTAGCCAGATGGATGAACTGGAGGACATTATGTTGAATAAAATAAGTCCGACACAAATGCCACATGTTCTCTCTCACATGCAGATATTTTTAAAAGCTGACCAGAACCTAAAGTAGTGATAAATAGAGGCTGGGAAGAGGGTGGTGCCTGGGGCAGAGAGAGAGACTGTCTACTGTTTATCAAAACAGGTTAAATAGAAGTAATCAATTCTAATGTTCTATAACAGTGGAGTGACTATAGTTCACAATAACCTGTTATATATTTCATGAATCTTCTTTGTGGAAAGGAAATGATAGAATCAGCCTTAGGGAAGATGACAAAAGATTTCACAGTAGCTGCTCTTAGTGATGGTTGCTTGGCCTGCACAGGGGCCCTGGGGCAAAAAGTATCAGCTCCCAGCCCCTTCAAAGATTCTCCTTCCAGGTTGCTGGGGGCATAGAAGCCGGAGTTCTGGAAGCCACACATCTGACAGCAATGGCCAGAGGCAGGAGAAATCATCCTCTGGAGACAGTGTCTTGATCTAGGGCAGATGGCAACTATACCGATAGCATCAGGTGAAGAAAAAATGGAAAGTGATACAGTAACAGTAAAGAGGTACTATATATTGAATGCTTCCCATACATCAAAAAAAGCTGAGCATTTTAAATAGGCTATTGCCAATCCTCTCCATTTATCAATAGTACCCATAAAATTGTCCTTGTTTTACAAATAAATCATAGAAAAGTTAAGGAATTTATTAGAGGTCATACAACAGCAGCAGACAGAAAGAGAATCCAAACTGAAGTTATGTTGGTCTTTTCTCTTTGTAACATTGCCTCTGTCATCAATGCTTTGTGATTCTCTTCTAAAGTTCTTCTTTCTGCCCTTGTCTAAGCAACTGTCTCTCATTTTAGAGTTTACACTTAAGTTAATTTAAGTATTAACCCCTTATAGGACATTTTTTACTAAAGATACAAATTTTTAATCTGCAATAGAATTAATCTTTATAAAGCAAGAACAGGCACAAGATTGTTTCAGAATCACCTCTCACTCCTGAACTATGAGCTCTAGCATTCCAGTTCCCTGTGGAATTCTTCCATCTGCATCTCTGCAGTTAGAATGCTATGTGCTCCACACTGATTTCCGCAGTAGTTGCACCAGTCTACACTCCCACCAACCATGGAAAAGGGTTTCTTTTTCCCCACAGGCCCACCAGCATTTATTGTTGGTTGATTTCTTGATAATAGCTATTCTTTCTGAAGTGAGATGGAATCTAAACACTGTTTTAATTTGCATCTCTCAAAAGACTGGTGATGTTGAACATTTTTACAAATATTTATTTGCCTTAACTAATTGTTCATCTCAGGAGTCTATATTCATCTCAGATGCCCATTTTTGGACTGGGTCTTTAAATATGAAGTTTCTGATTTTTTTTTTAATTCTCTATATGTTCTAAATATTCTTTGTCTGAGGAACGACGGGTTAAAATTTTTTTCCCACTCCATGGGCTGTCTTTTCACTCTCTTGGTGCTTTCTTTTACTGTGCAAAAGCGTTTTAATAAGATGAGATCCCAGTCGTTGACTTTTTGTAGTATTTCCCATGTTGTCATGGTTTTGTTCATTAAGTCTTTACCTATACCTCTGTCTTTAAGAGTTCTACCTATTTTATATTCCAGAAGTTTTAGTGTTTCTGTTTTAATATTTAGATCTTTGATACATTTTGATTTCTATTTAGAGCATGGTGATAGACATGGGTCTAGTTTTAGTCTTCAGCATGTGGAAAGCCAGTTTTTTCAGCACTATTTATTAAAGAGGATGTCTTTCTTCCAGTAAACATGTTTGGTTCCTTTGTCAAAGATAAGGTGGCTGAGTGTGTTTGCAGTTATTTCTGTCTCTTCTAATCCATTCCATTGATTCTCAGGTCTGTTATTTTATTTATTTACTTATTTATTTATTGTCAGTAACATCCTGTTTTTATCACATTAGCCATTACTTTTGTAGTATAATACCAAGTATAATATCAAGTCAGGGATTGCGATACCTCTGCCTTGCCTTTGTTGCCTAGAATTTTTTGTTATTCTAGATCTCTTCTGGTTTTAAATAAATTTTAGGAATATTTTCTTTAATTCTGTGACATATACTAATGGTATCTTGATTGGGATTGCATTAAATCTGTTAACAATTTTGGAAGGATGGTCATTTTCACTTTGTTGGTTCTTTCTATTCATGAGCAAGAAATATCTTTCCATTTTCTGATATCCTCTTCAATTTTCTTTATCAGAGCACTGCAGTTTTCAATGTATTGATCTTTTACTTCCTTTGTTATATTTATTTCCAAGTATTTCATTTTTAAATGCTATCGTGAAAAGTGTGGTTTCCCTAATTTCTCAGTCAGTGAATTTGTTGCTTGTGTACAGGAATGTTACTGGTTTTTGAGTGTTGACTTTGTGTCTAGTTGCAATGAATTCAGTTATTAAACCTAGACGTCTTTTGGTGGAGTTTTTGGGGTCTTCTATTTAGAGTATCTTATAATCTGCAAATAATGATAATTTAACTTCTTCCTTTCCTATCCTTATCCCTTTTATTTCTTGTTCTTGTCTAATTGTTCTGGCTAATATTTCCCAAACTATATTGAATAGGAGTGATGATAATGGGCATCCTTGTCTTGTTCCTGATTTTAGAATGAAAGATTTCAGTTTTTGACCATTTAATATGATATTAGGTGTGGGTTTGTCATAGATGGGTTTTATAAGATTGAAGTAAAGATCATCTATTCTAATTTTCTCTAAGGTTCTTATCATAAACAAGTATTGAACTTTTTCAAAAGCTTTTCCTTCATCTATTGAGATAATCATGTGGTTTTTGTCTTTGATTCTGTTAATATGGGGCAATACATTTTTTTGCTTTGCATGTGTTGAACAGCCCTACATTCCTGAGATGAATGCTACTTGGTCCTGGTGCATAATCTTGATGATTTGCTGCATTCTGTTTGCCAGTATCTTCAATTGAGGACTTTTGCATCTATGTTCATTAGGGAAATTGGCCTGTAGTTCTCTTTTTTGGTTGGGTCCTTCTCTGGTCGTGTTATTAAGGTAATATTTGCTTTAAGGATGACTTTGGGAGTATTGCTTCCCTTTCAATTTCATTAAGGGCTTTGAGAAGTAAAGGCATTAGATATTCTCCAAATTTCTTATAAATTCAGCAATGAATCCATCAGGAGCTGGGCTTTTCTTTGTTAGTATGTTTTTAATTACATTTTCTATTTCATTCCCTGATATTGGGTTATTTAGAATTGAGTCCTCAAACAATTAGGACTAGAGGTCCCACTTGGAACCTATTCCCCACCTTGTTATGACCCCAAAAGAATTAAAAATAACATACTACAGTGATATATACATATCCGTGTTTATATCAGCACAGTTTATAATAGCTAAATCTCAGAAACAACCTCAATGCCCATCAACTGATGGACTGATAAAAAAGATGAGGTTTTTTTTTTAATAGAATGGAATACTACTCAGCCATAACAAAGAATAAACTTGAGACATTTTTAGCTAAATGGATGGACTGTGAGACCATACTCTTAAGTGAAATAAATTGGACAAACATGTAAATATCCCATTTTCACTCTGGTGTGAGACATTGAAAGTGTAAATAAGAACCAAAATGTATGATAGATACTATGAAATAGGAAGAAATTGTTCAATAGGAAAGGGAAACTAGTCGGGAGGGAGAGAGAAATGAAGGAAGGGACAAGAAAAAAATGAGAAAAGAAGGATAAAATGCAAACAAAGCTTTATAAATAAGGAGGGGGAGAGGGGTTGAAGGGAGGGTAAGGAAATGGGAAAAAGAGGAATCAAGCTATAACATGCACAGGTACAAATTCCCTATGATGAATGTGATCATTATGTATATCTAAATTATACCAATAAACTTAATAATAAATAAATAAGTGAATAAATAAATTTTAAAATATGCTATGTGCTTTGAGAAATTCAGTTTCCATATCAGTCTCAGGTTTTTTATCAACTAAATGAGGAGCTGGTACTACGTGTTCCAGCAAAGTATCAAAATCACATAGATTTTGTGGGTTCCTCAGCATTATGAGAAACCCTATTTTTATGAACACCTTAAACACTGCCCTCTCCTTAGCTGAAAATAGTATCTTCAAGAGAAGTCATAAGGCAAGGAATGGGTAATTACAATGAATATAATTAATAAACATAAAACTATTACACTGTCTTTGTCATGTGTGGTCCACAGTGCACAAAATGTTGCATCCTGGGAAAGGATGGACATGAAAGAGATCTAATGATGCACAATAAATTCTCATCTTAATTTGGATCAGCATTTGATACAGCTGATTATGACTACCTTTCTTGAAATTTTTTCCTCACTTCATTTCGCAGCATTATACTCTCCAGCTTTCCTCAGAGCTTAGTGGTCACCCTTCCCTGATTACATTTGGTTCCTCCTCCTCTTCCTGACTTTGAGAATGCTGAAGAATCCCTGGGATTCTTACTTCATCTTCCTTCTCTTCTCTGTCTATACATTCCCTAGATAATCTGATCTATTCTGCTGAATTTAAATACCAATTCTATGCTAATGTCTCCCTAGTATATATTTCAAGCCCCAACTTTTTCTCTGAGTTTCAGGCACTCAATCCAAGTACTAATTTGAAATTCTCTGTCTTACATGTTTAACAGATGTCTCAGTTTCAAAATCCCCACCTCCTTTTTCTACTCTCCCTCTAGTGTTGTAATTGCTAGTGAATGGAATGACCTTTTAGCAAGGCCAAATCAAGATGTCATTCTTGATTACTTTCTTTCCCTCATCCATTACATTTAATCCATCAGCAAGTTCTTCTGACTTTGCCCTACATTTTTCTGTATCCATTAATTAGACCACTCTATCCAAAGTCACTATCAACGCTCAGCTGATATATTCTAGAAGTCTAACTTCTCTGCCTGGTTCCATGTGAGCAGCTGTTACCCATAAATAAAACATATGTAAAATTTAGCCACTTGTTTGACCATTAGCTTCCCATCAAACACAGAAAAAAATCCAAATTCCTCAACATTGCCTTCAAGGCACTATGAGACCTGGCCCATGCATAACTTTCTAATTTCACCTTCCATCTAACTCATTTAATTCACTCCAGCATAGTAATCTTCTTGCTATTTTCAAACACCTCAAGATTTTCAACCTTAAGGCCATTGTTTTTTTCTCTTCCCTTCACTAGCAATATACTTTCTACAGTTCTTTGTTCAGTGCTCTCATTTTCATCTAGTTCTTTATTAAAAAGTTCATTTCTTCAGAAAGGAAAAAGGCAATGACTATGCCATGTGTTCTTTTATCAGACTGAAGCAGGTGTCAATTTGTGAATAATTTTACCTCCCAATACTTCCTCTAAAGTTCAAGGTAAGAGAGACAGTCCTCTTCAGCACTCCTTTCATCAAAAAGACAATTTTTGTTAAGGAAGATCCCTCAATACAAAGAAGAAATTGGGTCATTTAAGAACAGATCTCTTTGACTATATGTTTTTTCTCTTGGAAATACCTCTTAAGTCATTAGTTATAGAAAACAATTTAATATCTTATCTTTGGTTCTCTAAAAAGGAACATGAAAACAAGCATTATGAGTTAACCACAAAGAACCTTCCAAAGTTAAGATCCTAGGAGACAGAGGGAATTTGTTTTATATCACTATTTCAGAAAACCAAGATTTTTCTATTGATTCATTGGAAATGGTTCCCATGGATTCCTTTTAGAGGGAGAGACCAAGAGAAAGACTGAAGCAGAGACAGAGACAGAGAACAAATACTTGCCTTCAATGGATGCTCTGACAAACCATGACATAGATATTTCCACATGCCTATGAACATTCCAAGAGACCATTAGTCCAATAAACTAGGTTCTCAGAAAAAAGAAAAAGAATGATCATGTAGCTTGATTTGTAGAAGCATTTCCTAAAGTAGATAACTGTTATTGTCAGGCAAGTAAATATCTTTTCCATCACCTGAAACTTCTCAAATATCCCCTTTTCACCATCTTAAATTGTTGAAAAATAAGATACTGTCAGCATAGCAAACAATGCCAAGAATTCCTTTTATGGCTTTACTTCCATTTGCATAGAAAACGTAAACTCAGAGCAAAGTGACCTTGGTTATAAAAATAAGGAGGCAGCATCAAGATTGATGTGTCCCACCATCAGTATTTCATTCTGACATTTGGGTAACAAGGTTTGTTGAGCTATGGTTCCTGAATGTAAGCCAAGAGGGAAATACTTTCCTAGGAAGAATAATTTCCAACTGAACAAAGAAAGCTGTTTTGATACCTCGTAACTACCTGAAGAGAATAACAAGTTGCTAGCACATATTAACTCAATTCTTGAGAAGGAACCTCATTTGATTGATCTCAAATCTACATTCCCAATAGGCTTTCAATATATATCAAAAAACTGATGACTCTGGCATGAAATGATGAATTACAAGTTCAGCAAGAGATGTAGAGATTGTTGCTCAGGATGCATGCCCAGGTCAGGATGACTGAGCATAAGAACCAAGTTACAAAATGTGAGAAATGGTTGTTTTTGTCTGTTGGGAACAGAGGCACATAAAATGACTATGGGAAAGAGTCAGTGCGAGGCTCAGGTAATGGTTTCCAAAGGAGAGTGGATGGTCTTTCTGCCTGGCGGACTGTCTCTTTCCCTAGTGCTTCTTTATGAGTCCTCTTGAAGATGCTCCATCTGAGCTGACACCTAGTAACTTCATACTGAGAAAATTCCTTCATGATAAGCCATTTAGGACATCTCAACATCCTGTTTTCTCAGTTCCTGCATGTATTATATAGAAGGTAATTAAAAAAAAAAAAATGAGCTCTGAGCCAGACATTATACCTGAGAAAATCAGACTAAGCAGTATTTACCAGAAAACCCATCCTAAGAGAAAGATTGGAGAGGCCCCCTGACAGGGCTCTGTTTTCCTTATCCAATTTTAAGAGTAGCATATGGATCCAAAAAACAAAAGTATTAGATTCAGAATATTCAACTTTCATTAAATGATTCTTACCTGTCAAGCCCTGTATATTTATCCTCTTAACTACTCTACTATATGAGGCAAGCATTATAATCCTCATTTAACTGATAGGAAAACAGGTTTATAAAACACAAGGAATTTGCCACATGGTGATAGAGCCAATAGGTAGTGACCATTCCAAGCCTCAGTCTATTGCTGTATAAAGATTTAATAATAACTTCTTCAGTGTTGTTATGGTTTGTGTCTGAATGTTCCCCCAAAGACTTATGAAGTCATGGGGCAGGCTTCTAGAGCTTAAGACTGATTCATGGTCCAGTGTTGGAATTATGGATGTGAGTGCTACACCCACCCTGGGGCAGATAATTTGCATACAGTGTAAGAGAGGGAAAGAGGCTGCTTGATACTGTTCCTCCCTTTCGTTCTTATTACTTTTGCTGTCTTCTGTAGCCATGAGCTGTTGCCCTCTGCCATGTGACACCCTGTCTTGGAGCCATCCAAGTATGGAGTGAAACCTTCACAAACTTTAAGCTAAATAAACCTTTCCTTCCTTAATTTTGTGTGTCAGGTCTTTTGTCTCAGCAACAAAAGAAAAGTAACCAACACAAGTGTTAAGAGAAAAAATGGACTTGACACATAGTGGAAGGCAAGTTTACCTATGGAAAATCATCTTTGTACTTCCATCATACTCATACAGAACTGTAATTGTCTTCCTTCTGACTGCAATACTTGCTTCCCTTTATTCCTTGTCCAAATTCCACATATCTTCTACGTGCATCAATATTCTCATTAAACTGTATATTTATATGTATCTGACAGTATAAATTTATGCTGTATATATCTACACTGTATCTGTAATGAGTTGTTATAACAACTCATTAATCTCCCCAAAAAAGTGCTTTTAAGGTACAGTTACCCTCCAGTAGGTCTTATTTCTTAAAGGTCATGACAGCATAATGGAAACCTTCCAGCATTGGTGCTTTCTGAGGACATACTCAAAACATATCCAAAGCCAGGTAAAGTGGATTAGACTTAAGAGTTTTGTAATTTTAGTACCATTCAGTTGGAATTTACTAAAAAATGAAAGGAACGGTAGTGGAACCAGAAGGCCAAGGCATAAAATTGATCTATAGTTCTTTTATTGTTAGTTTGTTTGTTTGTTTTGGGTCCTCATGTGGTTTTGGAATGAGGAAATGCTAAGTTCTATGAATAGTTTTGGGAGCAATCCTGTCTTTTCTGTTTCATTAAAGAGTTTTGGAAATATTGGTGTTAGATTTTCCCTAAAGTTCTTATAGAATTCAATGATTGATCCACTGAGTTCTAATTTTTTTCTCATTAGATTTTTTTATTACTGATTCAATTTTATTGCACATTATTGGATTATTCTACGTATTTATATTTTCAGTTTTGTAAATTCATGTGTATCTAGGAATCTACTCATTTATTCTGAATTCTCCAATTTATTGGAGTACAAATTTTCAAAGTAGTCACTAATAATCATCTGGATTTCAGTGGCATCCATCATGGTTTTATCTTTTTCATTTCTAATTGCATTGATTGGTCTTTTCTTTCCTTTTTTGTAAGATTAGCTAATCATTAATTTTGTTTATTCTTTGAAGGAACCACCTCTTTGATTCACTGATTCTTTGTATTTCTTTTAGTCTCAGTTACATTAATTTCTGCTCTCATATTTATAATTTCTTTCCTTGTACTAGCTCTGTATTTTCATAGTTCTTATTTTTCTAGGTCCTTGAAGTGCATCATTAAGTTATTTATTTGGACTTGCTCTGTTTTTCTGATGTGAATATTCAGAGGTATAAAATTCCTTCTTAGGAGTGCTATAATTATATTCCATAGGTCCTGGTATGTTGTAATGGCATTAAAATTTGATTCTAAAAACTAATTTATTCCTTGGTTTGTGATGCAACACATTGATTACTGAAGAGTGTATTGTTTAATTTTTGTATGGTTGCATAATTTCTGTGGTTTCAGGTCATTCAGATTTTGTATCATTTTGTCTAGTTTAGCTAGCTTTTAATTAGTGTCCTCTGTGAACTCAATGACAGTTTTGTTTAAGTACATATCTATTTAATTATATCTTCTTTGAGCTTGTTGAGCTCTTTAAGTCCTAACATTATTTTTAATAATTCAGTCATGTGTCTTTTAATTTCCACCCCATTTGTGCCCCATGTATCACTTTGGGAAAGTTGGGATTATTTTGGAGCATCTTGTTGCCTTAATATTTCATGTTCCTAGTTGTGCACATATATGCACACATGTGTATGTGTGTTGATGTTTATGGGTTGATTATAGTGGGACAAATTTTTTGCTAGTAAAAACTCTTTTTGTTAGTGTCCGTTTTTCAGTGATGCACTCTGGATGTGGATAATCATAGGTTTTGCCTCTTTCCCAAGACCCAACCACCTCTGTTAACTTGGGAATGGAGAATGCAGTGTAATTGTTCCAAGGCCCAGTTCCCCCAAAATAGACTGCTGTGTTGCTAATGACACAAAAGCAATCCAGACATTAACATACAAAGAAAATCAATTTATAGCAATTAATGTGGCACCCTGGCAATAGCAAATAATCAGAAACAATAATAGCATAAAAGACAAACTGGATATTGACATACTAAAAAAAGTACCACTCTTAACTATAGCAAATAGATCTAAAATTATACTATAAACATAGATAAATCAAAAACTGACATATACTAAGTATTTATTAAATGTAACAACTATACACTCACTACAATAGAAAATTTAACAATTATAATCTAAATATTGATAAAATGTGATTGTTATATTAGTAAAAATAGAGGGAGAGGAAAATGGGAAAATTAAAAAGGTAAAACTGGAAAAATAAAGCAATGGAAGAAAAGAAAGAAGAGAGGAAAGTGAGATTAAGAATAGTACTAAGGAGCAAAAGGAACATAAGAAATAGATAACACCAACAGAAATGAACAAATAAGGAAAAGTTGAAAAAGAAACAAGTCCCAGCAAAATAAAGAAAAATAAAAAATAATCAAAATAAGCTAAAGGAAAAAAATGCAAACCCCCAAAAACCAATGAAGAAAAAAATGAATTCAAAAATAATTGTGTACTTTTGAATGAATATTTTTGCCAAGATTTCCAATCTTGAAATCTAGGAAGTTTTGGTTTTCTGTGCCTAGCTGTATGGCTTATGGGCTTGTCAGATACCCATCTGCCCCAGAGGACCCTCTGTTTTTCACCCCAGGCTGTGACAACCATCCAAGCTGCTGTTTGTTTTTGCTCACGCTGGCAGATGAAGAAAGCAATCAGATATATGTAGTGGGGTGATAGCTGAAGTCAACTGCTGGACTTCATGCCAGTTCTTTCAGATGGAGCCACCTAAGAAAACCACACATGTTAGGCCTGGCTTCTCCTCTTAGAGGCCTGGATGACCACTGACCAACAACACCCAGAAGGAAGGGTGGAGCAATATTCAGCATTCAGAAAAAATACATGAGTACAAATGTGACAGAGAAGAAATGAAAGGAAAAGAAAAGAAAAGAAAAGAAAAGAAAAGAAAAGAAAAGAAAAGAAAAGAAAAATTAAATATGGGAAGCATATCTTCTTTTCCTAAAATATTTATATTACTTTCTATTCTCCTTGTAAAGGAGGTTCTTACTGATATCACATGTGCTTTGTCAAATGAAAGCCCCCAAAATATACCAAGTTAGCTGGCCTAGAGAGCTCAGCTGATACACTTTAAAATTCAACTATGTTCTTCATTCAGCAGACATAGTGTCATTTCCATCTTTGTAGAAATTATTAATAATTCTTGCACAGATGACAAATGTCTTCCCTGATGAAAAATTAATACAACACAATAATTTCCCTACCTGGGGTTAATGAACATGTCAGATGCTTAAAATGAGTTGTTTGAAACTAAATTACTATGATCTATTTTTAGAAGATTGCCATGGGGGTGCGTTAGGAGTATATGTGGGTGGATATATTTAAAGTTCTCTTTACCATGAGTCTTAGCTTTTACCAAGTCTTTTAAATACTAATTTGCTTGATAATCTCAAGTAAAGAAAAAGTATTTTATCTGATACTCTATAGTATTGGCTAATTCTCCTAAACAACGTATGCATTCATTAAACGAGTGTGGGGGCTGGGGATTTAGCTCAGTGGCACAGCGCCTGCTCCACAAGTGCAACGTCGTGAGTTTGATCCCCAGTACCAGAAAAAAAAAATAAAATAAAAAATAAATAAATAAATAAATGAGTGTATTGATCATTTATTAGGCAACAGACATTCTGCTAAGTACTAACTATGACATGAGTAAGACCATATCCTTGCAAAGAGCTCAAAACTAGTGCAAAAGGGGCTACTATTGTACAGAAATAGATTGCCTGCTCCACCTGGAACCCTTTCTGGAGGCTGTGATATTTCAGTTTAAATTGTTAAAGACAGTCTGTGCCAAGCTAAGCAAGCAGGCAGAAGCTACAGTAGATAGTAAAAAGATTTTTAAAATGCAGAGAGGTGTGAAAAGTTCTTTGGGGAAATTCATTGCACATTATAATGTATAACAGATTAATTAATGAGAGGTCATTCATATTTTTGAAAGACTAGCTTTAAAACACAATGAATGCACTTAATGCTTGTTGCTAGTACACTATAAGGCAAGGAGGTAAAATTTCAAACCAGACAGACCTGCATTTCAATTCTAGGTCCACCTCTAGGCTACTTTAGAGATATGGAACAAAGTGCCATAATCTCTCTAAGTCTCAACATTACATATGTAATAATAATTACTTATAAAGTATTTACTATGCACCACTCACTTTATGATTACCTAATTTAATCTTCAAAACCACTATGTGAATATAATTGGTCCCCCACATCCACAGGGTTCTACATCCATTGTAGTGATACATCATCTTTACTAGATACACAGTAAATCAACTGTGTATCTAAAACATTCACCTAAAAGTGTAAGGTCCTGAGTCCAATTCCCAGTACCAAAAAACCAATTGCATCTCAATTAAAGATGTACAGAAATTTTTTCCTGGGCATTTCCTGGGCATCAAGTCCTAAAACAACATAGTATAAAAACTACTTGCATTGTATTTGCATTATATTAGGTATTATAAATACACTAGATCAATGATGGCAAATCTTTTAGAGATTTCAATGATACAAACAGCCCACTGCAACATGTGTGTTGTAGGTTCACCACCACTGCACTAGATATTTACAGTACATGGGAGGAGGTCAGTAACTGTACACAAATACTAGACCGTTTTATCTAAAAGATTTTAGAGCAAATGTGGATTTTAATACTAGAAGGGCTCTTGGAACCAATCTCACACAGACACTAAGGGATAACTGTACTTCAGCCATTTTACAATAGAAAACTAAAGCAAAGACATTAAGTAATATTCCAAACTCTATAGGTATAAGTAGTGCAACAAAGATTCTAAATTTGTAAACTGACACTGGTTTTTGCATTTTTGACAACTTGTATTAGTCACTTTCCTGTCACTGGATCCCAGCACCCAATACTCACAAATTAAAGGAGGAGGAGCTGAATTTGGCTCATGCTTTCACAGTGTTCAACCAATGATCAGCTGGCTCCAAGGCAAGAAGACCAGTGTGGAAGGGCATAGAAAAGTAAAGTTGCTCAGTTAATGGTGGTGGAAAGCAGAGCAGGAGAATAGTTCCAGAGAGGAAGGGCCAAGTGACCAGATATAATATCTAACATAGTAGATAGGTCCATGTCTCCATGACCCAGCCAGGCATACTAAAAAGTATGCTTTACTAATCCGCTGGGCATTTCTTAATCCAGTAAAGATGATGTATCACTACAATGGTCAAAATCCATCTCTTGTTAAGTTGGGAGCAAGACACATCCCCTTAAATCATATTTCATCTCCAAATGAACACAATAATAAGCTAATAATTCCACTTAAAATAACAAAACTATCTTGGGTACAACTGAAAACACTATATCTTCAGGTCTCAACAGCTCCTCATGTTTTAATTGTCCAACTTAAAGTTTCTACTGAGACTCAAGACAAGTTCTTGATGTAAATCTCTATAAAAATAAAAATGTTACACAATCCCAAGGTGGAATGGCACAGTTAACATTCCCTTTGCAAAAGACAGAAATTTGGAGATAGAAAAGAACTGCAGAAAAGCAAGGCCAAAATATAGCAGAACAAATATTAACTCCTGCAGTTTTATGTTAGACATCTGAGGCACAAAATGGTAAGATGTGAGTTCCAAAGAGTCTGGGCAGCACCACCCCTAGGTCTTTCTGGTTACAGCCCATATGACCATCCTTAGGCTGCCTCCACTCATTGCCTACAGCTCTCCTCAGCAGATATTCTATGTTCCTAGTATCTCTGTATTCCTGGATCTCCACTATACCTTTGTTTTCATTCCCATAGCTTCACACACTGCCCATCAGGTACTCCTTTACCAGCCTCCCAGACCATCTTTTGAAAGTTGGTGGAATTCTTCCAGATCCCACATCTCTTGCCCTACATGACAGTAAAACCAACATTGCATGGACAGTGTAGAGATCTCCCACCAGCATAGGCAGTAGGCAGGACCACTTGTAAAATGGCAGCAGTATCCCTGCAGTCCCTAGATGGGCATGCACAGTGAAGTGAATGCCAGAGAATCAATTCTCTAGTCATCACTTCTCAACAGGCGGTCTAAAGACCCTCTTATCAAATGAAAAGTATACATTTGTAAATCCTTCAGCCTGCTTGCAATGGGTGAAGACTTGCTGATTTATGAGATGCCCTCAAGTCATCTTTCTTCTTGTCCCTATAAAAAGTACTTTTTTAATAGCACTAATATCAGTTTTAGTTCTTCCAATAATTTTGTTCTGCTTTTTGCCCATAATTACCACTAAAAATTTGGCTAAAAAGCAACCAGCAGTAGCTATGCTATAGACTTAATACTGGCTTTCTTTGGAATTTCTCTCCCAGAACAATTAGTCCAGTACACATTATCTCAGTCTTCTGTAAAATGTAGGCAAATTTTCTGCCACAGTGAAACACATATCACCTCTACATTAAATACCAATGGAGTCCTTGTTCCCAGCTGAAACCTCTTGAGCCTGACCTTTACTGTCTGCATTCTTCCTAGCATTGTTCTCTTATAAGTTCCAACCATAATCACCTCTGCTCTGCTTACAGAATTGTAGTGTTTCTCTAGTCTACATCTCCAAACATGTCCAAACTCTTCTTGCAAACCAGGCCCAAAGACTTCAGAACAACATGGTAAGGTAGACACAGCCACAGCAAGGACCCAATCTCAGTTACAAATTTCTATAGTATTCATTTTCTTATAAATTGGACACAATACTCAACACTCACAATTTAAAAGAAGAGAAGTTTAATTTGGCTCATTGATTCTAGGAATTCAGTCCATGGTTAGCATCTTAAAGACAGGAACATTATGGCAGAAGTGTATGGCACAAAGCTTCCCGGTTTATGATGGCCAAGAAGCAGAGTAAGAAAACAGCTCCAAGCAAGGGGCCAGGGACCATATATAGTACTTTACATAGTATAGAGTCATTCCTCCATGAACCACCCAGGATCACAGAAAAGAGTGCTTTACTAATCCCATAGACATTTCAGTAAAGTTCACACATCACAATTAATAGTCATATCAGTATACCATACCTACTGTATAATATGGTTGTAAGCTCATGCTTGTGAAGTGGTTCATATTCTATTATTATTTTAATATGGCATAATAATTATTGTTAGTTATTATTATTATTATACTGTGATTGCTATGTAGGCAAATGACAGGAGATTTGAAGCACTCATAAACTATAAAGCATAAACAAACACTAAGGATTTTTTTTATAACAGCATCTATGAGATAGTAGGCCACAGCTTAGACAAATTAAAAAAACAGAATGAGTTTTGGGGTCACACAATACTGAGTTTGATATCAGTATTTTCCATTAAGTGGTAGAGATTCGGTACAACTTATCCAAAATATTTGGGACAGAATTGCTTTGGGTTTTGGATTTTTTTCTGATTTTGAAATATTTGCAATACATAATGATATATCTTGAGGATGGGATCAAAGTCTAAGCATAATATATATTTTAAATACTTTATATATAGCCTAAAAGTGACTTTATATAATATTTTCAATATTCTTGTATTTTGATTGTAACTCCACATGTGGTGCTGTAGTTTCAGTCTTCAATGCTTCCTCAATGTCCCAAAGGTTGAATACTTGGTCCCTAGCCTGTGATACCCTTAGGAATTAATGGAACCATTTGATGGTAAGGCATTGTGTCATCTTTCTGTTGCCAGGATAAAATATTGAGATAAACAACTTTAAAAAAAGACAGATTTATTTTGGCTCACAGTTTCAGTGGTTTCAGCCCATGAATGGCTGTCTATTGTTGTTGGGCCTGTGATGAAGCAGAACATCCTAGTGAGGTATGTGTGGAAGAGTAAAGCTGTTCATCTGTTGGTGACTGGGAAACAAAAGGAAAGAAAGAGGAGAATGGCGGTGTCCCAATATGACCTTCAAGAACACCCTGAAGACCTAATTTCCTTCCACTAAGCCTTACAAACTCCTAATAGACTATAGCTATTGACCAAGCTTTTAACATATAAATTGTCTGGGGTCATTTCTGATCAAACAATAACAGCCCTAGAGTAAAGAGGTCATGTCAGTGGAGGTATGCCAAAGAGATGTTAAGACCTCAGGCACTGTTATCTCTATTTTTGCTTTCAGGCCTCTATGAGGTGAGAAGTTTGCTCTAGCACTGCTTGCTTACATGATGTTCTGCCACACCACAGACCCAAAATCAATGTAACCAACCAAGCATGGATTGAGGTAATCAACCAAAATGAATGTTTTTTTCTTTTAAGTTGATTCTCTCAGGTATTTTGCCTCTGTTGGGTGGGTGACTAACACTTAAGGTCAGGCATGATATTTTTCACCTGTGATATCATATTTGTGCTCAAAAAATGTGAAATTTTGAGGCACTTCAGATTTCAGATCTTCAAATTAGAGTTTTTCAATCTTTATGTGGATATCTGCAATCAGTTCAAACCTTAGACTTCATCTGTACCATGGAAATAATAGTAAAAATTATACATGACAATAACATATACCACGTAGTGCTGTCAGAAGAAGTCAATGAGATAACATCTAAAAAGAACCAACTATGACACCTGGCATAGAAAGGACAGATGGTCCAATAATGATGCCATTTGTCTGTTGATGTTATTATTACTGTGATTATTATATTATAATAATTATAATTTTCATTAATACCTTGGCCTCCTATGAAATAAAAGTAATAATTCTTCAAATATATTTGTTTCTCCTAAAATTTCTGTGAGTGAAGATTATGATTTTCAGTGACTTGTGTCCCTATCCTCAATTTCAATTCCTTGATACAACTTTTGTTAACATCACTTGTCTTTGTTTTCTCTGTTTTCATTAGCACAGAAAGTAGGAAATAAAGGAAGTTGGCTGTTAAAAATAAGATACTTTTACAAAGAAGAAAAAAATCATTCCTCCATTTTGACAGTTCAAATAATTTTCATCCAGCATGCGAGCATCTAAACTGCACAAGTACAAGAATCTGAGTGGGTGTAAGAGTTATAGCCATCATAAATGACACTTTTTATTCCCTTTGAAAAATCTTCTTGATTTATTTCATTTACTTAGAAATTGTCATAGCTTTGTTTTCTGAGACACTTTCCCTGTTCTTTCCAATATTCATTCCATCAAGTGAACTAGGTATGAGACCAGACAATTAAGAGTGTTAACATTGGAAATGATTTCTGTTCAGGCTGGGGTCACTGTACAAAATAATTTGATTTCTTTTGTGTGCCCACATCCTATTCGTAGGAGGTGAAGGGCAAATGTGAATACATAAAACAGTGTCACTTTCATTTAAAAAATGGAGAGATAATATCAACTCTTGAAAATAATTTAGAAATTACTCATACATGATGGCAAAGATCCTGTCTCAGCCTCCTAAGTGTTGGGATTACAGGCATTTGCCACTATGTCTGGCTTCACATGGTATTATAAATGTATGTTTGCCTTCTAGAAAAATGGAACAGTAGAGTAAAAAGAGCACACACTTTGTACTCAGGATGATCTGAAATTGAATCCTAGCTGTCACTTACTACCAATCAGAATATACACAACTTACTGAACCTCTTTGAACTTTTGTCTATAAAGGAGACACATTTTAAAAACTCACAAGGTTATTAAAGAGAACTGAATTAGCTAAGTGTTATGGTTGATACATTGTGTCAACTTGGGGAGTCTAGAGGTTTGGCTAAGTGACTCAGCAGGAAGCCAGGGTGCTTACTTTGTATACATCCTGAGCCTGTGGAAGAGGAGGGCATGGAGATTATGTGAGAGCTACATGCTCCTTAGTTGGGGGTAGGCTGTTTACAATGTAAGGCAGGGAAAGAAGCCGCTGGCCGCCATTCCTCCCTTTTGCTCTGGCTGCTTTGCTGTTCGGCTGCCATTCCCCCCTTTGCTCTTGTTGCTTTGCTACCTTCTGCCTTGGAGCCAGCCAAGCATGGACTGAAACCTCCACAAACTGTAAGCTAAATAAACCTTTCCTTCCTTCATTTTGGGCGTTGGGTATTTTGTCTCAGCAAGGAGAGAAAAGTAACCAAGACACTAAGTAACAAAAACTACCAATAAAAGTCATATTTCTGTTCAAAGAACAGCAGAAATGTTATGGATTGAGAGTCTGCTTTGTTTCCCATGATTAGATTCTCCTACAAACCCATTTCCTTCTCCATCAGCAACTATCATTCAATTTTCAATGCTTAGATATCTTTACCTCTAGGAAGATTTCCCTCATCCTTCTAAGAAAAGATGAATTCCTTTCTCTTCTACCCTCCTTAAGTCCTTAGAGCAGTTATGGTGACCTTTTAGAGATTTCAGTTATAACAAAAAGACTACTGCAGCATGAATAACATAGGTTTATCACCACTGCCTTAGAGTCTGCTTCTCTTAATGACTGCCATACATACAAGTAAAAGGGTAGGTGTAAATGCTCAATAAATAGATTGATGAATGAAACAAAGAATGGTGAATAAATAGTTAGCTTTTCCTCTCCCTATCCCTCTCTGTATCTAGCACAATGCCTCAAAAAAGGTGATGCTCAAAGTGCCCACTGAATGAATAAACATTTATATCTTTTCTCTCTAGGATCAACTTGACCTCTTTCTTCCTGTGCTTTTCAGGTTTACTATAAAACACAGTTTTGTAAATATTTTCTCTATATCAAAATTATTGAAATTGAGTTATGGCTAAGCCAGATTTTTGCTAGATCAGGCAGAATATACCATATCAAAAAAACATATAAAATGCAAGAGGCTCTGAGAGGAAGTCGATATTCTACTTGGAATAGCAAGCTACACGAGCAAGATGACAAGCATTTATTACTTACTAAGGCTTTGTTTTGGCATATATGATCATTTGCAATCCATCTAATACACTGCGCTCTGAGAGCTACCAAGCTCCAACATAGAACAAAATGGTTAAAAAAAAAAACTAATAAAAATTGAATGTCATTTACAGAGAGAATCAGGCTTAGGCAAGAGCAAGAAATGTTCTAAAAATCTACCATCATGTGCAAACCATACTGTTTCTTATATGCAGGGCTCCCAACATCCCCCTTGGGGCCTCATAGCAGGAAGTGAGTGGTAGGCCAGCAAGTGAAGCTTCATCTGTATTTACAGCTGCTTCCCATAACTGCTAGGGCTACTGCTTGAGCTCTGCCTTCTGCATTAGATTCTTGTAGGAGCACAAACCTTTGTGTGAACTGCACATGCCAGGGATCTAGGGTCTGAGATCCTAATGAGAATATAGTCCTTTAAAAAATAGCTTTCACATATAGCACTTTCTGACATTAGATTTGTCTTCCACAAGACCTGTCCCTGGTGCCAAAAAGGTTGGGGATCACACCTATGTGGCCTCACCTTTTACATTTCCTCTAGTTACCCATAAAGTGAACTTCTCTTTTAAAGTATTTAAGTGTATGCTGGGTGTGGTAGTACATGACTGTAATCCCAGCACTTGGGAAGCTGAGGCAGGAGAATTACCATGTTTGAGGCCAGCCAGGGCTACATACTTCAAGGTCGGCCTGGACTACATAGGGAGATTCTGTCTCAAAAAAAGTATTCACGTGTAAAGTTCTCTATATGTACTTTTTCTCTTATTATTGCATTAATATTTATGGGGAAAATATTGTTTTTTTTAAATGATGAAAGTAAGAAACTAAAAGATAGAAGCTTGTCAAAACCTACATTTCTGTGATTTTATGGCTATAAATGTCAGACTTCGGGCCACAAAATTAGGCTTTCTTTCAAGATGGTGACTGGTCTAACACACCCAGGAGAATGTAGTAAGTCCTGGAATATATTTCTGTCTCTGCTTACCCTCAACCTGTCCTAGCACCTGGTGGATCCTCTTAGTAATTCTAATGTTTTTATACATTCTATGTATTTAATATTTTCATAGGCATTATTAGATTCACTTATCTTTCTATACGCATAGCAGTTGAGGTTAAGAGGTGATAAGTAATTTATTCAAATTCTCACAAAATTTGCAGTACAGAAGACTTTGCTGAAGTAGTTTAATGCTCTTTTCCCAAAAAGGTCTGTGCAGTGGTGAGTAGTAACCATACTTAATGGATATTCCATTGTCACCTTTACATATATGTGGATCATAAAGAGATCAGCTCTAAAAAACTCTCTGTGGTAGTATACTCTTTCTTACAAAGAAAATAGCATGAAGGGGAAATTATGATTTTGACCAACTAGTGTAACAGGGAACAGATTCACACTATTGCCTTAAATAGTTAAAAAATTGAACCCGACATATGAAACAATTGCTTTCAGATATTGGAAAACAGATAGAAAAGGACAGTGAGCGGATGTAGCTCAGTGGCACAAGTGGCTGCCTGGCAAGTGCAAGGTCCTGAGTTCAATTCCCAGTACAAAAAAAACAAAAAAAAAACAGGAAAAGGACAGTGAACCCTGGGAAATAATGAACAACAAAAAAATAATTCCATGATTACTTACTTAATTGTCTAAAGAGGGTTTCCTAGATACAGCAAAAAGAAATGAATCAAGGTGGATCCTGGGGATCCTCCTGAGTTGAGAAGATGAATTTGGCAGTTTGGGGAGGTCAAATTGGCTAGAGTTCATGAAGTCTTCTCAAATCTTCACATGAGTATTGCTCACTACACAAGTGTATGGAAACTACTCAAGTTTGGGTATAAGCAGTAAAAGTCTTGGAAATAGATTACAAAGCAGGCGTATATCGCATAACCAATTCTGATGGTTTATGTATCAACTTGGAAAGTACTTTGAATGAGATTTGCATTTAAATTGGTGAGCTGTAAATAAAGCACATTACTCTCCATGAGGATGGTGGAACACATTCAATCATTTGTGTCCTGAATAGAATACAGGGACTAAGGACCAGGATCCCTAAGTAAAAGGAAATTCACTAGTAAGCTGTCTTCAGACTAAAATTGTGTATTGATTATCCTGGGTCCCCAATCTGCTAGCATTCAGATTGGAACTGCAGCATCAACTCTCCTGGGTCTCTTGCTTGTTAGTCTTACATGGTAGAGTATGAACTTGATGGTACAAATAATCATTTGAATGAATTCTTTACAATAAACTTCTATGTCTATGTCTAGGTCTATGTCTATGTCTGTATCTATATATCTATATACACATATTCTATTGACTCTTTTTTCCTTAAGAATCTTGACTAATATACTAGTATGCTAATACTTCCATTTATATACATACAGATATATATGTGTGTATTGTTTATATATATATTCTTTAATATGTCTAGTTGCCTTCAGAAAAAGAGGCATCTCTAATGCTTGCCAGTTGTGTTCATGCCTCTGAACAGGTGCATTACATTTTTTTCCTGGTCAGAGGAACCAGGACTATTATCTATATGATAGCTGGACTCTATTTTGAAACAATTTCACTATATGTGACAAAGAAATGCCTCTGGCAGCAACTTCATGATGCTGCTTATGTAGCCTAACTCTCAGGAGCACCAAGGTCTCTTAAGTTTCTGTGAAATTCTCAGAGATTCTTTGATTCTTATCTTGGTACTTTTGCTTGCATTAGGATCAGGTGCTAGAAAAATACTTACCAAGACATTCATCTATGCAGTCTCTGTTCTATTGCCTCTTAAATTGTAATAAAGTTTTCTGTCTCTTTCTTGAGCACTTCCTTATTTTTGTTTCTATGACACCATATAGTGAATTTGCTTCTGCCAGCTCAGAGTCCAGTTCCACATCTCACTTTTACTCACTGACATTCCCCTCTTTCACTCATATATTTCACTCATTCATCATAACTTTAATTAACTGGTATCTATAAGCTGATCATTCTCATCTTAACTTTAGCCCAGATTTCTGTCTTGAACTTGAGAACTGTATACCTAATTGTCACTGACACTGTTCTTCTTGAGTGTTTGTATTAGTCAGCTTATGCTATCATAATAAAATATAACAAAATAGGTGGCTTAAAAAATGGAAATGGTGCTGTGTGACATGGTCCAAGGAATTTGTGTTTGCCCAGAGCTGCCCTGAACCAGTAGACCTAGGTGTCCTGTGTGCGGCCCACCTACCCAAGTTCCTGTCTCTCTTCAAGAAGCAAGTTGCCTACATGGAAGGGTCTGTGGTGGAGACCAAGAGAATCCAGCCTACTTGATCTCATCCATAACATTGCGTTGGCCTTGGGTTGGCACCAGGCTTTGGATTTTAGCCAACTTTATGTTTATGTTTTGCATTGGTGTTTAATAGTTAATTTAATTGGCATTTTCTTGAAATGCCAGGAAGGATAAACTGATTTTCATACATTCACTGATTTTCCATTTCTTAGATTAACTTTTTGTTCATTTCCATTAATACACTTATGCTTTTCCTACTAATTAATGGATTATATAATCCACCTATGTTATTTTGTTGATGTATTTCTTAATCTTTTTTACTAATTTGTAAGTTGTGTACTTAATCTACAATCTTTTTTGTTACTCTGAGACAAAGAATCACCTGCAAAAAAAATAATGGAAATTTTGTTTGTCACTGTTCTGGAAGGTAGAAGTCAAAGATCAGGGTGCTAACATGGTTTCATTCTGACAAAAGCTTACTTCCTAGCATGTAGGTAGCATCCTATCCTGCTTCTTGCTATATGTTCATATGACCTCTTTTTTGCATATGAACGAGAAGAAAGAAGGAGTAGTGTCTCTAATATATTTACAAGGGCTCAAATCTCACCATGAGGGCCACACCCTTGAGACAGCATATAATGCTGATTATTTTCCAAAGGCTCCACCTGCAAATACTATCACACTGAGTATCAGGGCTTCAATATAGGAACATGGAGTGGACATAAACATTCATTTCATAACTGTGACCATGATACAGCTCAGTCTTACATGTCCAAAACCAAATTTACCATTTCTCTCCAACTTGTTCTTCTCTGATGTCCCCAGTTTAAAAAATTGTGCATTTTTTGGCAAAATATGATTTCATTTTTCCTTTCTTTTGTTCTTTAATAATATTTTTTATTTTAAAGTGAAAAAACAATAACAAAATAACAACAAAGACAAAACAACACAAAAACAATAAAAATAATATAGAATTTCAAAACAAGATGATAGGAAATTAACAATGGTTGTTATTACATTACATATTGTTACCTTCAAACAAGTTGCTCAGATTACCAGATGTAAGAATGTAAGATTTATCAAACAATTAAAGAGAATAAAAATAATAAAAAAGTCATATTAGAAACAATACAGAGCTTCACTAAACAAGATGGCAGGAATTCAATAATGGTTGTTATGTCATGTATTGTTGTCTTCAAATTAGTTGTTCAGATTACCAGATGTCAAGTGAAATAAATCAGACCTTCATGTGTAAACATCATATTGACTCCCTAGTGTAAGAGCCTGAAAGAGTAAATAAAACCGAAAAGGTACAATATTGTGAAAGGGAAAGAAATTGCTCAAAGAGGAGGAACAACTGGGATGAGGGAAAGGAGAAAAGAAAGAAGGAAGGAAGGGAAAATATATATATACGTGTACACACGAGTAGCTGGTATAAAAGTGGTTCTTAATTGAATCCATTACCCAAAATAAAGTACTGGAAGTTATTCTTGGTTTTTCCTGCACCTTTCCTTCACTTTCCATGGGAATTTGTACCAAGTTTTTACTGTCTATTTCTTAAGGGAGTGAGCAGATCTATGAATTCTTTTTCCCTCCGTGGAAACTATCATATCTTGCCAGATTACCTCAGCTAATTCAAAATTTTGAGTACAAGTTTAGAGTGGTTGGCTTAATAATTAATAAATAAGTAGTGTTTGCCATTTTTATCTTGAACTATATACCCCAAGAATTTCACAGTTGATATGAAAATAGTTTGTTTTTAAAATTTTGATTAAAACATAGCTGAGCATAACAGAGCCCATATATTAGTAACAGTCTCTACAATCAACTCCGTGTTTGAATTCTATTCTTTTTTTATCTTTTTAAAGAGATAAAATAAAAACAGCAGTAAAGCAGAATTTCAAAACAGATTACGAGGAGAGTTTTAATAATTAATACATTGTGTATTGCTATCTCTGTAGTAGTTATTCAGAGTACATGATATAGGCATGACATCTTGTCCAAATAATATTAGCACAACCTTTCTTTTCAATGAACTAAGAGCAACAAGCTATAGAACTATTTAATTATCTTGTGTATATGTTTTTTCTTATCCTTCTTTTCTCCTTTCGCCCATCAAAGTTTGTCTTTACTTTTGAATAGTTTCTTCCCAATTCACAATATCTATTATACATTTTGGACCTTATTTACTTGTTTGGTATCTCAGGCTAGTAAGACAATATAATGTTTATACGTATGGGTCTGATTTATTTCTCTTATGAGCATGCTCTCAACTTGCATTCATTTATGTATAAAAGTTTCCAGTTTATTATTCTTTATGGATATGTAGTACTCCATTAAATATGAAAAAAATCTTTTTTACCCATGTCTTGGTTGATCAGCATTTGGATTGTTTCCAATATTTAGCTGTCACAAATTGTGCATGGGTGCACATATATCACTGTGGTATGATGTTTTTAATTCTTCTGGGAAGATGCACACAAGGGGAATACCTGGGTTGAATGGGACCTCTAATCCTAGATTTTAAGGAATCTCCACACTTATTTCCACAGTGATTACACCAGTCTACACTCCCACCAACAGGGGAGAAGTGTTCCTTTTTCCTCAGAGCCTCACCAGTATTTGTTGTTGATTGATTTCTTGATATTTTTTTCTACAGTGAGATGGAATCTCAGCACTGTTTTAATTTGTATCTCTCAAAGGACCACTGATGTTGAACTTTTTACATGTATTTATTTGCTATTTGTATTTCTTCATCTGTGAAGTATGTAGTCATCTCAGATGCCCATTTTTGGATTGGATCTTTGAACTTGGGGGGGGCTGATTTTTTTAATTCTTTATATGTTCTAGATAGAAGTTCTGTGTCTGAGAGACAATTGTCTGTAATTTTTCACATTCTGTAGGTTGTTTTTTCACTTTGTTGATTTATTTTGTTGTGCAAAAGCTTTTTAATAAGGTGAGATCCCATTTGTTGATTCTTTGTAATATTTCTCTTGCAGTCTGAGTTTTGTTCATGAAGTCTCTGCCTATAACTATGTCTTCAAGATTTCTCCCTATTTTTTCTTCCAGTAAATTTAGTGTTTCTATTTTAATATTTAGATCTTGATACATTTTGACTTTAGTTTAGAGCATGGTGATGGGCATGGGTCCAGTTTTAGTATTCAGGATGTGGAAAGCCAGTCTTTCCAGCACCATTTATTAAAGACACTATCTTTCTTCTAGTGAACATGTTTGGTTCCTTTGTCAAAGATAAGGTTGTTGAGTGTGTTTGGGGTTGTATCTTCTATTCTGCGTCTGCTATTCTCTTCCACTAATCCTCAGGCCTTTTTTTTTTTTTTTTTTTTTTTTTTTTTTTTTACAAAGCCATGCTGGTTTTACCACAGTAGCTTTGTAGTATAATTTCAGATTTGGGGTTGTGATGCCCCCTGACTTGCCTTTGTTGCCCAGAATTGTTTTTGCTGTTCTAGGTCGCTTTTGGTCCCAAATAAATTTTGGGAGAGTTTTCTCTAGATCTGTGATGTATGTTAATGCTATTTTGATTAGGATTGCATTGGATCTGTATAGAAGTTTTGGGAGCATGGCCATTTTCATTACGTTGGTTCTTCCTATCCAAGAACAAGGGATATCTTTCCATTTCCTGATATCTTCTTCAATCTCCTTTTTAAGGGTACTGTAATTATCATTGTATAGATCTTTTACATCCTTTGTCAGATTGATTCCTAAGTATTTCACTTTTTTTAGATGCTATTGTTAAGGGTGTGGTTTTCCTAATTTCTCTGTGAGTTTGTTGCTTGTGTACAGGAATGCTAGTAATTTTTGAGTGTTGACTTTGTATTATTCTACACTGCTGAATTTGGATATTAAATTTACAATTTTTTTGGTGGAGTTTTTTGGGCATTCTATGTATAGTACCATGTCATCATGCAAATAACTTCTTCCTTTCCTATCTTTATTCCTTTTGTTTCTTTCTCTTATCTAATTGCTCTGGCTAATGTTTCCAGAAATATTGAATAGGAGTGGTGATAACAGACATCCTGTGTTATGTTAGAGTGAAATCTTTTGGTTTCTTACCATTTAATATGATGTTAACTGTTTATTTTTCATAGATGGCTTTTATAAGATTGAGGTAAAGACCATCTATCCCTATTTTCTATAGGGTTTTTATCATGACTGGATGTTGAACTTTGTCAAAAGCTTTTTTATGCATATATTGAGATGATCATGTGATTTTGGTCTTTGGTTCTGTTAATATGATGTATTATGTTTATTGATTTGTATATGTTGAAACTTCCCTGTATCCCTTGCATGAATCCTACTTGGTCATGAGTTATAATCTTCCTGACAATTTGTTGCATTCTGCTTGCCATTATCTGAGTAAGTATTTTTGCATCTATGTTAATTATGGAGATTGGCCTGTAGCTTTCTTTTTTGGTCGCATTGCTTTTAGAATTAGGGTAGTACTTGCTTCCAGGAATGATATTTGAAGTGCTGCTTCCTTTTCAATTTCTTTAAAGAGTTTCAGCATTAGTGGCATTAACACATCTCTAAATTTCTTGTAGAATTCAACAGTGAATCTGTCAGGGCCTGCGATTTTATTTGTTTGTAAAGTTTTAATTACATTTTCAATTTCAATGGCTAATACTGGATTATTTAGAATTTTTATATATTTTTGATTTCGTTTTGGCAATTCGATTGTGCTTAGCAATCTATTTCTTCTCTGTTTTCCATCTTATTAGAATATAGGTTTTCTTAGTAGATATTGATGGTCTGCATTTCTGTAAGATCCATAGTGATTTCCCCCTTTTCATTCCTAGCTGCTTGAATTTGTATCCTTTCTTTCCTCTTTTTGATGAGATTGGCTAATGCTTTATCAATTTTATTGATTTTTTTAAAGAACCAACTGTTCACTTGTTGACTCTTTATATTATTTACTTATTCTCAATTGCATTGATTTGTGCTCTTTACAAATTCATCCCTCATACAAGTCTTGGGTTTTATTTATTATTCTTTTTCTAGAAGTTTGAGGTTCAACATTAAGTTATTTATATGAGATCATTCTGTTTTCCTCATGTATAAGTTCACTGCTATAAATTTTCCTCTTGGAACTGTTTTCATTGCATCTTGAAGTTTTGGTAAGTATTATTGGCATTATTGTTTAATGTATATGCTGTTTAATTTTGCCTTTAATTTCCTCTGTAACCAATTGGTTATTCTGAAGGGTGTTATTTAGTTTCCACGTGCTAATATAGTTTTTGTGATTTCCTTTGTCATTGATTTCCATCTTCATTGTGCTATGATTAGATAGTATGCATGGGCTCATTTCAATTCCTCTACACTTTCTTAAAGACATTTTGTCAGCTAATATGGTCTATTTTGGAGAATGTCCCATGTGCCACTGAGGAGAATGTGGATTTTGATGTTTTTGTGGTGGAATATTATAAACATCTATCAAGTCCATTTGTTCACAGGCTTGGTTTAATTCTAATATTTCTTCTTTTTATTTTAAAGACAGTAGTACATGAGAAACAAACAAAAAATAGCACAGTAGCAGCATACCAGTATCATGAACATAAACAAATCAAAGAACATTCAAAATGATACAGGGTCTCAAGACAAATTAATACAAATCAACAGTGTCTGTTACATTGCATATCGCTATTCTCAACTACATTGCTCAGATTATCAGATGTAAGAATGAAAGATTGCTCAAACTATTAAAGAGAATAAGAAAATAATTCTTCAATAAAACATTAGAGATAATACAGAGTTTCTAATTCTATTATTTCTTTGTTGATTTTTTGGTCTAGTTGATCTATCTATTTGTGAGACTGGGCATTAAGGCCCCCACTAAAAATATTTGGTTTTACATGTCTGTTAATATTTGTTTTGTGTAGTTGAGTGAACCTATATTTGGTGTATAAATATTTGTGATTGTTATCTCTACTTCTTGGAATTTTCCCTTAACAAGTATGTGATGACTTTTTTTCTTTTGATTAATTTTGGCTTAAAGTTTACATTGCCTACAAATAGAATAGCTACCCCTGATTTTTTCTGGTTTTCTGTGGTATGCAGAATTGTTTTCCATCCTTGATTTTTAGTCTATGAATTTATTTTTGGGTTAAATGTGTTTCTTGAATGCAGCATATTGCTGAATGTTGCTTCTTGATCCATGCTGCCAGTCTGTTTCTTTGGTTGGTGGGTTAAGATCATTTTGCTGATGGTTATAACTGGTATGTATTGGCTTATCTTTGCCACATTTTCCTGTTGTTTGTTCCCTATCTTCCTCCTCTTTTTAACTGCTTGCCCTGTCTGGCAGCTTCTTTCTATTGGTGTTATTTGTTTGTCTTCATTATCTCTTTCTAATATGTCCTTCTGAGAATTTTGTAGACATGATTTGGTGGTCATAAATTTCTTCAGTTTTGTCATGAAAGTATCATATTTCTTCATCAATTTTGAAAGACAGTTTAGTGGTACATCAAACTGAATTGAGGATCGTTTTCTTTTGGGGCTTTAAATACCTCAGTCCAAGCTCTTCTTCAACTGAGGGTTTGTTTTAAGAAGTTTGCTGTGATTGTGATGGGCTTTCCTTTATAGGTTATGTGTTTATTTTCTTTAGCTGCTCATAATATTTTGTTCTTGTGCTAAATTTCTGGAATCTTGATTATTATATGGCAGGGTGTAGATTACCTTCATTGTGGCTATTTGGAGTTTTATATGTTTCATTTATTCGTATGTCAAATTTTTTGATCCATGTTTTGGAAGTTTTTTGCCGTTATTTCTGTGAAGAGATTTTTAATGGCTTTTGCACTGTCTCCAGCTTTCTCACTGGTTCCTATCAATCTTACTTTGTTCTTCTTTGCTTCTTCCTGTAGGTGGTGGATTGATTTTTTTATGGCCTCTTATGATTTTTAAGATATCTTTCTGTTTCTGGTCACCAGTTGTGTGTTCCTGTCTTCTAGGTTTGATATTCTATCCTGACCTTCACTCAGTCTGCTGTGTATACTTCCAATGGAGTTTTCAATCTCCTGTATTTCTATTTGGATCTGTTTCACTGAGTCTATTTCATGTTTATGTTTGGCATTCATAGTTTCCATCATTTTCCTGAGCTCCTCTATTTGTTCATCTGTGTCGCTTTAATGTCTTTCATTTTGATAATCTTTTCTTTTTGCACTTTAGAGATTATTTTTTCTATGGCCTCTTCCATTTGTTTTTTCACTTCTGCTGCTATCATTTTAGAGAGTTCCATTTGTTGGCTTCTGACTTTCTCTGTCTCCTTGTGCTCTGGACTTGTCCTGGGTTAGCATTTGGGATTGCATTTTGCTTCTTTGTCGTCATTTTCTATTTTATTTTGTTTTCTGTGTTGATGCTTGTAGATTTCTTATGTTAGATAGCCTTATCTCTGGTATCAAGGCTTTCCTAGGAGGTGTCTATTCCTCTACATGTCTTCTAGATGTAGGTGGTTATTGGTCTTTATATCTATCCCAAGAACTTACCTTCCCAATATAGTAAGACTGAGATGCAGCTATCCATTTGACTCAGGGCCCATTCTCTGGTGTTGTCATACAGGTAAGAAAACTGGTTATAGCATGTATGACATCCTGATTAAAGTAGTTCAGTTGGCAATAACAATAGATTCAAGTATATCATGGCTGCTGACAAACTGTGGTAACTATTAGCCTGATATCTATAATCATAGGAGGGTTTACAGAAATATAATATAATATAATCCAACTTATACCAGGAACTTTTATGCAATGATTTTACATTGTGATTTTTTTTCCCTGTTGAGATGGAGGTTCAAGAGGACACCAGGTAGGATGGAGAGATGAATGAGTTTAAATACAATAGTAGCAAGGTTAGAGGGCACAGGATGATAATCCAGGTTTTAGGTAATTGTAGGACACAGGAGGGAAGGATTGGAGGAGAAGACCTAGGAGTTTTGAAGTGAATCAGAAAGACGCAATATTTACTGACCTGAAAGTATCATAAAGTCAAGCAAAACAGTTGACTAAAGTGAGGAAGAGTATGAGTAGAATAAAACAAAAAGAAAGGTTAGAGATCTAAATCATGAATGAGAGACAAAGAGTAAAAGAAAAAGAATAAAAAACCAGTAAACAAAAATATCCTCACACATCAAAGAAACAACAAACATTAAAAAAAAAATGAACAGAAAGAAAACAAGAAAGGGAATAAAACAATGAAAACAAACAAAACAATGAAAAACAAAAGAAAACAACAACAACAAAAGCACTAATCCAGCTGAATACCAAGAGAAAAACCAGTTGGACAGAGAAAAATGAAAACAGTGATTTTCTTCTAGTGTTTACAGTTCTGTGGTAACTCCAAATCAGATCCCAGAGATGTATACCCTGGTGAAGATTGCAGGTGGATTTTTACTGGGTTTGGGTCTGATCTTTGTCTCTGGATCTGGGGGATGGGATTAGTTTTCTGTGGCTGGAGTTCTCCTGAGTGATTTAGAAAAGAAAAAGAAGAAGAGTACATACAAGAAAAAAGAAGAGGGCAGCACCACCTGCTCACTTCTATTCTTTGTATCTTTGTTTCCAGCCACAACACTGATTCTCCTAACTTACCACCTGTTGGGTCATATTATTACTATTGCATGAGACATTTCCATGCCTCTAGTTCATCATGTGTGCTTTAGCCAGGGTCCTACTATGTTCCTGATGTTCCCACAGGTCTCCAGATCCTAAGCTCTACCAGTGGAGGGGCAGGTCTCAGACTTCTCTCATCAGTCACTCCATCTTGGGTCAGTGGAGGAAGGGAGGAGCCAAACTCACATTCCTCTCACCAGCCACTGTCACAGGTTGACTGAGGAAGGAAAAAGCCTGAACTCAGAGTCTGCTTGCCAGCACTTGAATCCTATTCTGAGGCTTATTTTTCATCCATTTCAGGGCAGTTACTCCCATGATTTACAGAACATAGCAAAAATTTCTCTTAAAGCTCTTATCCCACATGATATTTTCAAACTTTTCTCCAGTGAAACCACCTGCCAATCCCTTCCAGTCTCGAAAAATTTGCTTATGTGAGTCTATCCCTGACCTGAACTGACCTTATTTTTTATCCTGCTTCTGATAACTACTTACTGAACATCAATTTATCTTTTAAAACCCAGCTCAGTATTGCACTGCAACCACAAACTTGTTCCAGATCCTACACTGAAAATTAATTACTATCTTCCACAGAATTCTATGTCTCTCTAAGTACAATTCTTTCATCTCTGGTTTGTATTATAGTTACTAAGATATTTAGATGTTTTGTCTGATCATTAGGCTAAGAACTCCTTGTGGGCAGAAACACATCTGTCTCCTTATCATCAGTGCCTGACTCAGCGTATGTGCTCAGCATACAGTTAACAAATTAAGCTGACCTAATTTCTCATGAACCTTTTTCCAAAAACCCATGCTGGGCATTGCCCTTTTAAGTTAAAACAGTAAATTTTGTGCCTAAACTAACAGATGAACAAAAGTCAGAAGAGTAAGAGGATCTACAATTAAATGCTGGGAAAAAAAAATGGCCAAAATATTAGAATCAAGAAAAACAGGCATATTTTTCAGAAAATCATTCTGGAAGAAGAAATTACACAGGTTAACATAGAAGGCAAAAGAAGGGTCAAAATAATTCAAAATAAATAAGATAGTTACGACTATGTAAGAATTATTTTAAAAGTATTTGTGCTTCAATATTTTCCATAGCAGCAATGGGCCTGAGTCAAATGGGCCTTAATAAATTAATATACTATCATACCAAAGAATTCTTAGGTTTCACACACATATTTCTTCCCACTTTTTCTTTCAGTAAAAATTTTGTGGGCTCAAATGTTTCTTCTGTATTTGAAGCCAGAAGTCCTACTGTTGTCTGTCTCTCTGTTGCCAGAACTTAATAACCAGAGGCTCGAAGAAAAAGAAAGAAAGTTGCTTGGAATAAAAAGAATTTGATGCTTTCTTTGCTACTTGATGTCTCTTCCCAGTACCAGGTTATCATTTGCCTGTATCATTTCCATCCATAACCTCCTGTATCATCACTCTCCTACACTTACCTTTCACACTGGTCTTCATAAAGACTCTCATTCTATACTCAGTAAACGTTCCCCGAGTGACCTCTCTGTCAGTACGTAGAAGATACAACTGTAATGTGGGACATGTAAATGAATCAAATATAATCCTTGCCCTCAAAGAATTTAGTCAGGTAGGAATCATTCTTGACTTATCTTTTCTCTTTAATCTTTATCATTTACATTATATCACCGTCTTCTATTTACTACATAGATTGCTTATATCCAAACAATTCTATCTTTACTTTGCCACTGACACAGAGTAGACTATTTGACCAATTTCTTCCCTAAACTTCAGTTTTCCATTTTATTCTTTACACTAAATTCAGAATGATGTTTCTGACCTTATAGTACACCATACCATGACCATACTCAAACTTGTCTGATAGCTAGCTTCCCAAAAATGATAAGATTGAATCTAAAAGTGCCAGTGCATTTTACAGTAAAAGCAATTCTATTTCTATCCGTTCCTACTCCTTTATCCTCATCCAGCCTTTAACCCTCTGCAAGAAAACACAATTTACCTCAGTCAACACAATTAACTTTTTCTTACATGAACTATGTTGTCTCATACCTTTGGATTTTTGCATAGCTCTTTCCACAGTCTAGAAAACTACTACTTTGTAGAGTATTTTCTGAGCAAATATTATTGGCTAAGGTCTTTGAGGACAATTGTATCATTTAGATATAACACTTGCCATTAAGTAGCACGTCAACAGGTTAAGTGGCCCATGGAACAGCATCCCAAGTATCTTCTCCCCTGATTTGTGCATATGCCTCCCTATGAACTGCATATTCATTTACAAAAAGTGTTATTTATCCTTTCCTGTGGCACTATTGACGCCAACTGAATAAATAAATCGAACTCCTCAGGGGATATGATTTCTGAGGAGTAATGTTTCTTTTTCTAATGGCCACATTTAGACACCTTGAAGGACTGCTTTAAAAGTCATGCTGCCCTTTGATGCCTTCCTGTAGCACAAGGAGCCCTGAGCTTACCTACATGTAGGTATTCTATTAATACATAATGACTCTTAGGACAGAAAGGAAACGGAACTGTTTTTCCTTTTTGGACATTTCCAGCAAAACTGAAGAATGACCTCATCTTAATGAAAGAGGCTGCTCTTAATAATGTGTTTAAGGGAAGGTTACAGACACAATCTTTGAAGGAATTTGGACAGAGCACAATTCATCATGTCTTCCCAGGAAAGTGATTATCAGAAGAAAAGTAGCTTTAAGGCCAGCTCTGCTCTGCTTCACAAACAAAAGAGTCCATTTACATTTCAAAAAGGAAAAGAAACATTATCCCTCAATGAAGCTATTTTATACAAGATCTTCCTTGTCTTTCTCAGTCAGAGCTGACACTTCTTAGTTCTTAATGACATTGCCTCTCTGCTTAGCCCAGTCCAATAACAGAAAAATTTACTGGCGACTCCATTTTCACTCCCCTTAAAAGCTAGCTTTCTAAAATACAAATCTAATTATATTACCATCTTGAACTGTTCAGCTATGTGTCCCTACATACAGTAAGAGAAAGTATAAGCCCTATGACATGGCATTTAAAACCCATAGTTCCTAATTCCACCTCATTCTGGAGTGCCCTTCTTGCTAGGGGCTCAGGAACAGCATATGATGCTTCTCTATCCACCATTTCACATGTTTATGTCTTGGTGCTATTGCCTCTGCCTGAAATCCTTTTATCCCCATCTTATGTTAATAACTTTGTTCTTCCAATTTTTTTTTTTACTCTTCTTGGCCTGCCTGCGTCTTGGGAGGCTCATCTCAACAGATAACCTCATATGGGACTCTTCATTCTTTTTCTTCCTAACTGGATTTGGCCAATGGAAAGAACTGGGAGACTGGAGAGCAGAAGGTGAGAGAGACTGAGATATTTGCTCTGTGACTCCCTCTTACAATAACCACATAAAAGAGATGTTACCTATAGTTCTGCCAAGATTTCAGTAACAGGTTCCTTCCCTTACCACTTTAACCTTTGAGTGGGAATGGCTTTTACTATTGCTAGTCCTTGGTTACTCCTCCATCCTTGATAATTGTCTTAAATCCATATTCATCTTTGTAGTCTAGCTAATTATTCCTCATTTTTACACATTCATTATAGGCAATTTCTGCCTCTATCTGATATATTCTGATTCTTCTTTCTTCCTGTTCCCCTCCCCTCACTGCAGTCCCTCTTCTCCTCCTTATTTACAAAAGCTTTGTTTCCATTTTTTCTTTCTTTTATCATTGCATTTCTTTTCCCTTCCTCCTTTTCCCACTTGGCCCTCCCTAGTTACCCCTTGATTTGAACATTTTTTTCCTATTTCATAATATCCATTATACATTTTGGTCCTTATTTATACTTTTGGTTTTTCACACCAGAGAAACAATGTGATATTTATACTAGTGTATCTGATTTATTTCAATCAAGAGTATGGTCCCAAAGTATATCCATTTACCCAGAAATGTCACAAGTTCATCCTTTATGGCGGAATACCACTCTATTATATTAAAAAAAAAATACACATTCCATTTATCCATTGATCAGTTGATGGGCATCTGAGCTGTTTGTAAGATTTAACTATTACAAATTGTGCCGCTATAAACATGGGTGTGTGTCTATCACTTGTTTGGGGAAGATATCAGGAAGAGGAATAACTGGCTCGAGTAGAAACTCTAGTCTTAGATTTTGCAGAATCTCCACACTGATTTCCACAGTAGAGTTGCACCAATTTACACTCCTACTAACAGTGGAGAAGGGTTACTTATTCCACACATCCCTTTCAGCTTTTGTTATTGGTTAATTTATTGATAATTGCCCTTTTTTCTATAATGAGATTGACTCTCAGCATTGTTTTAACTTACATTTCTCAAAAGACCAATAATGTTGAACATTTTTTCATATATTTTTTTGCTGTTTGTACTTCTTCATCTGAGAGGTATGTATTTATTTCAAATACCCATTTCTGGATTGGCTCTCTAAATTTGGAGAGTCTGACTTTTTCTGAGATCTTCATGTATTCTAGCTATTAGTCCTTTATCTCAGGAACAGCTGGCAAAAGAATTTTTCTCACTCTAAGAGTTGGCTCTTTACTCTGTTAGTGATTTTTTTCTTTTGCTATGCAAAAGATTTTTAATGAGATGAAAAACCAGTTACTGGCTCTTTGTAATATTTCTCATGTGATTGGAATTTTGTTCATAGTCTTTGTCTACCCCTATGTCTTCAAGAGTTCTACCTATTCTCTCTTCTAACAGAGATAGTATTGCTGTTATGATATTTACATCTTTGAACCATTTTGATACTAACTGATGACAACAGGTATGGGTCTAGTTTTGGTGTTTGGCATGTGAAAAGCCAGTTTTTCCAGCATCATTTATAAAAGAAACTGTCTTTTTTCCAGTGAAGGTGCTTGGTGCCTTTGTCAAAGATAGGGTGGCCTGTGTATTTGCATTTATTTTGCATCTTCAAATCTTTTTTATTGATCCTCAGATCTGTTTTTATTTTGTTTTGGCCAGTATTTTCCTGTTTTTATTGCAGTAGCTTTGTAGTATAATTTCAAGTCAGGGATTGTGATGCCCCCTGCCTTGCCTTTCTGCCCAAAATTGTTTTTGCTATTCTAGGTCTCTTCTGGTTCCAAATGAATTTTAGGAATGTTTCCTGTAATTCTGCAAGATATGCTATTGATCAGGATTGCATTAAATCTGCATAACAATTTTGGAAATATGGTAATTTTCACTAAGTTAGTCCTTCTTACCCAACAGAAAGGAATATCTTTCAATTTTCTGAAATCCTCTTTCATCTTTTTTTCAAGGTACTGTAATTTTCAATGTGAAGTTATTTTACTTCCTTTGTTAGATTGAGTCCTATTTCATTTTTTTTGATATTAAAGTGAGAGGTATACTTTAATTTCTCTCTCAGTGAGTTTGTTATTTGTGTTCAGGAATGTTATGGATTTTTCAGTGTTGACTTTGTATCCAATTATATAACTAGATTTGGTTATTAAATCTAGAAGTCTTTTGTTGAGTTTTTGGGGTCTTCTATGTAAAGTATCATGTTATCTGCAAATAATGATAATTTAACCTATTCCTTTCCTCTCCCTATTCCTTTTATTTCTTTCTCTTGTCTAATTGCTCTGGCTAATTAACTGTATATCTATATAGCTGTTTCCAGAGCTATATTGAATAGCAGTGGTGATAGTGGCTAGCCTTCTCTTGTTCCTAACTTTAGAGAGAAAGCTTTCAGTTTTTGACCATTTAGTATGATATTAACTATTTGTTTGTCATAGATGGCTTTTGTCAGATTGAGGTAGAGACCATCTATTCCAATTTTCTGTAGTGTTTTTACCATGAATGGGTGTTGGACTTTGTCAAATGCTTTTTCTGCATCTATTAAGACTGATCATGTGATTTTTGTCCCTGATATGATTTTTTTTTGTCTTTTGATATGATATATGACATTTATTGATGTGTACATATGAAACATGTTGAAACACTCCTTAATACCTGGGATGAATCCTACTTGGTCATGGTACATATTCATGAGGGTTTGCTGCATTCTGTTTGCCAGCAACTTATTGAGGATTTTTGCATCCATATTCATTAGGGAGATTGGCCTGTACTTCTCTTTTTTGACTCAGTTCTTCTCTGGTTTTGGTATCAGGGTAATGCTCTCTTCCAGGAATGACTTTAGGAATATTATTTCCCTTTCAATTTCATTAAAGAGTCTGAGGAGTAGTGGTATTAGCTCTTCTTTAAATTTCTTATAAAATTCAGCAGTAAATCCATCAGGACCTGAGCTTTTATTTGTTGCTAGGCTTTTAATTACATCTTCAATTTTATTGACTGATATTGGGTTAGTTAGAATTGTTATATATTCTTGATTCAGCTTTGGTAATTCATATGTATCTAGAAATCTTTCCAGTTCTTCTCTATTTTTCACCTTACTTGAGGAAGAGTTTTTGAAGTAGGTTTTTATGATCTTCTGGATTTCTAGAAGATCTGTTGTGATATTACCCTTTTCTTTCTTTTTTCCCTTGTTTTCTGTTTTTTTTTTTTTTAATTTTAAAGAGAATAGTGAAAAAGAAAAGGACAATAGCAAAATACAAACAAAACAAAGGAAGGACAATAAAAATGATATGGGGTTCCAAACCAAATGGTAGGGATTAACAGTGGTTATTATATTACATATTGTTATCTTCAATGAAGTTGTGCAGATTACCAGATGTAAGAAGAGAAGATGGATCAAACCATTAAAGGGAATAAGAAAATAATAATTTAAAAGAACATTAGAGACAATACATAGTTTCACTAGACAGGATGTTAGGAATTCACCAAAGGTTGTTATACTGCATATTGCTGTCTTCACATAAGTGGCTCAGATTACCAAATAAAACCATGTAAAATTGGTCAAAATATATATAAAAAAACTTTAAGCATTACCTGTTCCCCTCAATAAACCACAAGACATCAGCAGTAGAGTTATACCAGCTGTATATATATATATATACAGTTATACCATATATATAATGCTTTAGTACTTTCTTTTTCTTCTTTTCCAATATGAAAGAGAAAGAAATTGCTGAAAGGAAGGACCCTTTCCTTTCTTAATTATATGTGTTTAGGTCTTTTCTTTCCTTTTTTGATAAGGTTGGCTAAAGGTTTGTCAATTTTATTTAATCTTTCAAAGAACCAACTGTTCTCTTTGGTACCTAGAATCAAACTGATGACCCCACACTTGCCAGGCAGGCACTGTGCTGCTGAGCTGTATCTTTGGTGAAAACCAACTGTTCAGTCGTTGACTGTACTGTTTTCTTAGTCTCAATTGAATTAGTATCTGTTTTGATCTTTGTAATTTCTTCCCTCATATGAGATTTGGGCTTGACTTACTCTTATCTTCTAGAAATATAAGGTTCAATAATAGGTTTTTTATTTGAGCTCATTCTATATTCTAAAGTAAGAATTTACTGCTATAAATTTCACTTTTAGGACTACTTTCATTGTATCCCATATGTTCAGGTTTGTTGAACTGGCATTATTATTTAGTTGTATAAGCTGTCTAATTTCTTCTTTAATTTTATCTGTTACCCATTGATTATTCAGGTTTGTGTTATTTAATTTCCATATGTTTATGTTGTTTTTGTGATTTCTTTTGCTATTGACTCCCAATTTCATGGCATTATGATCTAATAATATGCATGGGATAAATTTAATTTTTTGCACTTAAGGATTTTACATGAGTTATACATGGCTTATTTTGGAAAACATCCCATGTGTAGCTGAGAAGAATGTGTATTCTGATGCTGTGTGGCACAACACATGGTAGAGATCTGATAAGTCCATTTGTTCCTCAAGTTTGATTCAGTTCTGATATTTCTTTGTTGAAGTTTTGTCTGGTTGATCTGTCTATTGTGACAGTGGGGTATCGAGATACCCCATTATAATTGTGTTAGTGGTTATTTGATTTTTCATGTCTGCTAGTATTTGTTTTACACAGTGTGTTGCTCTGATATTTGGTGCATATATACTTATCATTGCTACCTCTTCTTCTTGGAGCTTTCCCTTAATAACTTTTATTGTCTCTCTTGATCAGTCTTTGCTTCAACTTCACTTGGTTTGCAAATAGAGTAGCCACCCCTGCTTTCTTATGCATCTTGTCACAGGAAATATTGTTTTTTATCTTTTGATTTTCAGTCTATGAATTTCTTTTTTAGTTAAATATGATTCTTTTATTAAGCATATTGTTGGATCTTGTTTCTGGATCCATTCTGTTAGTCTGTTTCTTTTGCTTGGTGATTTGTGACTATTTATATTGATGGTTATAACTGAGAAATATTAGGTTATCTTTCTCATATTATTTTTTCTGTTGTTGGTTCCCTGTCTTTCCCCTCTGTTTAATTGTTTGCCTGGCACAGTGGATTCTTTCTATTTGTGTTCTTAGAATTATAGTCTTCATTAGTTCTTTGTAAAATACTCTTCAGAACATTTTGGAGAGCTGATTTGGTGGTCATGAATTTCTTCATTTGTTCTTTATCATGGAAGTATTTTATCTCTCCATTAATTTTATTTTATTTTTTATTTTTTATTTTTTTTTTTGGTTTTTCTCCGGTACCAGGAACCGAACTCATGACCTTGCACTTGCCAGGCAGGTGCTTTTGCCGCTGAGCTAAATCCCCAGCCCCTCTCCATTAATTTTAGAAGATAGTTTTGTAGTTTACATCAGTCTGGGTTGGAGCTTGTTTTTTTTTAGGACTTGACATACTAAACTCCAAACTGTCTTTGACTTAAGGGTTTGTGTTGAGAAATTACCTGTGGTTTTGATGGGATTTCCTTTATAGTTGATCTGTTTCTTTTCTCTAATAGCTTTTAATATTCTGTTCTTTGGCTGAATTTCTGGGATTTTGATTATTAGATGTTTGGGTGTAGATTTATTTCAGTCATGGCTACTTGAAGTTCTATATGTCACAGTGTAAGTAAAATTATTGTTACACGCTTGGAAGTTTGCTGCTATTAGTTCTGTGAATAGTTTTTTTATGGCATTTGCATTGTCTCCTGATTTTTCACTGACTCTGATCAATCTTATGTTGTTCTTCTTTGCATCAACTTGCAGCTGTTGTATTGAGTTTTCATGCTGCCTTCCTATATTAAGAAATATTTCCCTACACAATTGCTGACTAAAATACTGTTTTCTAGATCTGAAATTCTGTTCTTACCTTGGATTATATGGCTATATATACTTTCAATGGAATTTTTAATCTCTAAGATATTTGTTTGAATCTGTTTCATGGATTCCATTTCTTTCCTATGTTGGGCATTCATACTTTCCATCATTTTTCTAAGCTCCTCTATTTTTTGTCTGTTTCTACTCTAGGTTCACTGAGCCAGTCTTTCCTTATAATATCTTTTTTTTTTTACCTGAGAGATTATTCATGATTTTCAGTATAGCTTCATTCATCTGGTTTCAGAAAATTGAGTTGGGTGGCTCATGATTTTCTCTGTCTCCTTATCCCCTGGACTTGTCTGGGGTGGATGGACATCTGGGGTTGCATTTTGCATCTGTGTCTTTTCATCTTCTATTTTTTAAATTTTAATTTGTTTTCTGTGTTGATGTTTATAAATTGCTTATAGTACATAACTTTAACACTAGTATTGTGGCTTCCCTAGGAAATGTCTATTCCTCAGTGATGTCTCCTAGCTGTAGCTAACTCTTGGCCTTTGTGTCTGTCCCAAGATCCTACCTTCTCAATTTATTAGGGATGAAAAGTTACTATTTATTTTGTCCAGCATTCAGTCCTTTGGTGCTGGACTATGCTGATGATTATGACTCCAGACAATCACAATGTTTTCATACAAGGGAAAATCACTGATTACAACAGGTATAACACCCTTGCTAAAATAGTACAATCAGCAACAACAATAGCTTCAAACACACCTAAAAACTAATAAACTCTGATAAATATTAATTTGGTACATTTAATAATAGGAGCAAGATAGACAGTTATATAACAAAATCCGACATAAATCAGGAACTTGTATCTGGGGAGATTCCTCTTAGTATAGGGATTTTACCCTGTGGAAGGCATATTTAAGAGGGATAGTGGAAACAATAGAGAGCTAGATGAAGAGAAATATAGTAGAAGCAAAGCTGAAGGACAAAGGATGATCACATAAGCTTTTCAAGACTGCAGAAAAAGTAAAACAAAACAAATAATAAAATTCCTCTGATATCCATAGTTTTGTGGTAGTGTCCAAGTTAGGAGCTCAGATTTTTTTCTTGGTAAGTCCACCAAATCTGCAGTAGGATTTGTGCTGGATGTGGGGCTGATCTTGACATCTAAATGTTGGGGCTGGAGCCACAGCCTTCAGCCAGAAACTTTCTGGATGTCACTTAGTGGCCTCCCCATGTCTTATTATCCTGTTTGTCTCTGTGTCCTCTCCCAGTTCTTGTGGTACCCTCAGATAGAGACAGCCCAAGGCTGTTCCTAGTCCCATGTACAGTTGGATCCTTCCAGCTCTTGCATAAGTCTCCTCTATTCCCACCCCCTTGACTCTTTCCTCTTTCAAATGCTGCTGGGAACAGGGTGATGGGAATTTTTCTGGCAGACACACTGTCCCTGCCACTGCAGCAGAGACAAAGGCTGCTTGGGTCCCACTTTTTAATCTCTCATGCCACTGGGAGCAGAGTAAGTGGAGTGTTGACTTCCCACTTATTGCCCTGCCTCCCCGTAAGGCTGCTTAAATCTTGTGGCTCTTTTCTTTCTCATGCCACTGGGAGCAGGGCAGGAAAAGTAGTGCTGTTCCACTCACTACCTTCACTGCCACTACTGCAGTCCCTAACTTCGCTGTTTCTGGAGGTTCCAGTTAGCCACTATGGTGCATGACAAGGAAAAGAAAAATAACCGTGCCTCATCAGGGAGGGAAAAGCTTCCTGGTGCCCCACAGGTCATTCACCCCAGTATATGCTAGTGAAATATGCTACCAGGCTATAATACTGTCTGTTTGAAGAAAGGCAAAGTAGGTGAGGGGCTTTATATCCCAAATCTATACTCTGTGGCTTTAGTTTACCATGTTATTGCAGTCCATCAGTTTTTGGAGAACTTCCCAGAATGGCAGTTCCTGCTCTGGAACCAAACAGATGTCCTGAAGGCAGCCCTGTGGGCTGCTTTGTCATTTTATAAAGTGCCATGCCTATGTTTCGTTCGATCTACAAATCTCTTATTTCAGATTGATTTTGGTAACAAGATATATCCTGGTATCCTTTTATTCCAATTACATGTTTTTTTAGTTGATTTTCTCTGAGTAACTATAATGTGGCTCCTTCTCCATTCAACAATGTTGAATCCCCTTCAAGGAAATATTGGATTTTAAACTGTCATGATAATATATAAATTCCATGAAGGACAGGAAGGACATTGCTCATGGTGTTCATGCTATATATCCAGAAATTAGAACATTATCTGATGCATAGTAAGTGTTCTTTAAATGTTTGATGAATACTTATTTGAAAATAAGACATCCCCATTATCTCTACATCTTCTTCACCTAACTCAGAGAGTGTTTATGAAATTACTTTAAGTGAGACTTTCTTAAAAGAAAATGAAAATTTCAGGGGTAGGTAAGAGAGAAATAAAAATATTCTTTTGGAAAGAAAATATAAACTATTTACTAGATCTCATACTAACACCTACTTTCCCCCATCTATGGAGAGATAGTTCTAAACCAGAGGACATATTGAGCAATGAGAGTGACGCATAATCATAAGACTAGGAAAATCAGACAATAATTGTGACTGTTAATTGTGATATTTCATCTTGACTGGATTAAGAAATATCTTATAGATTAGTAAAGCTGAATTCTGGATACATATGGCTGTGACATGGAGGCATGACCTGTGTACTTTATATGGTCTCTGGCACCTTTCTTCTCTGGCACTCTTCTCCTGCTCAACTTCCTGAGCTACATGAACTAGATACCTTTGCTCTACCATGGCCTTTCATTATGATGTTTCTGCCTTGAAGCAAATTGACCATAGACTGAACCCTTGAAATCATGAGTCAAATCAAACCTCTCTGCCTTTATGCTGCAGGTGCTGCGTATTGTATGCCAGTGACAGAAAAGCTGACTAATATAGTAATTCTCATTGTTGACAAAATTTCTGACCTCCCTGACATCCAAAGTTGAGGGAGGAAATGTTTCTTTAGCTCATGATTTGTTGAGGTTACAGTTCATAGTCAGCTGACCACAAGGCAGGCTGGCATTTCAATGGAAGAAATTGTTCATAGTGGGTAGAAAGCTTCAAAGTAGTGAAGAAGCAAGTAGCAAGCAGCAAGTGACAAGCAATTAACCTCTTTTGGTTCCTTATATCTTATTCAGGATACCCACCATTAGGGCAGGTAGCACACAGACCCAGGGTGGGGCAACTAATTCTAGCATCACATTATGAATCAATCCTGGCATCACATCCTTGATCCTAGCAACACACACCCTGGATCCAGCCACCTGTGAAAAGCCCCACCTATGACTGTCTGAGGCCTTGGTGGGAACATCTAGATATAAACCATAACACATAGTGCCCCTCATATTACTTTTGTATTGCCAGTGAAAACATTACTTATAGAAATGTTAAGTAATTGACTCATGGACACACAACTACTAAACAAAGATTGAAACCTATAGTTGACTGGCTTTGAGTTTGATGGTCTTTTGTTCTCAATATAGAGAGGAATCTTCAAACTATTAAAAATTGTTAAGGGTCTGTGCTATGGTTTGTGTCCAGATGCCCCCCTAAAGCCTTATGTGCTCATAGGGTTTTTTCAGAGGTGGCCTAATCTAGAGTGTGTGATTGAGTCCTAGTGCACTACTGGGATTAAAGTTGCTGGGATTAAGGGTGGGTGACAGTTAGATCTGTATACTGATTGAATTGGCACCACTCTAATCCTAGTATGCTGGATACAATATAAGGGACAGAAAAAGGTTTGTCTTGCACTCTTGTTGCTTTTGCTATCTTCCACCACCATGGACTATTGCCCTTCTGCCATGTGCTGCCCTGCCTTGGAGCCAGCCAATTATGGAATGGAATTTCCACAAACTGTGAGCTAAATAAACCTTTCCTTCCTCAACTTTGGGTGTCAGGTATTATGCCTCAGCAACAAGAAAAGTAAGACAGTCTGAGATTTTACTCAATTTGTTTTTTTTTTTTTTTTTTTTTTTTTTTTTTGGTTTTTCTCCGGTACCAGGAACCAAACTCACGACCTTGCGCTTGCCAGGCAGGCGCTTTGCCGCTGAGCTAAATCCCCAGCCCTTTACTCAATTTGTTAAGAAAAAAAATTACCTGATATAGATTCAAGGATAGTGGCAGATGATGTGAGACTCATGGCTTTCGAAGGATTTATGCCAACAGCAGTATCTAGAAAATCACTTTTTACATCGGCTCCCTGAGCCCCAGTTCCCACAGAATAATGCAAAGATTACCAGGCAATATTTACACATTGAATGTGTTATATTACTGAAGAAGAACCTTGAGATAAAAGAATGCATGTCTTTTATACTGAATAGTAAGCACACCTGCACCTGTCAACAGATGAAAACAGCATCTCTATCTTCTAGGAACTATCACTATACAAACCGAAAAGTTAGTTTGAAACAAAGATATTCCATTCCTTACTTGTGAGACACCCAAAAGCATGAGAAATGGATGCATCCTTTCCCAACTCAAATGTCCTCTGTGACCTCCCTCTAAAATTTCTAGTGTCAAGATGTCACTATCACTTAAAGGCATCAATGCGGTGAGATGGCGATGGTGGTGTCACAAAAAAACTTTTCATGGGTTGTTTGAAAAGAATAAATCAGATGAGAATCTGCACAAAGCTACTAATATTTTCTTAATGTTTCTAAGACTCTGAGGCTAGTTGAATGCCATTTAAGAAGAATCATTAACTAAATTCCTTCTGGATCATTCAATATGAGCATAAGTTTCTCTTTCCTGGAGTTCATCCCATGAGGACTCTTTAAACCAATCAGTTGTTTTCTTCTTAGGAAAAAAGCCCCTTTTTATTCCAAAAAAGCCGGCATATAAGAGGCACAGCAGTTTGCAGAGGCACAGCAGTTTCTAGATCATGAAACAAAATCAGTAGAAGCAAGCAGGAAAACTGTCTGCCAGAAAGCTTCAATGGGCTTCAGAGTAACTAAATAGAAATACCCATCGGCATAATTAAATTTGAAGTTACAGCTTTGATATATGATTTAAGGAACTATGTTGTCAAGGGAGCTATTATAATAAACTTTCTATAAGGCAATAGAAAGTCAAAATGCTTTATTCATACATTTGCTCACAGCTTCTTACAATTGAATATGGCACGTGATACTATTATTGTATCTTCATTTTATGAAAAAGAAAACTGAGGCTTAGTGAAGTTTAGTAACTTGCTTAACCAGGAAGTGGTACAGCCAAGACTCTTGCCCTAAATTGTGCTTTTTCCCTCACTATGATAGAAGAATGTAGAGAACAAAGGAGAAATACAAACACCAAAAATGTGGGCAAAGGAAGCTAGTGAAGTCATGGGAAGAAAAATTTAAAAGGTGTATACCTTGAGAGTTATTGTGGATTGAGTGTGAATGCTTCATTAACACCTAAGGCTACTGCTTAGAGACACACAGTGGATACTAAATAAAGGTTGGATGAATGAATAAAGTTATCCAGGTCCTTAAAGACTAATACTGATCTATCTTTTTTAAAGGAACACAAGTGGGCAGGCAGGAAAGATGTTTGGGTACATGTATGCATTGTATGATGTTTAAGTCAGGTTAATCACGTCTTCTCTAACATTTAGCATTTATTTTGGTGAAAACTTTCAAACTAATTTATTATAGCTTTTTGAAATGTAAAGTACTTTGTTGTTGTCTACAGTTTCCTACTATGCAACAGCAAGGCAGAACTTCTTACTCCTAACTGTAACTTAGTATCTATTAATCAACTTCTACCGTACTCTCCATGACTCTGAAACCACCATTCTGCTATCAATCTCGATGACATTAACATTTTTAGATTTCATATACAAGTGAGATTATGTGATACACCCCTGTTGGTGCCTGGATTATTTCACTTAACACAATGATCTCCAACTCTAATAACTCTGGCACAATTGAAAGAATTTCATTTTTTATTGGATGAATACTAATTCACTGTACCTGTGTATCACATTGTCTTTATTCATCAGTTGGTGGAAACTTACTTGGTTTTAATTGTTTAGGTATTAGGTTAACAATGTTGCAACAGTCTACAGAGTGCAAATGTCTCTTTAATATATTGATTTCATTTTCTTTGAATATGTACCCAGAAGTAGGATTGCTGGATCATATTGTAGGGACAGTGGCACTGTAGGTATAGTACAGTTAGAAACAAAGAAACTGAGTTACTCCCTTTCCTTTGTTCAAGTGTAAACATAACACCAGCCTAATGGTTATCCATGCTTCCATCATCCTAAAACAGGGAGGTTGTGTGAGCTCCCTCCCTTCTCTGCATTCAACCATAAACACAAGACCACCCTAATGACTACTCAGGCTTAAATTTAGGAGGTCACACAGGTTACTGACATCCAGAAAGAGAGATGGTGGGAGGCACCTAGGATCAATGGATGTCTGACCCTATATAGACTGAAAGCCTGAGTTACAAAGGCCTTTTTGACCACTTTGCCCTTCTGCCTGTGCTAGCTGCTGCCCCACGACCTTCAATAAACTTACTACATACTATGAGATGTACTCTTGGCAATTTTTTCCTTGTCATACACAAGAACCTGGTCCATTTTGGCCCATTCAACTGTATCAGGTAAGAAAAGATAGCTCATCGAGCTTTATTAAAAATTAATAAGGCACTTTTGACCTTTGAAGCCAGACTTCAGCAATTCAAAGGGCAGGGGAACTAGACTCTGAGGCATTAGAAAGAAATAGGCAAATAAAACTCAAGCAATTAGGAAAACAAAGGCTAAGAGCTAAGTACCAAGAAGTTCCTAGGTAGCTCAATTAACATTAAGATGACAAAATTCCCCTTAATTTAATCCCTTGCCCTAAACTACATATTCATAAGGTCCCCCCATCAATAGACAGGGAAAGTTCACATGTCTGGAAGAAATCAAAGGTTAGAATGAAAGATAAGCCAGGGAGCCAATCAGATTCCAAGAGCCTTCATGGAACAAAAATATCAAGAAAAGGAGCTGCAGACAGGAAATTCAGGAGTTTTACTTTCAAATACTTCCTACTTGTTAGAGTAGCTGTCCTCCATGTCTGTTCTGTCTCCTCTCTGTATCTGTCTCTGTCTCTGTCTCTCTCTTTTTTACCTTCACCCATCTTAAAATAAACTGTTTCCTTTATTTTAAACTGCTACTTTAGTTCTAAATGCTGGGTTTAGGACACTGGGAGCTGTATGTTCCAGACGAGTAGTGGTTTGCTGTCCAGCCCTGGATGTTACAGTGTAGCATAGCATGGCATGATGTGCAGTCGTCCCAGATGTTACAGTATGGTGGTTTCATTTTTAATTTTTCGAGAAAGGTTTCTTGGAGGAAGGTATGAACAACACATCATCATGACTAGCACTCCCCATACACATATACTAAATAGAAAATGACTAAAGTTTATGGCTAAGGATGGTGTGGTAGGCATAATGAAGCTGCATAAATAGAGTTTCTTGTACTCTAATGTGATATGGAAGTATCAGAGACCTCAATGTACTCTATCAGAGACCTACATGAAAGGGCATTTGTGAACTTGGGCTTCTCCACCATCTGAATTCATAACTTAAAGGTTCAGATAGAATATGTCAGTTCTTCCATATCTTCCCTGATCCTACATTAATCCTTATTTTGTAATCTACTTCCTTTTATATATTTTTTTCTTAGCTTCCCAATTATATGGGTGCTTTCTTAATAGCATGGGCTATTTTATTTAATCTAGCATGGAACTGCCTGTCACAGAGTGAGAACCCATCTTTGTTTTTATTTTTTACTGTGTGTCTTGGGACAACATAGTAGCATGTCTTTCTTCACCATCAGCACATATCTATTACAAAGAAGTTAAAGTTCATTGTCAGTGAAGTACTCAAACCTTTCACACAACAGTGTGTATGTCCATCAATAGATGAACGGATAAAGAAAATATGGTATTTATGCACAATGGAGTACTACTGTACCATAAAAAAGACAAACTATAAAAATTGTGAGGCATCTTACGTTGTGAACAGTATGCATGTGTGTGTGTTTATGTGTTTATTACAAACTATTCTCGCCATAAATTTTATATTAAAACTAAGACTTTATTATTGTTTTTTTAAAGAGAAAAATTCTTGTATTTTGGTATTTGCTAGTATACATATTCAACACTTGTCTCTCTAAAAATATCTGAAATATTGTGAAAATGTGATTACAAGGATCATAATTCAGTGGTAATAAGGGCAAAACAAAATTTTTTCTTACATGAGAAACCAAAAATAAAAACAAAAAGCAAAATCAAAGATAGGTAATAGGAAAGAGGGAGATAGATCTTTTGCAAAATGTAAGGGAATCAAAAGATGGAGGAGGGCAGAAGGGAAAAAGAGAGGATGAAAAAAGAATTAAAAATGTATTATGGGGGCTTGGGATTTAGCTCAGTGGCACAGCACCTGCCTGGCAAGTGCAAGGTCATGAGTTCGCTTCCTGGTAACAGATTAAAAAGTAATGTATTATGTGTGTGTACTAACTGCACATAGAAGTGTAATCATTGTGTGCTGCAAATATGTGATAATAAAACATGAAAATTTAAAAAGAAAAATTTGAGGCATTCATAGGCAAATGGATACAACTGGAGAACATAATGTTAAGTAAACTAAGTCAGAGACATAAATTTAAATAGTGTGTGATTCCTCTTACATGAGAAATTTATAGATAGGTAGAGAGAGAGAGAGAGGGAGAGAGAGAAGAAGAAAGAGAGGTGCAAAGTAAAGGATAAGATAAATAGGAAGTAGAGAGAAGTTCAAATAACCACAAATATCTATTATGTTGTTTAAAAAATATTTTAAGATAAAGGCTAGGTTGGTTCATTTACACTATTGTGGTTTTGTTGTTGTTGTTCATTGAAAAGAAAGCTTTTTCCTTTTGTTTGTTTCTTCTTTGTAGGAGTCTTTTTTGTCTGTGGCTTGTGCTGTGGGTTGTATTTTGGCCCCTCACTTGGAATCATGGTGTACAGTATATTGGCCATCATTATTCTTTAAATGTTCTGTTATGAAATTTTGTTTTGCTTTTTCATTGAGGTAGGTAGTTTGGGTTGTTTTTTTTTTTTTTTTGTATTTTCTTTATTACTATCTACTTGTACTACATTTTTAAAGATGGAACCATTATGAACCAATAAAAACAAGGGCTGTTTTTGAAGTTGTCATAGCAACAGATTTAGAATTCAAATGCAAATTGTGATTGTGAAAAAATACCCCACAGTATCCAGACTGATCCACATGGACTCTTCAAGACTGGATAAAAGGGATGTCTTCACTACATAATATGAAGTGGTTGTCATTTCTTTTTACTTCTTCGTATACTCAGAGTTACATTTGATACAAAATAATAGTAGAAGAAATAAGAACCAAGACAAGACACAAAAACTCATTACTGATTTTTTTATCAGAATTTAAATGTCTGCATCTTATTATTTGTCTAATGCACAGTAAATGCAAGTATATGTATGCATACACAAGATAGTTAAGATAGTTTTACAGCTAGCTTCTCATAGATCCTAGAAAAGAATGCTTTGTGCTTTTATTGTTTAGACAAGATATCATGCCTATATCTTGTACTCTGATCAGCTACTACAAAGACAGCAATATGCAATGTATCAACTGTTATAACTGTCCTACTAGACTGTTTCAAAACTTGGTCTCATTGTTGGTTTATCTTTTTTCTCTTTAAAATAAAAAAATAAATACAAGGGGGCTGGGGATTTAGCTCAGCGGCAAAAGTGCTTGCCTGGCAAGCACAAGGTCATGAGTTTGGTTCCTGGTACCAGAGAAAAACCAAAAAAAAATAAATTAAATAAATAAATAAATAAATACAAGGATATACAATGTATAAAATCAGTCAATATAATATAAAAAGGAATGAAGGGAGAAGCATACAATCATCTCAGTTAATGCAGATAAAGCATTTGACAAAATTACCACAAGCATTCTTGATAAAAATCAGTCAACAAATTAGGAAAAGTTATAAATTATGTCAGCAACATAGTGAAGAACATAAACAACAAATCCACAGTCAATATCATACTATGTGTGAAAAACTGAACGTTTTCCCTCTAAAATTAGGAAAAAATAAGGATGCCTACTTTTGCCACTTCTGTTCAACATAGTATTAGAATTCCTAGTCAGAGAAATTAGATAATAAAAAGAAATAAATGGCATCTAAATTGAAAAGAAAGAAGATTATTCCTGAGCCCAAATAACATGATCTTATGCAGAAGAGTGAAGTTAGACTGTTATGCTATATAATATATAAAAATTAACTCAATGTGAACTAAAGACTTATTTCTATTCTTTTTTTTTTTTTTTTTTTTTTTTAGTTTTGTTTTTTTTGCGCTTGCCAGGCACTTTGCTTGTGCCACTGCGCTACATCCTTGGCCTCTGGGAGGCTGAAGCAGGAGGACTGAAAGTTCAGACCCAACCTGGGCAACTTAGTGAGACCCTAGCTCAATATAAAATTTAAAAAAAAAAAAA